>NW_019154129.1:11769925-12156501 GCF_002288905.1 Enhydra lutris kenyoni | reverse complement strand
CTGCCTACTTGTGATTTCTCTCTGTCAAATAAATAAATAAAATCTTTTTTTTCCCCAAAGATTTAACTTATTTATTTGACAGAGATCACAAGTAGGCAGAGAGGCAGGCAGAGAGAGAGGGAAACAGGCTCCCAGCTGAGCAGAGAGCCCCATGCAGGGCTCAATCCCAGGACCTTGCAGGGCTCCATTCCAGGACCCTGGGATCATGACCTGAGCCAAAGGCAGATGCTTAACGACTGAGCCACTCAGGAGCCCCTATTTATAATATTTTTTTTTTTTTTTTTTATTTATAATATTTTTAAAAGAAGAAAAGGAAACAACGTGAAGCGGTGAATGAGTTACATACATTCACATAAGCCAATGTAAGTCATGTTGTAGAAGGAGGTATAACGGAACCTTCTTATCTGGAAATGGTTACAGCTATACCGTCCAATGCAGCAGCCGCCGGCCACACAGGGCTAATGTGGCTGAGAACGGAATTTTACATCTTTTTTTTTTCTTTTTAAAGATTATTTATTTATTTGACACACACAGAGAGAGATCACATGTAGGCAGAGAGGCAGGCACAGAGAGGGGAAGCATGCTCCTCGCTGAGCAGAGAGCCTGATGAAGGGCTCGATCCCAGGACCCAGAGATCATGACCTGAGCCAAAGGCAGAGGCTTAACCCACTGAGCCACCCAGGTGCCCCCAGAATTTTACATCTTATTTAAATTTATTTAAATCTAACTATAAATTTATTTAAATATAACCATAATTTTAAATTTATTTGAATTTAACCATAAATTTAAATAGCCACCCGTGTCCAGTGGTTGTCCTATTGGACGGCACAGTCACGGAAGAGTTATTTAATGGCCTCGAAGATTGTTCACAATAACTTAAATGAGAAAATCAAGTAGTTTGTGTGTTATGATCCTATTTTTGTTTTGTTTTTTAGCAAGGTTTACTGAGCAGTAGCAAAGTGATAACACAAAGCTCCCAAGGAGGGAGAGGACCCGAAGGTGTTGCCCATGATCCTATTTTTGTTAAAAAAAAAAATACAGGGCCACCTGGGTGGCTCAGTGGGTTAAAGCCTCTGCCTTCAGCTCGGGTCTTGATCCCGGGGTCCTGGGATCGAGCCCTTCATCAGGCTCTCTGCTCAGCGAGGAGCATGCTTCCCCCTCTCTCTGCCTGCCTCTCTGCCTACTTGTGATCTCTGTCTGTCAAATAAATAAAATCTTTTTAAAAAATACATAAACACAGAAAATTAGTGGAAGGACACATATGAAAATATTTGTCACATGGTTATAGAGCTTTTTGTGTTTGTGCTTCTCTGTCATTTTTTAAAATGCTGACAATATGTATCACCTTAACGTTTTATTGTGGCTTAAATAATATGTAAAGCATGTAAATATTTACGGTGCAAACTGATGATTTCTACACATGTGCACACCTTTATAACCACCTCTCAGCTCAATGTGTACAGCAGTTCCTACTGCTCAGAGATGATATTTCCTTTTTCTTTTTTGTGGATGTGAAATACACAGAACACAATCGACCATTTTAAATGGGCAGGCCAGGGGCATTGACCATATTGTGCAACCCCCACCCCACCCCGCCCCACTTCTAGGGCCAGAGCGTTTTCACCAGCTTTCCAGAAGGAAACCCCAGCCCCATCTGCGGCCACTCCCTAGGCCCTCCCCCAGCCCCTGGCAAGCTCAGGTCTGCACTCCTTCTGTTTTTAGGATTCGTCTGCTCTGGCTTTTAGTTTTATACTCAGAACGGGGTTGTTCTTTATGATGGTCGAAGATTACTGGGACTTTTCTGAGCCCTGAGCCCAGCGGCGACGTGGACATCTCCAGAGAGAAGGATGGGGTGAAGGGTGGTGGACTTCCTGGAGGAGGAGGGAGCCTGGGGCTGTCTGCTGGCCACTTGCGCCTCCCACGGAACTCTTGTCCTCCAACAGGCAGCTCATCACCATCCGTAAAGCCCACCTGCTTTCGAGGCTGCGGCCAGCCAGCGCCAATACCTATGAGTACCTGCAGCAGCAGCAGATGAGGTGAGTGGGCTGGGGGCCTGGCCCAGGGGCCCGCAGGAGCCGCAGCCCTGCAGAGAGCCCGGCTCTGGTCCCAGGGCATTGCCGGCCATCTGCAAGGGGGCTGTTTGGGGAGGGGGCTGGGGCAGTAGGTGGCCCGGGAGAGGGAAGGATTCTCATTGAAATCTCACCACTGCTGTGAGCTAGGCTGGATGTGCCCGCTTCCAGCAGGAGGAAGTAAGCAAGGGCCCCTGGCCTCACTGCGCTGAGCACTTTGCCCCAGCCACCCTCGGTGAATCCTTCAGCCTTCCCCCTGAGGTGTATTCTGTCATGGCCAGGTTTTGTAGTTGAAGGACCTAAGTTTCAGAGAACTTCCGCCCCCTGCCCAAGGTCACAAATGGTAAGTGGCAGAGCTGGTTGCCCATACCTGCATTTTCCCAGAGCACCTGGTGGGCTCCCTGGGTCCCGGTCCCACCCTCGACCTCCTGACATCCCACCCTCTGCGGCTGCCTCATGCACCCTGGCCTGAGGTCCTTCTGGCCAGGTCGGGGGATGATGGCTGACTAGCATCGCAGCCACATAAAGGGGAGAGCCATGGGGGCCTGGGCCTGCACCCCACCTTCCTATGCCTGGCTCCTCCTTGAGATCATAGGTTAAAAGCCTTCTGTTGGGCCAGACTGGGGTCCCCAGGGGTGGCTGGATCTGGGGGAGCATAGCCTTGGTTTTTCCCCTCTGTCCCAACTATGCCTGTCCGTATCCACCTGCCAGCCCAAAGTGCCCCCCACAAAGTCAAGCTGGAAGAAATGCCAGTCTTACATTGCCACTGGGCAGGCCCTTGGGTCCATCCCTGGGGGTTCTCCCAGCGGCTGCTGTCCTATCTGCCTACCTCAGGGAACACCGGCAGCTACAGCAGCTCCAGGACCTTGGAGACCAGGACAGGAATCTGGATTCACTGGGGTCCCCGAAGGACTGGGGAGATGGCCCTGGCAATGCCAGCCTCAAGTTCAACTCCTATGACTTGTCAACACTCTACCCCTACGGGGACCCCGAAGTATTGGACTATGACACCGTGAGTATGGCAAACACCCTGGGTGTGGGCGAGCCATGGGGGCACCGTGCTCTGTCTGCTGAGCCCCTGTATGTACTAGAGAGGCAGGGGAGGACACTCCCTGATTTGGGGTCTGGGCCATCTAACAGGCCGAGGTGGACATTCTGGGAGTGGACGGCATACTGTACAAGGGCCGAATGACCAGCCAGGATGGGGCACGGCCTTTGACCAGCATTGAGAAGGAGCTGGCAGGTGAGAGGAGTCAGGACTTCCTGGGAGCCCCTGTCCTAGATGTCCTGGCTTTGCTGGGGAGTCTGAGGAGGTGCAGGCAGGGCTCAGAGCTGGCCCCATCCCAGACTGAGACATCCTTACACAGATGCAGAAATGGGGTTGCAGAAATGGGGTTCTACTGTATGCCAGGCACTGTACCAGTCAGGTGGCAAAGGTAGAGCAAAGAAAGATGGGCTTTCACCCCAGGGTTTCCACACAAGTGGGAGAAGCAGACTGTAAGCAAATAACCTGAAGGTGAGGACCTGTTGTTTGGAATACCAGTGAATAGCTGACCTGAGGGGAGGACCCTGGAGACAAAGGATGCTGGCCTAGGCAGGGGTGCCAGATGGCCTCATGAAGGAGGGATGCTGGGCTGGGGATGGGAGAGTTGTGAGAAGAACATCAGTCCAAGGAGAGGCCTCTGATGATGGAATAGGGGACAGTTGGATCAAGGGGACAGTTGGAAAGAGAGCAGTCCAGGTGGAGGGCATAACAGGTGCAAAGATCCTGTGGTGGCTGGAAGTCAGGCACACTTGGAACTCAGAAAGGTGAGTCTGCTTTTGGTGAAGCTTGGGAAGGGGTTGGGAATGATGAAGGGATGTGGACAGACCCTGGAGGCCTTACTGTCTTACTGTCCCAGGTAGGTGATAGTTGGGTTAGTGGGGACATTTGGAATCAGTCATTCGGTTTGCTACAGCATCAAGACCCTCATTCCAGCTGGTTCCTATGGGGAACCCCAATCCTCGGCTCCAGCAGTGGGCTGGCTCTAGGGGAGACTCTGTTTCCTCCCCATTTCCACCTGCCAGAAGCCTCCTGCGTTCCTTGCCTCTTCCTCCAGCTCAAGATGCCTCGCTCGGACCTCACTTCTGTCCTCACCTCCCCTTCTCTGACTCTGACTCTCCAGCCTCCCTCTTCAGAGCCTTGTGATTACACTGGGCCATCTGGATGATTCAGGATCCTAGGTTCTAAGGGTTAGGACTGGGGCATCTCAGGGGCATCGTGCTCCAAGTCCAGGCTCCTTGGCCAATCTGGTGTGTGTGTATGGCAGGGGTGGGGGGCAGCGGATGACGTGTCCCCTGTCTGCCCCTGTCCCCAGCCTCTCAGAACTGTTTGTCCGTCTGTCAGTGAGCCTGGCTGTCTCCCACCCCTGGGGCTCTCTCCGTGCTTTGTGCCTGCCTTGAAGCCCTGGGGGAACCATTCTCATCTGCCAGAGCTTAAGGTCCCCTTCCTTTGAGAGGCTCCCAGCTCCTTGGCTTCTGGCTTCTGCAGAGGTGGGGAAGCCACAGAAGAGGGCTTAGGAGGAGCAGGTGTCTGGGTCAGGTGGCGAGTTCGGGTTCTGACCTTTAGAGTCCAAGGCATCGGTGGGACCTCAGGGAGAGCGTTAGGTCAGAGCTAGGCTTCCAAGGCTCACTGGGTCTCGATTTTGAACCTTTGCCCTGGGCCCACATCCCTCCCCCGGCAGGGAAGCAGTGAGACACTCTCAGACCTGTGGAGGGATCCAAGTGCCACCTGGTGATCAGAGCGGGGGCCTCAGGGTACCCCTCCACTGGGCATTTGATCTTACCCAGAACCCATGAAGTACACTGGAGCTAGATCTTCATTCAGGCTCAAGAAATGGGTGATGGAGACCTTGAGACAGAATTAGGAATGCAAGAGGTTTGGGCTGGCGGGGGCTGGGGGTAACAGAGAGCAGGGAGGAATTGGAGGGAGCCAGCAGAGACCCTCAGATAGTAAGCAGACCTGGTACTGTCCAGGCCAGCCTGGTGGGGGCGCTTCTGAGCCAACACTCCCCAGCCCTGGCCAGGCGGTGAGCCGACAACAGCCCTGAGGCGGCAGCACGCAGAGTCTACGGGCTACCTTCACTCCTGCAGCTGACGGTGAGCTCTTTCTTAGAAGGGAGACTCCACATTGCTGGCCCCGCTGCCTCAGGGCCCTGGTCTGTCGGCTGGTCACTCCCTTACAGCCCTTGCTGGTGCTGCGTGTTCTGTGGATAGCACTGGGGACACCCGACGTGGACAAAATGAAGTTGCCGCCCCCTTAGGGTTTTTACTCCACGAGGGACCATGAGATATAAATAAATATTTATTTAAGAAAGGACATTCAAAGAGGGAATTGTCAGGACACCCCGGGAAGGACACCGTCTCCAGGCAGAAGGAACCATCCCGTGTCCTTTACTGGAAGGAGCTTGGTGCCCCCATAACTCTTCCCGAGGGGCCAGGCCTGGGCCCTCCCCTGCGTCTTCACTCTTACAGCCTCCCCTTCCCCCCGTGGACTCCCCTCTTCTTGTGCACACGTTGGTTTGGGGGACCAGTCGTGGATTCTTGGCTGGACACGGAGAAAGGCGATGCCTTGGGTTCAAGCATGAAGTTCGGAGCCAGACCCAAGAGGTCAGATGTTGCACTGCCCTGGGTCTGTGAAGGGTCCAGAACAGGCCTGGTTTGCAGAGACAAAGAGCAAGTTCCTCACCACTAGGGTCTAGGGGCAGGGGGGAACAGGGAAGGAGTGCTTCGTGGGCACAGGGTTTTTCTTGGGGGGCATGAAATGTTCTAGAATTAGGTAGAGGTGGTGTGTGCCCACCACTGTGAATGAACTTAATGTCACTGAATTGTTTGCTTTAAATGGTGAATTTTGTGGGGTTCCTGGCTGGTTCAGTTGGTGGAGCATGTGACTCTTGATATCGGGGTTGTGAGTTCGAACTCCATGTTGGGCATAGAGATTACTCAAAAAAAAAATTTTTTTTTTAAATAAATGGTGGGCCGCCTGGGTGGTTCAGTCTGCCTTCAGCTGGGGTCATAATCCTGGGGCTTTGGGATCGAGCCCCGAATCAGGCTCCTTGCTCAGCGAGGAGCCTGCTTCTCCCTTTCCCTCTGCTGCTCGCCCTGCTTGTGCTCTCTCTGTCTGTCAAATCAATAAATCTTAAAAATCGATAAATAAATGGTTAATTTTGTGGAATATGAATTTTACTTCAAAGAAAAAAATTCATACACCCCCGATGAGGGACCGGAAGGTCGGGGCGGGGACACAGTAGCGGTCTGGCCCCAGCCGGAGTATCTATGCCTTGAGAAACTCTAGACTCAAGAAGGTGGGAGGGGGAGGCTTCCCCAGGGGCAGAGCGGCAGGTGCGTGTGTGGAGGAGGCGGGGCGGGTCTGGGGAACCGTGGGAGGGCGTTTGCAGGAGGGGCGGGGCCTGGGGGATGCAGGGGGGGGGGGGGGTCACGGGGGGGGGGGGTGGGGGGGGGGGGGGGGGGGGGGGCGGGGGGGGGCGAACTCTGCAAGAGCTGACCCCTCACCGGCACTGTCTCTTCCTGTTTCTTTTCCACGAAGCTGTGAAGGTTCCACACCCCCCAACTCGCAACCTGTATGATCGTGAACGCCCGAGTACCTTTTATGGTCCCATCTACCCCCGTGAGTATCTGCCCTCCTAACTCCCTGGCCCAGCTGGGGTTCTGGCAGGTCTCCGGTGCCCCCCAGTCCCAGCCTGGCGCTCTCCTGCCCCATCGCTTGCGTCTCTCCCCTGCTCTGTGTCAGGGCCTGAGTAGGCCCCTTGAGTGACCCCCACCTAGCACCCGGCTTCCTGGCCATGGCCTCCAGCCATCCTGGGTCCCTAGTTTGCCCTTCAGCGGGGTTTCCTGGCCCCGGTGCCAATCCCAGAGACCGAGGCCCAGGGTCTGTCCGCAGGTGTCTAACTAGCTGCAGGGGTGGGATAGGGAGCCTATTCGTTCTCCAGGGCCTATCTGCCTGGGGCCCCATGAGCCAGGCTGGGGGTACCCCTCGGATTCCTCTCGCCATGCACCAGGGATCTGCGGGCGCGGTCACCCATGCAATTTCTCCCTTGTCAGCCCTTGCAATCCTCAGCCCCGCTCTGCGGGCGGACGGTGTGGAGCTGGGCACAGCACCCCCTCCCCAATCCTGGACTCCAGATCCATGTCCGGTTCAGCGTCCGTTTCTGTCATTTATTTGGGGTCACCCCCCGGGGAAGTTTAGGGTGCCTGGGACTAGCTCCTTAGTAAGTAGGACCCCACCTGCCAGCCTCCTGGAGCATGTTCCTGGGACACATCACCGACTTTCCTGCCTCTCCCAGCCCAGCACCCCCACGCCAGGGTGCGCTCGGCTGCCTCCAGGCCCCCGCCTGTGATGCCAGCTCGGCCTCCATCGCTGCCGCCCCTGCCACTGCTCCCGCCACTGACGCCACCCCCAAGGGACACCCAGCAGGCCCCAGGGCCCACCCGGCACCCGAGACTTCTGCGTCTCGAGTCCCGAGCCAGCATGCAGGCCTCCGAGGAGCCCACCAATCCGTGAGCCTGGTGTCCGGCACCCCTACCTCCCCTCCTCTCCCCCTGCCCGGAGAGAGTTTGGCCTGGGGTGGGGGGTAGGGGGTGGAGGCGCATGCCTGCACCTGGGGGAGGGGCCTCCATAAGGGACTCATTTTGACCCAGTGGCTATTTTAACTCTATGCATGTAAATACGCACAACACAATCCTTCTTATCCTACCCTTCCTGGAGTACATAGCTTTCTAGATTGAATTTTCCACTAAGCCAATATAATTCCTTGACCAAATTTCAATACAACAGCTAACTGGTTTTTAAAAACACTTTCCTTTTTATTTTTGCTGAAATGACTCTATCATAATTAGTTCCAATTACTACTGCCCACGGGCGTTTTCTTTCTTTACAACTTTTTTCTTTTTTCTTTTTTTAATATTTTCTTTCTCTCTTTCTTTCTTTCTTTCTTTTTTTTTTTTTTAAAGATTTTATTTATTTATTTGACAGAGAGAAATCACAAGTAGGCAGGGAGGCAGGCAGAGAGAGAGGAGGAAGGAGGCTCCCTGCTGAGCAGAAAGCCGGATGTGGGGCCTGAACCCAGGACCTGGGATCATGACCTGAGCCGAAGGCAGCGGCTTAACCCACTGAGCCACCCAGGCGCCCCTCTTTCTTTCTTTCTTAAAAGATTTTATTTATTTATTTGACAGAGAGAGAGAGATCACAAGTAGGCAGAGAGGCAGCGTGAGAGGGGGAAGCAGGCTCCCTGCCCGGCAGAGAGCCCGATGCGGGTCTCGATCCCAGGACCCTGAGATCATGACTTGAGCGGAAGGCAGAGGCTTAACCCACTGAGCCACCCAGGGGCCACCCAGACACTCCCCACGGACATTTTCTTTGGGGGCCGTTATTTCTAACAAGACCAGTTTTCTCACGGGAAACAAATTTTACTGTGTGCATCCTTTTTTTTTTTACTTCATGTTGATTATTCCCACCAGTAATTATGGTTATGAATTGGATATTTTTAAAACCTGGTTGTTTATATTTACTTCTTTGGCCAACCCATGAGCAACGGCCCTGGAACATTCTGGGACTGCTCTCTCCCACCGAGGGCTGGAATCCTGCACCCCTGTTTGATGTCCTCCTGGTTCCTGTGCTAACTGCCCGTGCACTTGGTGGAACAAAGAGCAGACCAGGAGGTCGTAATGTCCTGATCTGGACATTTAGCGAGCAGCTGCCACCGTGCACGCCTGCCTGATTTCTTCCCCTTAGGCAGCTGGTTCCTCACTCCTTCTCCCTGTCAACTTCTCTCCCTCTTCCTTTCCATTCCCGGCTCTGTCTAGTTGTGTCCTCTGTGCTTCTTGTACTTCTGACATGTCGACCACATTACACATAGTCTAAAAAATTTTGCTCTGCATGTTTTTGGGACATGGCTCCCCTCAGCCCCAACATCCACTAGGGGCCCCTGGGACTGCCAGATGGGTAAGGAAGTTGGGGGATGGTGTGAGCTGCCCAGGGGGCTGGCATGGGGGAGGATCCCCTGGCCTGGCAGCCATCAGAGTCTGGGAACACTGCATGCCTACCCCCTTCCTAATGGTCTCCTGGCCCTTTCCCCAGCTCCTCATCTGTGACCACTCCCAGATCCTGACTTCTCTTTTTTTTCTCCAAGGACTGTGTCTAAATGAGGCCAAGCTTTTCCTGACCCAGGCGACTTACCAGTTCAAGATGCCTTAGCAGGCACTGGCTGGTGCAGCTCTGGACCCCAACCCACCCCTATATCACAGATGAGTATTTTTGGCAACTTCTCCCAGAATAAAATCTTTCACTTTTTTTACTGTGGATGAGGGTGACCGGCCTGGCGCTCTCTTTAGAGGGTGGCCTTGTCTGCCCACATGGGTGCGTGGACCTGCTGGTCCCTACTCAGGCCCCCACCCCAGGGTCAGCCTCCCAGAGCCACCAGCCAGAACCACTGTGAGTTCCCAGGAGTCCCAGGAGAGAATCAACAGCAAACCTTCTTGCGTCCGCTACATTTTCCATGATGGCAAAGTGTGCCGAGGTGCCTTAGCCCTGTGTTCTGGGAAGATAGGGGGTCTGGGCAGGGGTGGTGGTGTGACCTGTCCAGTTTGCTCAGGGAGGCCTCAGCTCTCCAGCCCCCCCAAGGAGTTATCCTCCTTGGGTGCCGTACATGGGTATGAGGGTCCCAACTTCCATCATCTCCCACAGCAAGCAGGAAAGGGAGGTGTGACCCGGTTCCAGAAAGGCATCCCATGCCAGGCTTGTCCTTGCAGTCCCCACCCTCGGGCACCCACACACACCCAGGCTCGATTCTCAGACCCTCCTATCCATCCCCACTTGCCCCTCAAAGCTGCCGGGGAACAAGCCAGGTTTGGCCTGACCCCAGATGGGAACTGCAGGCAGAATCCTTGCTCCTCCAGATTCCAGCCCAAGAGGGTGGGGCCTACAGGAAGCTTGGAGGGAGGGGCCACCCCGACCCCCAGGCAGGTGCCTCAGCAGGGAAAGGTGTTTGGGGAGCAGACAGAACCAGGATAGGGTCCGCAGAGTGGGAATTTCAGAAGTCCCTGGGTCCAGCCTCCTCCTCTGCCAGGGGGACATGGCTCCTGGCCTGCGACACAGCGGCAGTGCTGGGCTGGACAGGGGGTAAGGTGACCAACCATCTCAGTCTGCCTGGCTCATGGCATCACCATGATCCCCAGGAAACCACCCGACCAGTATGTGTAGCTGTTGTTTCCCAGGAGAGGAGAAGTGGCCTCGGAAAGCAGAGAACTCTGCCAGCAGCCTCCCCGCATCTCAGGCTGCACCAGTGACATGGCCTCAGCCATCCTGGAATGGGGTGTGAGAGGACCCGGCGCCCCTCACCCCTGAAAGAGTGGAGTCATTCTAAGGCACACCTGAAACACATTAATTGCCCAAACAGAAGCCATGGCTAAGCAGCTGGAGAGACTTCCAAACGCAGGAATTGGAAATAGCCTTGCCTCCGAAGCTCTCCTTTGTCCAGCCCAGGCGGCCTCCCCAACACTGACCCTGGGAAGTAAGCAGACTGTCCTCAGATGAGTCCTGCTATGAAAGCCCCTCAGAGACTTCCAGAGCCTTGGTGGCCCTGCCCACTGCCGGGTTTGGGGGCTGGCCTTGGGGACAGCGTGGTTTTCCGTCACCAGCCACAGGGTGTTCTCAGAGAGCCCTGGACAGACCCTGGGACCCTTAGTGGCCCTGGGAGTGTCCCCTTCATCCGAGAGAATCTTGGAGAACAAGCCCTTCTCTTTTGAAAGCGGTCTGGAGGAGGAGCCCCGCCTGCCCACAGCAAGCGTTTTAGTCTCCATTCATCCACCAGGTGCCCCCGTCTGCCCCACAGAGCCGGCCTTTTACTTGGGAAGCTCTTCCTGGTGAAAAACAAGATTCTCTCCAGACTGTAACTGATTTGGATACAGGAATTGTACACACACGTCTGCGGCCAGTGGAGTGGACTGGCTGACGAGGGCCAGGCTGGCTGTGGCCCGCTGGGAGGCTCCGCTTCAGCCAGTGGCGGCCTTGCAGGAACCCGGGCCAGCCGTGGCAAACATCCGAGGTGAGCCAGAAGGAACTCTTCTCCCACAAACTCTCCTGATTTTAAAATGTTGGCAGGCCATTCAGGAACACATGGCACGTCCTGCGAGCCAAGCAGCATGTCACGCCAGTCAAGAAGCACATCGGGGCACTAGGAGTTTGCAAACCCCCGTTAGCATTCCCAGGTTTTGTAACAGCAGACCAGAAAGGCACACCCACTGCCTGTCACCTGGTTAAGCCGGACCTTCACCCCACATGCTGCAACGTCCGCCCTTCAGAAATGAGACAGAGCTCCCAGCATCCTAGCAAGGTCGTAGATGCAGATGGCGTTTAGAGCAGAACTTTGGAAACGGTCATTTGCGCTCAAGTGTGGCAGGCAGGTAAGGGGTGACCATGCCCAGAAGACGCTGGGCTTTGAGGTAACAAGGCCAGTTTCCCATGTGTGCCGCTGGGACAGCTCCCAGGAGGCGCGGAGACGAAGGCCAGCTGAGGATGGTGGTGTCTGTTCCCTTCTGTTCCTGCACCAGCCCCTCTGCCTTCCAGCCAGTTTAGACTTGAACATGTGAGAGACCGTTACTAACTCCAGCTTCGCTTCTGAACTTTCACCCTTAGGGAATTGAGGAAGGCTCCCAGCTCTGGCTCCCCCTCGAGTTTGTCTGGCCTGCTTTTGCAGCCTTTCCCTTGACAGTGAGATGCTCAGACCAGGGGTTCCCAGTACACCTGGCAGGGCCTCTGCATGTGCTGGTAAGTTCAGAGAGGCCCCAGCGCCGGCTCTGGCTTGGGTTCCCACCTTGGTTGGGGCAATGACAAAAAATCAGATTCCTGGGCCCTCTTCCAGAGCAGTTGCCTCAAGCACCCAGGGGACCCTTATGCTCTCCAAGTTCGGGGTCATGAGTCTGGTGGCTCCTGGCCGCTGGGAAGCGCGCGTCCCGCTCCTGCCTCACAATCACCTGGGAGCTGTGTGAGTTCAGCTTTAACATACAGTTGACATTCTCTAAAGTTCACCCTTTCAAGGTATATGATTAAGTGGTTTTTTTTCTGAAGTTGATCAACCAATATCCTGTGGACGTTGCAAATACTGTGAGGGCTTCTCCCCAGGGACTCTGATGCTGTGGTCTTTTTACAGACCTCCCCGGTCGCTCTGCTCTGTAGCCAACTATGGGAACCCCGGGTTTAGGGGACATTTTGCCGTGTCTGCACATACTTCTGTCACAACTGGGGGATGCTACGGGCATCTAGTGGTGGGGGCCAGGATGCTGGCCAGTATCCACAGAGCATAGGACGTCCCATGGCAGACTAACCCAGCTCCAAATGTCCACAGTGCCCAGGCTGGAAACCCAGGACTGCCACAGCTGAGTAGCCAGAATGTGGGTTGTTTACAGGCCGCCCCCCTGGCCTGCCCAGGGTTGAGCCTCGCCTCCAGGAGTGCAAATTCTTTTTTTTTTTTTTTTAAAGATTTTATTTGACAGACAGAGATCACAAGCAGGCAGAGAGGCAGGCAGAGAGAGAGGAAGAAGCAGGCTCCCTGCTGAGCAGAGAGCCCGATGCGGGGCTCGATCCCAGGACCCTGAGATCATGACCTGAGCCGAAGGCAGCAGCTTAACCCACTGGGCCACCCAGGCGCCCCAGGAGTGCAAATTCTTGAGGGTGCGCAGTCTCCCATGTCTGACACACACAGCACCCCAGCCGCCTGCTCGCTGGGACAACCTGGGCAGACGCACGCCTACAGAGCAGAGCGCCCACGGAAACATACTTGCCTCTGCGATCTCCTGACACCCCGGGGGGGGGGGGGGGGGGCGTTTGGCAGTTATCTGAGCATTTCTCCCATCAGAATGCTGTGGTGAAGATTCAGGAGGCCCAAGACACCCTTCCCCTCCCTGTGTCCTGCCCCTCCGTCCCTCCTCTCTGCACAAGAACCGCCCTCACAGAGCTGTGGTCCCCTCTAGACCTCCTCTGCCGGGAAGGCCTGGGAGGCTGCTGGAAGGGTTTTCAGGGTGAGGACACGATTCCAGGACAGAAGCAACAGCTGGAGAGGGGGCCCAGCAGTCAGTCTTCTTCGATTAACAGCCAGAGAAGAGTTGACCCCTGAGCCTGTCCAGGGTCCAGCCAGGGCAGAGACAGGCTGGGGAGGCCAGGCGGTGGCTCTGGGAACACCTGACCCAGGAGCATCGTCCTCAGGAGGCAGGACTGCCCGTGGGGAGCGCAGAGACGGCAGTCCAGCAGACCTTCTGAAACAGAAGAAACTCGCCAACCCACATTATCAGCCGCAGAAGACCCAGTGCCAGGCGGGCTATCCTAAGTTAGAGTGAGGTGTGCCTGTACCGAAGGCTGGGCAGAGACCTTGGCCTCTTTCCTTCTGCAACGCCCAGCCCCTCACAAGGTGTGCAAGGCTGAGGCTGCCCCAGGAAGCCCCTTCCCCAGCAAGGGCAGCCAGAAGTGGTGGAGGGGTGCTGTGCAGAACAGAGCACCACGGCTTCTCCTTTGGGGTGAGAGCAGGTGTCTGCCCCAGCCCAGCTTGGGAGCAGCCCAGGATCTCGTCTATTGCTCCTAGGTTGCCAGTCTCCTTAGTGACCAAAGGTTTGAGCTGCAGGCTGGACTCTGCCCTGGGCTCGTCCTGTCCCTGCTCAAGCCCCCACTGGCTCTGCACAGAAGCCTGCTATGCACTCCTTCCAAGGGGGAGGGCCCTGCTCTACCCGGCATGTTTGTTGGAGGCTGGGCTTGCAGAGTCCAGCCTGCAGCCAGCCCCAGGACCCTAACACACAACGAAAGGTCCTACATGAAACCCAAGCAGACCGGAAGGCAGCTGTTAGCCCTGGAGTTCAGGACCAGTCCAGTCGGACAGGAGGAAAGGATGGGCAGGAGGCAGGGTTTCTGGGAACACAGGCCAGAAATAACTTCATGGGAAGAGCCTTAGATGGGCAAGAAGGTTCCAGTGCCATGTTGTGACTGAGAGACAGCAGCAGACGGGTGCCATGTGGAGGCAGGTGGGACTGGGGGTGCCCTCTGCTCTGGGCTGTCCATGCCCTGCCTCTCTGCACGGAGCCAGCCAGCAGCAAAGCTCAGGATGCGAGGCAAGACCACAGAGCCTGGTGGTGGTTTGAACTCTTTCTTCTCTTTTGTTAAAAGGAGGAAGGGAAAGGGTGTGAGGTACCCCCGGGTTCTGGGGGAGGCATGCAGGCAGCCCCAGCAGGCAGGCGCTGGGGAATGGGTGGGAAGAGTCCTGGAGTTTCCCACAATTCTTTTTTCTGCAGGGAACAGCAAGGCTGGCTGGGCAGGGGGTGGGAGAGAGGGGCAGGGCCCTGGGGAGACAGGTGGCAGACAGGGGGCTTGGGGGCTCACTCTAACATGCAAAGTCCAGCTGCCCCATAAACTAGGTTGCTTCTTGTAGAGCGACATACATATAAATACAGACACAGCTACACACACACATGCGGAGAAGCCTCTGCATTCCCGAGGGTGGGGATCTAGGCCTGCTGGCCCCTGAGGAGCTCCCAGGCAGGAGCCAGCCAAGTCTCCCCTGCTGTGGCGATTCTCCGCAGTCCCCTGGGGTGGGGCAGGGCGAGCGAGTCCTCTGGGGAAGGCTGCTTGTTCTCTGAAGTTCTGTCCACCAGCACCAAGACGACTCTGAACCACATCCATGCAAGGTGGGGGCCCCGTGCCTGCACTCCCATGTTTGCGCGCAGGCAGCCCGTGTGCTGGCACCAGGGTCCAGTCTCTCCCCTCCAGGGCTCCGGGGAACGGGGGTGCAGACAGAGCAGGGTAAAGGGGGCCCGCGGAGACATCCTCTCCCCCGCCCCACAGGGTCCTGGCCTCCGGGAGGGGGGAGGGGCCTCCCTTATCTCTCCGCCTCCATGGCAGGGTGGGCCCTCGGTTCTGAGGCGGCCTGTTGGGGGGCCAGGGGTGGCCAGTCTGACGCCGGGGAGGGGGGTGCCGGAGTCCACAGGGGCGGCTGCTGCAGCTGGTGGTGCTGTGGCCCCCCGGGGGGCGAGGCCGCAGATGGCCAGCTCGGTGCCGCGAAGCTGCCGGTGGCGGCGTGGGGGCAGTGCGGCGGGGGGGACGTGGCCGTGGCGGCCATCGGGCTGCCACTGCCGCCCCCATGAAAGCTCTCGGAAGCCTTGAGACGGGAGAACATGGTGAGGGCATCAGGGAAGTTGGGGGGCGTGGCGGGGGTGTTGGCAGGAGTGCACATCTGTGGGGGGAAAACAGAGAGGCTGGGGTGAGAACCCCTTCCTGGGAGGCCGCCTGGCCTCTCGCTGCCTCGTAGGAGGAGACCCACACTCTGCCACGGCTGCGAGCTTCTGGGCCTCTCCCCAGGCTGCCTTCTGGCTCCGGACACCGACCACTAGCTCGGGGCTCAGGGAGGGAAGGCGCAGCTGAGATGGGCTGGCCCAGCACACCCACCAGCAGTCCCCAGGGAGGCCCCCCCACAGCAGAGAGCCACTGTGGCTTCCTCAGGGGGGCGAGGCCTCCCTGCCCCGACCCAGGAGCACCCCCTATCGCCACCCCTGGGGCTGCAGGGACACTTACCATCTGGTGGTGGTGGCTGTAGGGGATGTTGGTCTCCTGGAAAAAGGCGCTGAGGGCCGTCTGTGGAAAGAAGGCCCAGATTTCATTACCCTCAGGCCCTTGCTCCCAGAATCTCTCAGCTTGGTGTGCCCCTGGGCCTGGCTACCGAGTGGGAGAGAAGGGAGTGGAAGGACCATGCCTGTCACCACTCGACACCTGCCACCCGCACCCCCCCCCCAAGGAGGCACGGTGGACTTCTGGGCAGGTCTGGAGGGGGTAAAGACACAACACTGCCTCTAGCTGGCATACACCTAATGTGGTCACTGTGACCTTGGGAGGGGAGCAGGCAGCACCCTTTCCAGTTCTCACGGAGAACGGCCTTTGACTGAAATTCTAGCCTGTCACCAACTCCATGGGTGGCAACTCCCTAATCTGGGCCTTAATTTCCTCATTTTTAATTGTTTGTTTTAAAGATTTTATTTATTTGATGGAGGCACAGCGAGAGAGGGAACACAAGCAGGGGGAGTGGGAGAGGGAGAAGCAGGCCTCCGGTGGAGCAGGGAGCCCGATGCCAGGCTCCATCCCAGGACCCTGGGATCATGACCTGAGCCGAAGGCAGACGCTTAACAACTGAGCCACCCAGGAGCCCCTCAATTTCCTCCTCACTGAGCCAGGGGATGGCACAGACTCCTGGATGTTAAGTCCATGACCTGACTCCCCTTTTCCTTGGCTGGCCATGGGAGATTGCCACGATCTGGGCCTCAGTTTCTCCATCTGCACAAGGAAACTGGATGAGGTGGTTTCCAGATACCCCCCCCCCCCCGGCTGCAATAACCTAAGATCCACGTTCCAGCTAGGAGAGCCACAATTAGGGAGGATGGTCTGGGCTTTGCACTCATTGCCCCACTCACCCAAGCCTCCCTTGGAATGTTAAGGTGCAGAGCAGGAGGGTGACAGGAGAAGGTCTGCACCCAGGCTGGTGAGAAGGGGAGCGGGAAAGGAGACAGTGTGCAGGCCTGTGCCAGACAAGCTCTTCTGGAGGCCCCGGGGGACTGGCGAGAGGGGGCTCCAGGAGCCCGCTGAGGAAAATGAGGCAGCCAGCTGCTCTTGCGTAAGTGCTGGGTGAGGGAGTGTGTGAAGGGTCTGCGTGGCCCTGCCAAGTCCCAGCCCCAGTCCCAGCTGCCCTCCATCGTCACCCCTTTAGGCTCCCTGTCCCCAAACACAGCCCAGACCAATCCCTTGCCCACCGTGCGCCCCCCCCGCCCCGCCCCCCAGCACAGACAGACCAAGCTGACTTTCAGGGCTTGCCCTGGGGTTTTGTCATTTTTTTTACATTCAGATGAATTTTTCTGGGAATTTCCTGTTGGAGATGCCCTACCCCATTTTCTCCAAACTGGGTGTGGGAGCGGGCTAGGGTTAAGTACCTTGTCTGGACTCCCTCCTACCTGGGAGCCCCGGGACACACCCAAACCATTCATTCCCAGCAGCAGACCCAAAGGTCCCCAGAGTGGGGATTCCAGGGAGAAGCTGCTGCCTCGAAGCACCACCACTTAAAACACCCAGGTTGCGCCCCCCCCCCCCCCTCCCCCCCCCCCCCCCCCCCCCCCCCCCCCCGCAGCCACCTGTCCTCATTAACACCTGAATCACAGAGCTAAGACCCAAAAGACCGCCTTAGCCTGGGTCAACCCTCAGCCTGTGAGCCTGTTAGTGGGAGGTTACTAAGGGGAAGGGGTAGCCCTCACTTTCATGCAAGGACTTAAGATTTGGGGGTTCACACCTCATTTTCACCTTACATGAACCTCCCTAGTATCCTTATCCTCCATTTTACAGATGTGAAACGGAAACTCAGGGAGCCACCAGAGCTACAAGTCTGCAGGCAGCTCCTGCCCCTCTTAGGGACAGAGTTTTCCCCAGACATTTCAATCCTCAAAGCTCCGTTTTTAATTCCCTCAATGGACACCAACCCGTGCTGAGAGACAGCCCAGCAGGTGCTAGGCTCGGTGCTGGGCTCAGAGTCCGGACCCACAATGGACTTCCCACCAGACACCTGCCTGCCCTGCCCCAGGCAGGGAGGGAGTGTATGCAGATGTGGGACCCATGCAAACTGCCCTGAATGTGGTTTTACAAGTTTTGCCACATCTAGCTCTGAGACAAACAGGCTGATTAGGGTGCTTCCTGCAGGGTGGGGCTGCAGGCCCTAGGTGGGTGGTGGTGGAGGGAGTGGCCATTCACTTCTTAGAGGTCAACTCCCACACTGGAGGTGTAGAGAAAACTGAGGCCAGAGGAGGGAAGGGACTTGCCCAGAGAAAGCAGCCTCCCATCCTGTGCTGTGAGGACCACAAAGGGGCAGTGGTCCCTCCTGAGAGCTCTGGTGGATGTGGGTGAGCAAAGTGCCCCCAGGGCTGAACAGGACACTGCTTCCCCAGGCTGTCCAAACCTTTGGGCTGCAATTCTGATCCCCATCCCACTCTCAGGAACTGAGCCCTGGAATCCCCTGGCTCACTGTCCCCTCAGCAGACCCAAACCCCTTTCCTGGGATGGCTCCCCACCAGGAAATGAGGATCCCAGGCCCTGGCTGGGCACAGACACCGGCTGGGCTGTGACCTTACACCTGTGAGGGGTGGAGCTCTAGGACTCTGGCCTCTTTTCTAGATACCACTCTGGTGGTATTATTTCTGTGGCAGCTGAGTTAGGCAAAGCCAGGTGGCCTCTCGGCAGCACAAGCTGCAGGCACTAGCGCCCTATGGGTCAGGGAGGCCTGGTGGGTGGGGTCCTGACTGGGGCAGCCCCACCTCCTGCCCAGCTGACTGAAAGCTACTGAGCCATGTAAACCACGCCGCGCACTGTGCAGGTAGTCCCTTGCCAGCATGGAGGCGGCCACCCGGGCACGCCTCTGGGGCGGGGTGCACGGATGCACACCCGTAGCTGTAGTGTGGGGCTCCAACACAGTACTGGTACACTCGTGTGCGTACACGCGTGGGCATCATCTGCAAAGACGGCGACGTGTGTGTACACGGAACACACAGAGCCCGCACCCGCGCGCCGGGTGGACTGCGTGTTTACACACACGCCAACATGCCCGCACGTAGCGTGGCGCGTGCGTAAATACAAATGCACATGTACGTGAACACAGGCGCCGCCGAACTGCCCACCGGGCACGCAGACCCTCCGACCCACTCGCGCCGGGCGGCTCTGCCGGCTTGCCCCGGGACTGCCTGTCCCACCCCGCGGCTCCCGAGGTGGGGGCGGCGCGCGATCCCCGCCCGGGCGTCCTCCTTCCGGCCTCCTACCGACTGTCCGTCCGGGCCGCGACGCCGCCCCGCCCTGGCCGTTACCCGAACAAAAGAGGGGGGTCCCCGCATCCAGACCGCCCGGGGACGCGGGGGGGCGGGGATTCGGGGCGCGGGCGGGGATTCGGGGCGCCGGCGGGGGCGGGCCGCCCCTCCCGCCCACCCCGCGCGGGCGGCGTTTCCGGGGGCCGCGTAGACGCGGCCGCGCTGTTCGGCCGGACCCGCAAGCCGCGTGTGCGCGCTAGGGCCCGGCCGCCGGGGCGCGCGGCCACCGGGACACCGAGCCGAGTGCGCGGCCTCGGCCCGGCCCAGGCGGAGCGCGCATCGGCACGTGTCCACACCGGCCCACACACGCGCGGTTGGCGGGACGGACCCGGACCCAGACCCCGACCCCGGCCCCGGCCGCGCACCTCGAACTGCCAGTGGGCCGCCTGCAGCAGCTGCTTCGCCTGGTCGGCCGCGCAGCCCGCCGTCAGCACGAACTGGTTGATCATGACCTGGTGCTTGAGCTCGTCCATGTTCACGGACATGGCGCCGCCGCCGCGCTGCCCGCTGCCTCCCGTCGCCGCGCTCCTCCGCCTCACGCGTCCACCATTAGCGAGCCGGCTCCGGCTAATACAAATATTTACTGTGCGGCTCTGACTCACCGAGCCTCGCCTGGCTCGGGGCCGCGGGGGCATGCTGGGAGATGTAGTCCCGCGCCGCGGCCGGCCGGGGGGCGCAGGGAGGTGTGTCCGGACGCTGCCCCTGCTGTGTGCGGAAGCGGACGGGCGCGTCCGCGGGCCCTCTGGGTTCTCGGCCCGGTGTGCCTGGCTTCCCTCTGTTGAATGGGCGCACGCTTGGAAAGGGGGCCCCTAGACATTTTGGCACAAATCGTAGGCACTAGGACGTACAGCCCCGAAGGCCTGGCACACAGTAGGCGCCAATAAATACTTCTTTACTGAATGAATGAATGTGCCTTCTAGGGCTTTGCAGAAAGCCACCGCCTCCAGGAAGCCTTCCGGTCTCCCCAGCGCCCCGAGCACAAGCTCACAGCGCCCACTCGTGATGCGGGTCCCTTCCCAGCCTGGCGCTCGGCCAGGCACACAGTAGACCCGAGGAACGTTTGGGATGGGATTGCGCCCGAACAAGCCGGCAAGGCGGGCAGGCTCTGGTGCCTCGGGGTGCCCTCCCCGCAGGGCTCCCACTTTCCCACGCAAAATCTCGTGCGTTCTGCCGGAAATCTCGGCTTCTAGATGCCGGCGCCAGGACCTGGCGGAGCCAGTTCCGGGGCGGCCCCGAACTCCTATTCCCAGAATGCCCCGGTTTATTTGCATCGTACTGTCCCGAATGACGTTAGGTGAGTGAGACCACGCCATGGCCAATGAGCGGCCGCAGAGTGTTAGGACCTGGCCATATAAGGTAAACAAAGCTGGCCGCCCAATGGGGCTGCAGCGGGGGCGGGCGCTGGGTCGGGGACGGCGGGGGCGCGTCACGTGGCGGGCGGGGGTGGGACTGGGGAGCACGGGTAAGGGGTAGTTGCGGGTTGTGTTTACAGCTCCGCACGCGCCGCTTCCGGGTGACGTCGCGGGTTGGGCGTGCGGGGCCAGGACGGGCTCGGAACGGGATCCCGGCCGGGGAGCGGGGAGAGGTCTGGCTCGGTCACCCCGGCTCTGAGTGACCTTGGCCGGGTTCCTCGCGCTCCCTGGGCTCCAGTTTCATCCGTTGGGCAACCGTTCTTTGGGCCCTTTCTCTTGCCCTGCCCTGACCCGGCCCAGGTTACTGCGGAGAGCACATCTGAGAAGCGTTGTCTGGGGCGGGAAAGGAGCGAGGGCGGTTTGGGATCGTGTGTCAATCCCTAGGACAGGGGCGCCTGGGTGGCTCAGTGGATTGGGCTTCTGCCTTCGGCTCAGCTCATGATCTCAGGGTCCTGGGATCGAGCCCCGCAGCGGCTCTCTGCTCAGCGAGGAGCCTGCTTCCCCCTCTCTGCCTGTCTCTGCTTACTTGTGATCTCTCTCTCTGTCAAATAAATAAATAAATAAAATATTAAAAAAAAAAATCCCTAGGACAGATGTAGACTTGGGGAAATGTAGAAGTATGGAAAGTGCTCTCCAGAAAGTGACACAGGCCCTAGGGGCTTGGGCTAAAGGTCATTGGGAGGTTTTCCTATATTTCATCTGTTGTTGGCTTTAGGCTTAGTGTGAGGTCCTAATGGTGGCAGAGGGGCCCAGTCCAGATCAGGAGATGTTTTGGATGTGTCTGTTTCTAGTGGAGTGCCCCCCACTCCCTTCAGCGCCCCTCACTAGAGGAAATGCACTGGATGGAGAGAACTATGCCACACTGGAGGGGTGGGGAGAAGCCCCACCCGGGTCCTTTAACCCTTCCAGAGGTTCTGGCTTTGGTGAGTGGGAGGAGGATAATGGGAGACTGGCTGACAGGGCCTGAAGGATCCCAGGATTGTGGGGGCTGGGGCATGTCTCTTCTGCCACACAGGATCACTCAGGCTCCACCATTTTTTGCAAACCCCGATAATGCCAGATTTCTGGTCTTGTGAAGCATGGACCCGCTCCTTAACAAAGCATCATGAACTTGAATTAATGTGGATAAAGCGCCCAGCACGAGGAAGGTGGCTCTGAAAGTGGTTATTGCTGTCCCTGTTACACAGGGACAGCATCAGGGCATGCTGGAAGGGAAGTGAGCTCTGGAGCCAGACCTGGGTATGAGTCAACTCTGCTGCTTACTGACTGATGTTGGATAAGCTACTGCAGCCCTGAGCTTTGTTTCATTTGTAGAACCTGAGCTAGGAGTGTGGAGCAATCCCAGGACTGCCGAGGGGATTAATTCGCGGGCAGTGCTTAGCAGGGGCCTGGCACTCAGTGTACCTACCATTTTTAGTATGCACCTCTTTGCTTGCATCCAGACCACTCTAGGGAGCCCAAGCCCCGTTTGACTGATGAAGAAACAGGCTGGAATCCACACCCCCTTATGCTCTTGCCAGTCATTGGAGACCAGGTACCCAGCAGACTATGAGGGTGCATTTCTGGCCAGTGAGAGGGGGCACTGCCCTGGCAGGGCCTACTAGGGGATTTTTCTGGCTCAAGGAAACAGGAAGTACCTTCCCCCTCCCCCCTAACCTTAGCCAGCAACACTCAGTTACCTGTCCCGGCTTGTTCAGCTCCGGAGGAGCACTTCCAAGCCAGTAGGCTGACTGGGGTGGGACAGGTGAGGCTGGTAGGAGCAAAGGTTACTCCTCTGGCCCCCATGGCACCCCTAGCCTGCTTGTTTTCCCAGAGGCAGCAGGAAAGGAAAAAACAATCTTGTTTTTATCCAGGATCAGCCTGACTAGAGAGTGGACTTTGGATTTCTTAGCAAGCTCAGATGGGGCCCGACAGCTGGGACCAGTAGATACGGACAGGGGGACAAAAAGTTATTTCTAGTAGTGCCCATATCTCACCTGAAGTTCTAGGAAGTTGGGGGCCCTGCCAAAGTCTCCCCAGCATGCTCTGGCCTCCTCCTTTCCACCTCCATCCCCCCCACTTTTTAAAAAGATTTTATTATCTCCACACCCAATGTGGGGCTCAGCCCCACAATTCTGTGATCAGAGTCTTATGCTCCACGGAGGCAGCCAGGTGCCCCTCCACCTCCATTCCTTTAAATAGTCCACAGATCATTGGGTGCCTGATTCTGGGAGCCCAAAAATGAATAGGCAAGGATCCTGCCTGCTCAGGAGGCTCAGGAAGAAGCCTGAACCCAAGGGACTCTGCCCGAGTTCCCATTAACTGTGCCTAGTGTCTGTTTCAAAAGACCCAGTGCTGGCGGACTGAGAGGACTTGAGGTCTTGCCACTGCTTCACTTTTCTGTTCCTATACTCCCCCATTTGAATTTAACCACACTGGCCTTTGAGCCCCTAGATCATACTCAGCCCTTTGAAGTCTCAGGCCTTTGCACATAGTGTTTCCCCTGCTTGGAACTTGGGACCGACTTACCTAGAGTTTGCCCCCCTCCACCCCATTTGCTCTTATTTGTATTTCAAATCCTGGCTTAAATGTCACCTCTTCAGAGAAGCCTTCCCTGACACCCCTATCAATAATAAATCTCCCCTATTATTTCATTGCACCTCTATCCTCCTGTAGCACCCATCACATTTTGTATTTATGCACCTGTTAACCTTTTAAGTGTCTTTCCTCATTAACCTGTGTGCTCCACATCTAGGGTTCTTCCATTTGAAACCAGTTGCCTGGCTCGTAGCCTGGCTCATTGCCTGTTACATAGTAGCTGCATGATAAATATTTGTTGAATAAATAAATGAATCAGCGCAGATGTTGACAGTAGAACTAATAACAAATCAGAAAGGGCCTGTCTCCCAGCGGGGCATGGATAAGCACAGAAGAGCAAGTCCAAAGCTCTACTAAGAGGAATGTTTAATCAAACATCCAGCCCATGGAAACGACTGCCCTAGCCCAGGAAGGCACGCTCTAGGGTTGTTTTACTTTTCTTTTCTTTCCTTTTTTTTTTTTTTAAGATTTTATTTATTTGACAGAGAGAGATCACAAGTACACAGAGAGGCAGGCAGAGAGAGGGGGGAAGCAGGCTCCCCACTGAGCAGAGAGCCCGACGTGGGGCTCGATCCCGGGACTCTGCGATCATGACCCGAGCCGAAGGCAGAGGCCCCAAGCCACTGAGCCACCCAGGCGCCCCTCTAGGGTTGTTTTTCAATAACATCAGGGTCTATCCTACTTTCCTTGCCTCCCCCCCAAGCAGGGAGGCCAGTAATTTGAATTCAGTGTTGGTATATGTATATGTGTATACACATAACTGTTATGTGATTTTAATAAAGATAAGGGAAGAAAGATCACACAGGGAGGGGGGTGTCTTTAGGCCCACCTAGTGGCAAGAGACATGAAAGCTAGCACATTGGAATGTTTCTGCTTTGCAGTGGCAGGGGAGTATGGCAGGAGTATGGATTGGTACAAGTTTCAGCTTTATTACCGTTTATCTCTTGTGCAGCCTAAGTGGGGTACTTCACCTCTTCCAGCTTCACTTGTGTGTGTGTGTGTGTGTGTGAATTTGGAATGAAAATAAAAGCTACATCAGAAAATTAGATTGTCTTAACATGATGTCTGGCACATAGTAGGTGCTCAGTAAATGGGGATCTTGATTATGAAGCAGAGATTTAATCAGGCTCTTCCAAGACCTGGACTCTACTCATAAGCACATAAATCTTTCACCTCTTTTATTAATTTTGGCTTCCCAGGTTCCCTGAAAATAGGTTGTATACCAGATTCTGGCCTCCAGAGGTGCAGGACTCATTTTAATGTGGAATGTGGTGCATTTATCATTTGAGACCCTTCAGCACCTGCTGCCCTCCCCAGCTGCTTTCCTGCTACAGCAGGCTTGCCTTGGGAGACCATTTCTTTCTCAACTGAAGAGCAGGTGAAAATAATCTCCACTGGGTCTGCTTACAGAATTTTATGTGAATCAAAAGCCAGGAAAGTACATTGCAAACTGCAGGCCTTTAATCCTAACCAATTTTTTATTTTTTTATTTATTTATTTTTAAAGATTATTTATTTATTTATTTATTTATTTGACAGAGAGAAATCACAAGCAGGCAGAGAGGCAGGCAGAGAGAGAGGAGGAAGCAGGCTCCCCGCCGAACAGAAAGCCCGATGCGGGGCCCGAACCCAGGACCTGGGATCATGACCCGAGCCGAAGGCAGCGGCTCAACCCACCGAGCCACCCAGGCGACCCCCTAACCAATTTTTTAAACTTGCCTTCAGCACCTCATATGCAGCCGTCCCTTCTTTGTGCCTCAGTTTCTCTATACGTAAAATGGGGAGAGGTCTGTGGGGCTGTATAATTATGTCTTCAAAGTAATTGTTCTGGATGTAGAGCTAAAGAGAAGCCTTGAGTTCTGGAAAAGGCCAAAAGAAGCGCTTAGCTTTTCCTGTGAACCCCAACTCCTGCTGGGCTTGGGTTCCCTCCCAGCTATTGCCAGGTGGCAGGTAAGGTGTGCCCTCTTCTGGACGGGGCAGGAGATCAACCCTGGGAAGTGGGGAGAACCACGGTGGCTCAGGGAGATATTTCAGAGAGGGGGTAAATGGAAGGCGCTGGGTTCCTATAAGAATCTATATGTGAACAGATTATTAGGAGACTAAAGAGTAAGGACGTTAATGCCGTGCTTGGAATGCAGAGGGAAAGTCCGTTTGCGGTGTGGGTGATGGTTCCTCCCCTCTGGATTCAGGTCCATTTGGTTTGTCCCAGAGTCCCGGTCAGCATCTTCTCGGGGCCTCAGCGAAGGGCATCCTGGGACATGTAGTTCTTTGGCGGGCTTCCTGCGGCGCAGTCCGTCGCCCTCGGTAGCGAGGGGACTCTATTTCCCGAGGTGCCTCGTGCCCGGTGGTGGGGGGAGGGCCGCCGTGGCGTCGCGGCCCGGGCCGAGCTGGGGGTTGGGGCTTGGAGGCCGCGGTAGCCGCGGCGGTGGGCGAGTGTCCGTGTGGCCTGGTCCGGGCTATGTCCGCGTGAGGACGCCGCTGACGCCTGCGTCCAGGCCCCGGCCCGGCCCGGCTCGCCGCTCACCATGGGCTCCATTCTGAGCCGCCGCATCGCGGGCGTGGAGGACATCGACATCCAGGCGAACTCGGCCTATCGCTACCCGCCGAAGTCTGGTGAGCGGCCGGCGCGGCCCCGGGCGCGCGGCAGGGCGAGGCCTGGGGCGGAACGCGGAGTGGGCAGGACGCGCCCGCGCGGTGCGCCCCGCAGACGTGCGGTGGGTTCTACTGGGCCGTGGGTTCTACTGGGCCGTCCCTGCGCCTCACCGCCCTGGGCTCCGCGCGACCTCCACTCAGACCGTGGGTGGGGCCCTGGGCTTTCGCGTCCCGGCCCCTCCGGCGGGGTGACCTTGGGTCAGTCGCTTCGCCCCTGTGCTCCTCAGCTCCCTGGTCTGCACACAGGGGAGATTGAGTGGGAAACCCCTAGGGCGGGGTTGAGGTTCCTGGTGCGACGCTGGCGAGGGGTTAGCACGGTGCCTGGCGCTTCGCTTGTGCTTACAAAGTGGTCATTGTCAAAGGGATTGACATCACGCCATCGCCAGTTTTGGCTTTCTTTGGTGGCTTAGTGTGACGACCCGGCCAGTGGTTCTGAACACTCGCCGCGCCATCTGGACAGAAGCTTCGCTCTCTTCTGACCACCTGGTGCCTGTGAATATGGTGGGTGGGTAGGGGGAGTGGCTCTCGGCCCAAGGAGATTATGATCAATGGGGGAGAGGCTGCGAGTCCTGGTTGGAGAGGAACGTGCCTGGTTCTCTGGCCTTTTTTTTTTTTTTTTTTTGGTGGCAGGGAGACCTGAGACACCAGCGAGGAAGTTACTTGCCCAAGGTCTCAGCTGGTTGGAAGCGTCTCTGGGAGCAGAACCACAAATTGGACTCCCAGTCGATTTGTTCCCACTCTGCTTTGCTGCCTGTAAAGAGTGTGGCCTGACCGAGAACGTTAGCTTGGGTTCCTCCCTTTCCATCTTCTCATGGGGGTCATTTGCCATGGAAAGAAAAGAAGGAAAAGGACAGATAATTTGGACATGAGGGAGACTGTGAAGTTGGGTCTCCTGATCCTGGCTTCTGAAGAATGTGTTCTGATCTGGGGGTCTCCTAGACCTCACAGTTGGCCTTGGGACACCCACCAGGCCAGGTTTCCTTCAAATGTAGTCCAGGACCACCCACTGCCACTAGTGGGGAAGCTTATTCAACGTGCATCTCGCAGGCCCTGCCTCGGACCTGCTGGGGCCTAGGAACTGGCATTGAAACCCTTTCTCAAGTGAGTCTGATGTCCACTGAAATTTGAGAACCGCTCTGCCCTGATTTTGGAAGTCCAACAGGGGGTGTGTCTGGGAAAATAGAGGGGGTGGAGATAGCACAGTTTTTGGAACACCCAGAAGTGGGTAGAAGGACTTATTGCCTGCTTATGTCCCAGGCAGAAGTACGGGGCAGCTCAGCCGGGTATGGGGATCCCCTGGAGGCCGGTGGGCTGACGTCCCCACATGTGATTGAAGCGGTTGTTTGAATTCATCGTCTTCCATCTCTGATGTTCTTCCATCCTCTTAGGCTGAGTGACATTCTGGAAGCTGCTCTGCGCTCTGGGTCACAGTTTCCTTATCTCTACAGTGGGTTGATGCTTGTACACTGGTCAGAATAGTGCACCTTAAGTCCTCAAAATACTGATTGCTGTAATGGCCTAAAAAGAATATTAGGTGGCCAGTGCAGGCCGTAATAGCACCTACCTGTGGCATGGCAGAGGTATCTGAGTTTAATGTGGCATTTCCTATAGAACCTGGGACTAGGACACACTTTGCCTGGGTGTTTGGACAAATCACAAATACAAGGCCTTTATAATACCACTTTCAGATTCTGTGTGGTAGACCTTGCTAATCATTCGGGACACTCTTTGACACGAAGTCTGGACTTGGTTTCAGAATCCATTAACAAACACCCCGGTCAGCCACAACTAATCGATTGGGTCTGGCGCCCACGGTGAATGTCGTAGGCTACCTTAGAGCACCACAGCTGTGCTCTCCTGGACCTGTCCAGTCCATAAGCTGTCCTCTCGGCTTCCTTGTGCCTCGGGCCACCTTGCTCAGGGAGGTTCGGTCTGAGAAATGTTCTTAGCAGTACTTTCATATGTTTCCCCAAGGGTGGACTGGGGAGCCCCGGGGGGGTTCAGATGATTTTTAGGGGATGGCCCCATGGAGCCTTCAGGCACCTGATGAGAAAGTATCTTTTCAGGTCTCTGTTAATTTTGTTGATAATATCAAACAGAGAAAAATGATTAGATGCTAATTTTTAAAAACACATCTATAATTTTGTCCAGTCCATTCCAGCTTTTTTGAGATAAAATTGACATAACGTTGTGCAAGTTTAAGGTGTACACACTGATGATTTGATATGCGTGCACATGGGGATGCACATCCTGTCCAGTTTTCTTCTGCTTATGGAACTTTGAGCATGTACTGCAAAGGTATCTAGCTTAAATTTAATAACATTTGCTTTGTTTTCATTGTATTTATTTTTTCATTTTACTTTTTAAGTGGTTTTATTGAGATATAAAATGTGTGCCATACAATGCATTCATTGTAAACATATGATTTGTTGACTTTCAGTAAACATACAGAATTGTCCAGCGGTCACCACAGTCAGGTTTTAGACATTTCCAGCACCGTCCAAAGTTTCCTGGTGCCTCTTTGCAGTCCGTCTGTGCCCCTGCCCGGCCCCCATCCCATTACTCTGATCTGCTTTCTGTCTTTAAATTGTGCCCTCTCTGGACACTTCATAAAAAAGGAATCATGCAACATGTAGTCTCTCTTGCATCTGACTTCTTGCACTTGGAATGATGTCTTTGAAGTTCATCCCTGTTGTAACAGGTGTCTTGCACCTTATTGTACAGTACAGATATCATACATTTTATTTGCCAGTCAACAGTTGGGTTGTTTCCATTTTTTGGCTATAATGAGCATTGGTGGTTCAGTGGTAGAATTCTCGCCTGCCAACACTTATTATTGTCTACTTTTTCTTTCTTTCTTTCTTTTTTTTTTTTTAATAGGCTCTACGCCCAACATGGGGCTTGAACTCAAGGTCCTGAGATTAGGAGCCCTATGTTCTACCTACCTAGTCCACCAGGCACCCCTGTTGTCTACCTTTTTCACTATAATCATCCTTGTGGGTGTGAAGTGGTATCCCATTGTGGTTTTGATTTGCATTTCCTTGATGACTGATGATGTGGAACACCTTTTCACGTGCTTATCAGCCATTTGTATTCTGTGTGTGTGTGAGAGAGGGGGAGAGAGAGCGCGCGCGCGAGCGAGCCAGAGCGTGCACGGCATGGGCACAGGTGCCAGACGTTTATTTTTGTCTTTTTTTTTTTTTTAAAGATTTTATTTGTTTGATAGACAGAGATCATAAGTAGGCAGAGAGGCAGGCAGAGAGAGAGGAGGAAGCAGGCTCCCTGCTGAACGGAGAGCTTGATGTGGAGCTCTATCCCAGGACCCTGGGATCATGACCTGAGCTGAAGGCAGAGGCTTTAACCCACTGAGCCACCCAGGCGCCCCTGTTTTTGTCTGTTGTTCATTTTTTTAAAGATTGGATTGTTTGTCTTCTTACTCAGGTGTAACATTTCCTTATTCTGGGTACAATGATACAATTCCTTTATCAGCTCTGTGACTTGCTAACATTTTTCCTAGTCTTTGGCTTGTCTTCATTTTTCTTAATGGTGTCTTCTGAGGGTCACAGGTTTTAAGTTTTGGTTAAGTTCAGTTTGTCAGTCTTTTTAGTGGTTGATGTCTTTGGGGTTATATCTAGGAGATCTTTGCTTAGGCCAAGGTCACAAAGATTTTCTGTGTTTTTTTCCTCGGAAATTTTACAGTTTCAGCTCATGCGTTTGGGTCTGTGATCCATTTTGTTCCAGTATTTGTATATACTGCCAAAGCAAGCACTGGGATCCGTCTTGAGGTAAGGTTTTCATGTGTAGTTTCAGGTAAAACTATGTGTTCTTACTTTGCATGTGGATATTTAGTTATTTCATTATCATCTGTTGAAAAGACTATTCTTGTCCCATCCAGCTACGTCTGCACTTTTGTAAAATATGAGTTCACCATAAATATGAGGGTTTAATTCTGTACTGCGTGGCCCTGATCACACAGCTGGCCTGTCTTCAGCCGAGGGTCAGAGCGGGAGTGAGGACACTGTGGCTCAGCCGTAAAGAGAAGGTACAGACCTGCAGGAGGGGCCCGGAGTGTAGCACGTGCCCCCACGGAGGGCCTGGCTGTGGGCAGCTGCTGCCACAGCCTCACCTCCTGCTGGAGTTGTTCCTGTTAATCGTGTGTCTCTGAGGATGCCGCCTGCCCTGCCCTTGTGTTGGAGGGAGGTCGTGCTGGGACCAGGTCACCCAGGAGAAGTGTCAGAAGGGGAGGCGGTCAGACATGTGGCCTACCAGCCCAGGCAGTGGAGGGAGGGAAGGCGAGATATGCCCCAGACCTAAACCCTGTGTGTGTGTGTGTGTGTGTGCGCGTGTGCTTGCAGAGTGTTCTCAGCTCCTCCTCCTTACCGGAGCCTTCTCCTTGTGACGCCAAACTTCCGTCCTGTGGTGGAGGAACCAGAAGTCAGACGGAGCCTTTTGTCATGTGGCATCTGAGCCTGGGGTGTACGGTAGGCGAGTAACAAGTACTTGTGCAACAGGCCCCGAAGGAGACCAGCCCCATCTCCCTCATGTACGGGCTGCTCAGGCTGGGCTGCATCTGACCCCTTGGGGTGGCGGGTGGGGGTCCGGGGACTCCTGGGTCTCCTGCCATGTGATGGAGGGGCCCAAGGTGAGAGCCAGACTTCTGGTGTGTGTTTTTGTGTTGCTGGCTGTCTAGGAACGTCTCGTGAGCACTTGTGTTGGGTATACCCTTTCGGACTCGTTTCTTTGGTATCTAAAGGAAAGAGCCGAGGCCGGTGTTCAGATGAGAGAGGACAGTCTCTGTCATTGGGGGCATTCTGGGTCTCCCGGCCATCCCTGTTCCAAGGGAGGGAGCTTGTGCTGGGCCCCATGGGTTGGTGGCAGTAGGGTGGGGGGTGGAGAGAAGGGGGCTCCTCCTGCTCACAGGCGGCTCACCTTCTTGCTCAGGGACCTGCACCGTCCCCTCCAGTGTGGGGCAGCTCAGCTGGGCTCCTGTCCTGTCTCCGTCCTGTGCTGTTCACCGATGAGACCTAGTTCTGTGCTTCTGTTCTCGTCAGCTTGGTTTGGGTTTTATCGTTGGACTTGCTGCATAAATAAACTGTGTTTTCGGAGCTCCAGTTGTTACACTTCAGGTAAAAGCAAAGGCAACAAGAAGCGTAGTAAGTGGGCTGCGCTGGGTGGGCATCTGAGCACCTGTTCCCTGAAGCCGCAGCCCAGAGTTGCTGGGGTTCAGGAGCTTGCTTTGGCGCCCGGGCCCTGGGGCCCCAGGGAGCTGAGGTCCCACGGGTCCCTGTCGGAGTGTTGCCTGCGCTCGGGGTTCTGAGAGGCCGGGGGCTCGGTGTGCTTGTTTCTGAGGTCTCGCATCCTTTACTCAGCTCCGGGCGTGTGTCGGGGCTCAGCGACTCTGGGGCCCTTTCAGAGTTCCTCTGGGGATCGTAGAGAAGCTGTCACCCCCTGTTGACTTGAACATAACCTGGCTGTCAGCCAGCTCCTGGCAGCCTCCCTGGCCTGGGTTTGTTGGACTTTCCCGCCGACTCCGCAGCCCACACGGCCTGAGCTTGTGCTGTCTGGTGGCAGAGCCAGTGGGCCTTTCATCCCCGCGCCGGGAGGTGGCTGCTGCCGTTCCCTAGTCAGCCGTGGTGCTGAGGGCCCCCCTGCCCGGATAGGGGGGTGTGGGTGTGCATGTGTGTGTCCTCTTCCTCACAGGTGGGGTGACCTTTAGTGTTTACAACACACCCATCCACAAACATGGACAAGTGAGGATTAGTTTAGCACATGAGATTGAACCTGGGAGCAGTCCTCTGTCCTCCACCTCCCCACAGTAGAGGTGCGGTGGAAGGAGCACTAGATTCTGAGTCCTGAGGCCTGAGTCTGGCTCTGGTCTGTGGCCTTGAGCCAGGAGCTTGCTCTCTGGCCCCATTTCCCTGACTCACTGGGGTTAACCTCTGGTTGCCCAGGCCTCTTTACTGTTGGGACTCTGTGAGTCCACGTGAGCGGGCAGGGTGATACCACGCCCTGCCCAACTTTTGTTTTCCAGCAGGCCCAGAAGTTTCCTGGAGGATGTCCTGTGCTTCCTGGATGACCCCGGCAGGCAGTGACCACTGCCGTCTGCCTCTCCTCCCAAACCCAGTGCCGCTGGGACCAGACATTTGTGTGGGACCGTGTTCCATTTGGCATTTCCTGTGTGCATTTCTGCATGGTTGTGTTGTCACCCAGCCTCACGATTCTGTGTTATTCCATGAAATGGTGTCCCATAAAAGGACGAATGGTGTCCCATAAAAGGACGGATGGTGTCACAGGCAACCCCTGCTCCGTGTAGCGCCTGATTCGGCCTCAGTGAATAACCAAGCAGTTGTTATTCTGCCAGCTGCCCCTGCGTCTGCCCGGCTCCGCCCCAGTGTGTGTCTGAGGGGGTGAGCGTCCCACCAGGATGGGAGTGCGAGGGAGGAGGAGTGAGGCCCTCGGCCTCTGCCATGGGCAGTAAAGCGCATGGTAAGGAACAGCGTGGGAGAGGGTGCGTTCGGCACGGAGTCCGTCGCTTGCTTAGTCAGAGAAACAGGAGGTGGCACAAGGCTTGAGGAGTGCCTGCTGGGACATGCCTCCATCTCCGTCTCAGGGATTTCTGCTGTGCTTTGCTCCTGCCTGGTACTGATTCGGGCCCTCCCACTTGGCCCTGGGTGCCTGCACCCAGGGCAGGCGCACTGCTATATTGGTCCCCTCCGGGTGGCCCTGGCATCCCCTGTTCAGATAACTGCAGCTTTCTGTTATCCAGACCTCCTGCCCCTCCTGCCACGTGACGTCCCCGAGTGACCAGACTCCCTGGGGGCCTCCAGGGGGGATCAAAAGAAGGAATTGTGTTTGGTTCATGGGTTACGAAATGCGTGTGTGTGTGTGTGTGTGTGTGTGTGTGTGTGTGTGTGTACACCCATACAAAGATCTTCCTTGACTCGCGATGGGTCTGTGTGGCCATAAATCTGTCATAAGCTGGAGTGACCAGAAGTCGAAAATACATCGAATACACCTAAGCTACTGAACATTGTTTTTCTGTTTGTTTGTTTTTAATTTTATTTATTTGACAGAGTGAGCGAGCACAAGCATGGGGAGGAGCAGAGGGAGAGGGAGAAGCAGGATCCCGGCCGAGGAGGGAGCTGGGTGCGGGGCTCGATCCCAGGACCCTGGGATCCAGAATCATGCCCTGAGCCGAACGCAGATGCTTAACCAACTGGGCCCCCTCAGGCGCCCCCATAGTGAACATTGTAACTTAGCTTCGCCAACCTTAAATGTGCTCAGAACACTTAAATTAGCCGACAGGTAGTCAAAATAATCTAACACAAAGCCTGTTTTATAAGTGTTCGATGGCCGTGTAATTGGTTGAACACGTACTGAAAGGGAAGCACAGAGTGGTGGTCCAGGCGCGGCAGGGTGGGGAGTGTCAGTTGTACACCCTGGTGACTGCGTTGCTGATTGGGAGCTGGGGCTCCTGCCACTGCCCCGCGTCCAGAGTGAGGATCCCACCGATCCCACGCACAGATCATTAGCCCGGAAAGATCCACATTCACAGTTTGAAGGATGGGTTTTAATGAATGCCTGTCACTTTTGCACCATCCTAAAGTCTAAAGCTTGTGTGTGGAACCGTTGTAAGGCAGGGACCACATATATATATTTAACATCGAAGTGTCACGGGCATTTAGAAAGTGTTCAGAGTGTAAGCTTGATGGGTGATCATGGTGAACATGTCGAATAGAACAGTAGCCGCCCCCCAAACCCTGGTGCCCCTTCCCAATCTCTGTCTCCCTTCTCCCTGGAAACCCCTTCCGACTCCAGCGCAGGTGCTGTCGCCTGTTTCTGGTCTGATCTAAGTAACTGGCTGCTCTTTGCTCCACACTCAGTGATGAGAGGCCCTGACGCTGCTTGTGGGGGTCTGTAGTCGGTTTGGTCTCTGCCGTCTTCATCCGTTCATGTGGAGGGGCAGTGGGCGCATTTCCAGTTCGGGCTCTTAGGGAAAATACTGCCCCAGACCCTCCCGTGACTGCCCTGGTGCCCATGAGTCAGATTGCCTGGGGTCCATGTTTCTCCGAATCGTGGGCAAATCCATGCAGCAGTGACTGTCCTAACCCTGGAAATGTGCAGTTCGGTGACATGAAGCGCTTCCACCCTGTTGTACAGCCGTCCGCCATCACTTCTCTTCGACTCGTTGGACCCTGTGCCCTTCAGCACCGACTCCCCCTTCCCCTGCACCCAGCCCCTGGCAGCTGCCACTCTTGGTGTTCGCGACTTTTGACGCCCCCAGGACCCGTGTCTGGTCACGTTGGCGCCCCGCAGTGGGTGTGGGGCCCTGAGGCGCGTGTGTTCGGCTACAGTGGGTTTTGCAGGCAGGTTTTTGGAGCTGCTGAGCCCATTCACATTCCCATCTGCTGAGCAGGGCCCGTCTGCTGTGCGTCCTCACCCGCGCTGGGGAGCGTCAGCTGCTTGTGATTTGTTGTTTTCTAACTTCAGCTGTGGAAATCTCATTGAGTTTGAGTTTACTTTTCCCTGATGACCAGTGAGGTCCCGGCACCTTTTCATATGCAAATCACCGTTCATTTCTCTTCCCTTTTTGTGAGGTGTCTGTTGAAATCGTTTGTGCATTCTTCACACTGGATTGTCCCCTTTCTCACTGATTTGTGGGAGTTCTTTCGTAAGTGCTGTTTATTACATTTTTAATTCTCTGGAAATTGGCTGTTGCTATGGCATTTATGCAGACTAGCTTAGGCAGGAGGTGGAAAGTACTGGAAGGCTGGTGCGGGGTGGGTCTCTGTAACCCAAGGGTGGGAAGCCAAGAAGTGGGAGCCATCTGAACACAAAAGCCTCTCATCCCCTCTGGGCTCAGCATCCTTCTGCTGTGACTTTCCCAAAGCTGACTGCTCCCCATCTGGGGCCCTCAAGGACCAAGTCCTTTGGTCTCTGGTTCAGTTCCATGGGAGAGAGAATCTACGTGTTGGTCTTGCACAGTCAGGTGTCCACCTTGACCAGCCAGCAGTGTCTAGGGGATGGGGGCTGCACGATCTGGTGGCAGCCGGGGCCCACCCAGTGGGTGGTGGAAGCTGTTTCCAGAAAAGGGCAGGACCCCTTCTCCCAAGAAAAGGTGGCTGCAGCCACTTACTCTGGAACTCTGTGAACCGGAATCTTTGCTTAGAGTTGTTTTCAGTTCATTGTTCTTCCCTCTGTGATATTGGGGATCGAGAGGTTTTATTGAACAAGATTCCACTGTGGTCAGGCCTTCATGCTGGAGTGGGGCTGGGAAGGAAATGTTTATCAGGTGGCTTTTCACCTGTGCAAGGCTCCTTTGCGTTATCGGCTACTTTTATCCTTAGGACAGCCTGAGATGTCCTGTGTTACTCACTGAGGCCTCCATGTTGCAGATGGGGACACTGAGGCCCACAGAGGTTAGCCTGCCCTAGGTCACCTAGGCTGCACAGAGAAGCGCTGTGGTGGCTATGGGCAGGACCTTGGCCCAGGAATCAGGGAGCAGGGTGATTAGAGATGGGTGGGACCCCCTTGGGGTCAGTCTTTTCTTTCTGATTGGGAACCTGCTCCCAGGCTGTGGGGCCTCCCACCTGGCCAGGAGTTTCAGGAGCCTCAGGAGCCTGAAGATGCTTTTCTTTCCTGAGATCACTCTGTGGGGACTGTGATGTTTTCATTGGATTGTCAGGCTCACCCGGGGCTTAGCCGCATTGGATTCGGGAAGCTGGTAACCGGGAACATCTGTCTTGGTAGAGAATGAGAAGAATTTTGGGCTGTTGGTGTCCATGAACTGTCCCCAGCCATTGCACATTCCTGCTCGGCTCTCCGCCTCCCCCTACTGGGGCTGCTGAGCAGGACGCGTGCCCAGTGTCCCAGGACCAGTTGTGTATTTTAGCAGGGGGGGTTGTGCACAGTCTTTAGTCATGTCATGGCTTACCTGGCAGGGACATTGTGATTTATAGTAAGAAATAAATATTTGTTTTTCACCTGTTCCTGTTGCAGAGCCCCTAAAACCCTTGGGATTTCCTAAGCGGTGAGTGGTAGAAGTGAAATCAGAGTCTTGATACTCAGAATGAGCCTTTCCACCACACCTGAGTGTTATGTTATGTTATGTTAGTGAGGAGATTTTGGAAAGCACCTAAAGATGGGTCCTGGCTGCCCTTGGACTCAGCCTTGTGATCAGAGACTGGAGATTGAGAGGGTCACCAGCAGCCAGTGCTTCAGTCAACCGTGGCTGTGTAACAAAGGCTCCATGCAAACCCGAAACGGCTGGGCTCGAATGGCTTTCCGGTTGGTGAGCGCAGTGAGACGCCAAGAGGTGGAGCCCTCAGGGAGGGCTGGGAAGCACCTGTGTCCTTCCACGTGCCTTGTCTGTGGCCTCCTCCATCTGGCTCCTCCTCCTACTTTTATAGTAAACTGGAGGTCTAGTAAGTGAACCGTTACCTTGAGTTTTGTGAGCTGCTCTAGCAAACTGGGGGTCATGGGAATGTCCAGTTTATAGCCAGTTGACAGGTGACCAGCTGGAGTGGGGATTGGCATCTGAAAGGAGAGGGCACTGGCGTGGGGCTGAGCTCTTATTAATCTGTGGGATCTGGTGCTGTCCCTGGGTGGGTAGTGTCAGGATTGAGCTGAATTTTTAGGTCACCCGGTCAGTGTGCACAGGAATTACAGAGTTGCTGGGTAGTGTGGGAGGGACACACAGGGGCTGGTATAATTGAGTGTGCTGCTCTGAGGACACCACCTCTGCCTGGTGCTGGGGCTTGAGCAGGTCACGTGACCTCTCTGTGCCTCCCGTTTCCTTGACTGCCAACCAGTAGTAAGGGTGTCATCCACCCTCCACCTCTGTTCATTCAGCCGATTTTTATGAAGCTCCTGTGTGCAGGCCAGGTGGGGGCCACTGGGGTACAGGATGGTGGACAAACTTGTGACGCCCTGGTTGGAGTGTGAACCAACCAGCAAGGGAAGAAAAACAGTGACCCCACTGTGAAGACAGTGGAGGCCGGAGGGTTTCTCTCGGGTAGACAGATGGCTCGCAAGGAGGTTGTAGGAAGCCTTCTACTGAGTGGCAGGGTGGGAGCATCCCTTTGGTCACAGGGAGTGGAGAAAGCTCCAGCATTCTGGGGGACAGGCCCGGAAGGTGGTGCTGGGTGAGGCGAGGTGGGCATTACAGAGCAGAGTCACTAGTTTTCGGGGCAGTGAGTGGGGCCTGGCCCTGAGGTCGAGGCATGGGGATGTGTGTGGCTGGAGATGGAATCAGTGTCGCAGGTCTGGAGCATCTGCAGTGCACGGAGGGAGCCTGCACCCCCTAGAACTGATTGTTCATGTCTTGCATTACCTGCAACCACACAGAGACTCGAGGCTGGGAGGAAGGTGAGCCACTGCTGGGAATTGCAGGAGGTGAGAATGTCAGGCCTGAGTCTCCACAAGGATCCAGGGTGCAGGCAGGGGTTCCGAAGGGGTCAGGGCTTGAGTATAGATATCCCAGTTTGTGTTTTAATCTGATCCCTCCAGAACTGTGAGAAGGCCCCTTGGGGACCACCCAGAACAGTAGGCTACATCACCTGGTGATGAAGCCACGAGCTGCCCCACAGCACTGGCTGTGATGGTGGTGGCTGAAGACCGCTCAGTTTCTTTCTCTGTATGTGTCCCATAGCTTGGTGGGTTTGGTTCACATGCTTCTGGACCTCAGACCCAGTCCAGCTGCACTGTTCTAGCAACGCCGCAGTCTGGGTGACTTATGAACCATGGACATATGTTTGTGTCACAGTTCTGGAACCAGGGAAGTCCAAGATCAAGGTGTTCGGTGTCTGACCAGAGCCTCCTCCTGGTTCGTAGACAGCTGTCTTCTCATGGCCTCACGTGGCTGGGTTTGGAGACTCCAGGGGCCTCTGTTATAAGGGCACTGAGTCTACCCCTCAGCACGTCCTCATGACCTGGTCACACCCCTGAAGGCCCCAGCTCCCGGTACCATGGTGTTAGGGGTGAGGTTTCAGCATGTGAATCTGGAGGAGACATGAACATTTGGTCTGTAGCAGGGTCTTAAACTTTGGTCTTGATGAAACTTGCGATCTGTGAATGTGTAGCCAAGGGGGGAGTGAGTTGAGCAGGTGTCTTCTGGGAGAGCTTCCAGGTCCCCCTTTTACTCTTCCCCCTCCTCGCCTGCCTCCTGGGACATTCTAGGAACTTGGGGGTGGATCATTGTGTGCTTTGGAGAGCTTGTCCTGGTGCCTCGTCTCTTAGCAGGGTGAATCCGCTTATGTAATTGAGAGTGTTTCCATGTGGGGGCTGGAAGTGATGAACGTGGTCCACCATGTGTACGAGCAGACATCTGAAAGGGCAATGGGGGTGCCTGGGTTGCTCATTGGGTTAAACCTCTGCCTTCAGCTCAGGTCATGATCTCAGGGTCCTGGGATCTAGCCCCGCATCAGGCTCTGTGCTCAACAGGGAGCCTACTTCCCTTCCTCTCTCTCTGCCTGCCTCTCTGCCTACTTGTGATCCGTGTCTGTCAAATAAATAAATAAAAATCTTAAAAAAAAAAAAAAAAACGAAAGGGGAACAGACAGAACAGCCCCAGAGCCGGCCATCACTGGAGCAGCCTCCCGAAGGGAGCCTCATGGTTTTGATTTTCCTCCTCTGTAAAAGATGAGGAACACGCATGTCCATCCACATCGGACGCACATGTGTGAAGGAAAACAGCTGTGTGTGGGAACTCGGGGAGGCCTCCAGGGGAGGTCTCCTCCCTTTGGTCTTTATTTTGGTGGCTGGCCACCTGTTGCTTCTCCAGGTCACCTGGATGCTTGTAAGTAGGGTGGAGTCTGAATTCCTCCCTACAGAGGAGCTGAACCGGCCGAATTCCTCTGAGGTGGTGTGATCTCCAAGCGTGTCGTTGCCGCCTAGCCAGGGCTTCAGGGCCAAAATCGTGGCCTCTGGCCGGCTTCCAAGTGTGGCCTTAGAAGGGTTTTCAGCTGGCCTGATTGGGAAGGCCTTCCCGCGAGGCTCATTCATTGTGTGCAGACGGCTGCCCTTTGTAGTCAGCCATGAGGTGACACCACTGGCTGCTGTCCCCGTGTGGCAGTAGGGAAGGCCGGGCAGGGGGTTAAGACACAGGGGGCCGGGACTCTCTTCTCTTCTCCTTCCATCTTCCAGTCTGTCTGCTTTATGTTTCTGCCCTTCATGATGTTTCCTTGCTTTTCTCTCCCTCCTCTTCAGAGCTCTGCCTGCTCATCTGGGTCCTAAACTACCTGTACGCACACAGAAGCCCACGTATACACACAAGCACACACCCAGACACACGTGCACACCTGTGGGTGTGTACACCACATGCTGCACACGTGTACACACGAGCGCACACGCCTCCTTGGTCCTCAGTTCTTCCTTTCCTTTAAAAGTTCCCCTTTAGGGGCGCCTGGATGGCTTAGATGGTTAAGCCTCTGCTTTCGGCTCAGGTCATGGTCCCAGCATCCTGGGATCGAGTCCCGCATCGGGCTCGCTGCTCAGTGGGGAGCCTGCTTCTCTCTCTCCCTCTGCTGCTCCCCCTGCTTGTGCTCTCTCTCTGTCAAATAAATAAATAAAATCTTAAAAAAAAAAGTTCCCTTTTAAAAAACGTGAGCATTTGAGAAACCTAGGAAGGCACAGAGATAAGAGCAAATGCCCTCCTTTCACAGTCCATGCTTCCCATTTTCCTGTCGCATCTCCCTTTAGGGCAGCCCCATTGTGGCCCCTGTATTGCCCCTGCTCCACATCAGAGCTGCACGGCTGCTTTCCCTGCGAGACGGTCTCCCACTGCCCTGGGAGTCTTGCTCGTTGTGCATCTGCTCCGTGTTGACTCGTGGGACCTGGCGCATTCCTTTTACCTGACATGTGGTCCCATCTAGTGACAGCCTCCGTCTGCTTGTCCGTGTCGTTATCTGGCGAGATGGGAGGTGTGAGAATGTCTGCATTTTTGTCCCTGTTGCCTGCAGTCCTGACTGACTTCTCAGCAGCTTTTCGTGTGCGTCCTTCCTGAACGTTCTGTGTGTGCTCACAACTTATGTTATGTGCACCCAGCTGTGTGCAGATAACCTTTCAAATGGGAACCTGGAACACCTTCAGCTTGTGTTTTTAATAAATACTCCGTGATCGTCTTTCCATGTGTGTATCCAAGTGTGTTTGATTCCCGTTAGCAGCTGCTTGGTATCGCATAAAATCAGGAGTGTTCTGTTTATTTAGTCCCCACCTGACTCTCACTGGGGTTGGCTCTGTCTGGTTCCTGGCCCTGAGTGTAACGGCTGGGGTTATGCCCTTGCCAGTGTTCCCTGTAGGCGCGAGCCCCCAAGCTGGACTCCTGGTTCCGGGCCTGTTTGCTTGGGCAGCCAGGGCTGTGTGCACGTAGCCGGGGCTGCGGCTCTCGGCAACGACACACGCCTCTGGGCCGGGTGTGCCCTGGAGTTTGAAGGGCTCAGAATTCCTTCTGGGGGCTCCAGGAAGGACCCACATAGGTTCGGGTGCCCAGATGTGCCTGCCATGCCTGCGGGACGCATGGCCTGAGTGTCCCCCAAATCCCGGGCCCTATGGCCACCTGGGCTTTTCTCTGGGTTGTCTGTGCCAGAGAGGAATGGGGGACAGAGAGTGAGCACCACATCAGGAATCTTGGGAGAGGCGAGAGATACTCTCATGGTTCCCCATCAAAGCTGTGAGCTCTCTTATTTGAAGCTGACCTTTTTATCCATTGATTTTTACGAAAACTGAATTTGGGGCCTAAGTGTGCCAGGGACATAATGGGGAACAGCTTAGAACCTCATTTCTCGTGGTGGGGGGTGTCAGATACTCAGGTCCACACAGTTTTCATCTGTGGTCTGTGCGGAGGTGAAAGTGTGCTCAGGGCTCAGGTGTGGGATGGGGGAACCGACTTAGTCTAGAGGCCTGGGAAACCGTGTTAGTGTCCTGTGGCTGCAGTGCAGAGCGCCACAGGGCGAATGGTTTATAACAGCAGAGTTTATTCTCGCAGCTCTGGAGGCTGGGAGTTCTAAGTCAGGGTGTCAACAGAGGTTGGTCCCTCTGGGGGCTCTAGGGGGTCGTCCTTCCTGCCTCCTGGCTGCTGGCAGCTCTGCGTGCCCCTTACCTTGTAGTCTAGTCACGCTGCCTTCTTCCCTCTGTGTGGGCCTCTGTGTCCAAATCTCCCTCTGTTGTGTGAAGACATTGGTCACTGGATATAGTGTCCCCAGTCTGGTTTGACTCTTCTTTTTTTTTTTTTTTTTCTTAAAAAAAAATTTTTTTTTTAAAGATTTTATTTATTTATTTGACAGAGAGATCACAAGTAGGCAGAGAGGCAGGCAGAGAGAGAGGAGGAAGCAGGCTCCCTGCGGAGCAGAGAGCCTGATTCGGGGCTCAATTCCAGGACCCTGGGATCATGACCTGAGCCGAAGGCAGAGGCTTTAACCCACTGAGCCACCCAGGCGCCCCTTTTTTTAAAAATTTTAATTCTAGTTAGTTAACATACAGTGTTGTGTTAGTTTCCAGTGCACAATATAGTGATCGAGCGCTTCCATACCTGACCCTGTGCTCACTGTGACAGGTGTGCTCCTTAGTCCCCATCCTCCCCACCCCTCCCCGTAACCATGTTTGTTCTTTACAGTTAAGACTGTTTCTTGATTTGTCTGTTTTGTTTCCTTTGTTTGTTTGTTTTGTTTCTTAAACTCCACACATGAATGAACTCCTACCGTATTTTTCTTTCTCTGACGGACTTATTTTGTTTAGCATTATACTCTAGATCCATCTGTGTGGTTGCAAATGGCAATGGAGTGCCAATGCAAATGGTTTCATTTTTTATGGCCGAGTAATATTCCTGTGTGCGTGTGTGTGCGTGCGCGCGCACACGCAGATGTAGACGTTACCATATTTGCGTCTGTTCATCAGTCAGTAGGCACTTGGGCTACTTCCATAATTTGGCTGTCGTCATAATGCTGCTGTGAACATCAGGTGCATGTATTTGTTTGAGTCAGTGTTCTTTTTTTGGCTTTTTTTTTTTTTAAGATTTTATTTATTTATTTGACAGACAGAGATCACAAGTAGGCAGAGAGGCAGGCAGAGAGAGGAGGGGAAGCAGGCTCCCCGCAGAGCAGAGAGCCCGATGCGGGGCTCGATCCCAGAACCCTGGGATCACGACCCGAGCCAAAGGCAGAGGCTTAACCCACTGAGCCACCCAGGCGCCCCGAGTCAGTGTTCTTATATTCTTTGGGTAAATACTGCAATTATTGAGTCACAGGGTAGTTGTATTTGTAACTTTTTGAGGACCCTCCATACTGTCTTCCACACCAGCTTGCGTTGCCACCAGCAGTGCACAAGGGCTCCTTTTTCTCCACACCCTTGTCAGCCCCTGTTGCTTCTCGTGTTGTTGATTTTTAGCCATTCTGACCGGTGTGAGGTGGTAGTTCATTGTAGTTTTGATCGGCATTTCCCTGATGATGAGTGACCTTGAGCATTTTTCATGTGTCTTGTGGCCATCTGGATGTCTTCTTTGGAGAAGCATCTGCTCATGTCTTCTGCCTATTTTTAAATTGGATTATTTGGTTTTGTTCGGTGTTCAGTTACATGAGTTCTTTAAATATTCTGGATATTAACCCCTGGCCAGATATGTCATTTACAGATATCTTCTGTCATTCGTTAGGTTGTCATTTAATTTAGTTGATTATTTCTTCTGCCGTGCAGAAGCTTTTTATTTTGGTGTAGTTTATTTTAGTTTTTTTTTTGCTTTTGGTCTCTTGTCTCAGGAGACGTATCTAGAAAAATGTTGCTACAGCCGATGTCAGAGAAATTACCGCCTCTGTTCTCTTCTAGGATTTTTATGGTTTTGGGTCTCACATTTAGGTCCTTAAGCTGTTTTGAGTTTATTTTTGTGTATGGCATAAGAAAGTGGTCCAGTTTCATTCTTTTGCGTGTGGCTGGCCAGTTTTCCCAACACCATTTGTTGAGGGGCCTGTCCCTTTCCCCTGGCATATTCTTGCCTCTTGGGCCAAAGATTAATGGACCATATAGTCGTGGGTTTGTGTCTGGGCTTTGTGTGCTGTCCGGTTGATCTTCGCATCTGTTTTTGTGCCAGTACTAGACCGTTTTGGTGACAACAGCTCGGTAGTAGATCTTCAAATCTGGAAGTGTGATACCTTCCGCTTTGTTTTTCTTTTTCAAGATTGTCCTGGCTGTTTGGGGTCTCTTGTGGTTGCATCCCAATTTTACGATTCTTGGTTCTGGTTCTTTGAAAAATGCTGTTGATATTTTGATGGGAATTGCATTAAATCTTCAGATTGCTTTGGGCAATATGGACATTTTAATATTTGTTCTCCCACTCCACGAGCATGGGATAGCTTTCCATTTGTTTGTGACATATTCAGTTTCTTTCCTCAGTGTTTTATAATTTTCAGAGTGCAGGCCTTTCACCTCCTTGGTTAAGTTTATTCCTAGGTATTTTATTATTTTTGGTGTAATTGTAAATTGGATTTTTTTTTTTTTTCTTATTTGACAGAGAGCAAGAGGGAGAGCACAAGCAGGGGGAGGAGCAGCAGAGAGAGAGGGAGAAGCAGGCTCCCCACTGAGCAGGGAGCCCGATGTGGGACTCGATCCCATGACCCCGGGATCATGACCTGAGCCGAAGGCAGTCACTTAACCAACTGAGCCACTCAGGTGCCCGTAAATTGGATTTTTTAAAAAAAGTTTTCTTTCTGTTGCTTCATTCTTAATGTATAGAAATGCAGTGGATTTCTTTTTTTTTCTTGTTTTATTTTTTAATTTTTTTTCATTTCATTTTATTTTATTTCTTCTCAGTGTTCCAGAATTCATTGTTTATGCACTACACCCAGTGTTCCATGCAGTACGTGCCCTCCATAATACCCACCACCAGGCTCGCCCAACCCCCGACCCCCTCTTCTTTTTTTTCTTAAGATTTTTTTAATTTATTTGACAGAGAGACAGTGAGAGAGGGAATACAAGCAGGGGAAGCGGGAGAGGGAGAAGCAGGCCTCCTGCGGAGCAGGGAGCCTGGATTCGGGGCTTGATCCCAGGGTGCTGGGATCATGACCTGAGCTGAAGGCAGACGCCTAACGACTGAGCCACCCAGGCGCCCTGAAACGCAGTGGATTACTGTACATTGATTTTATATCCTGCAGGCTTACTGGATTCATTTATCAGTTCTAGTAGCTTTTTGGTGGCGTCTTCAGTATTTTTATATATAGCGTCATGTCATCTGCAGATTGTGAAAGTTTTACTTCCTTACCAGTTTGGCTGCCTTTTATTCCTTTCTCTTTTCTGATTGCTGTGGTTGTGACTTCCGGTGCTCTGTTGAATAATAGTGGTGACAGTGGACATCTTTGTCTTGATCCTGATCTTAGGTGAACGCTCTCAATTTTTCCCCTTGGAGGATGATGTTAGCTGTGGTTTTTCATCTATGACCTTTATTAGGTTGAGGTATGTTATCTCTTTATAAACCTACTTTGTTGAGGGTTTCTATTATGAATGTATGTTGTACTTCATCAAATGCTTTTTTTTGCCTTTATTAAGGTGATCATATGGTTTTTAATCCTTTCTCTTCTGGATGTGATATATCCCATTAACTGATTTGCAAATATTGAACCACCTTTGCATCCCAGGGATAAATTCCGTTTGATTATGATGAATGATTTTTTTTTTAATGTTGTTGGATTTGTTTGCTGAGCATTTTTGTATCTATGTTCGTCAGAGATATTGGCCTATAGTTCTCTTTTTTTGGTACTGTCTTTATCTGATTTTGGTATCAGGTAATGCTTGCCTTGTAGAATGAATTTGGAAGCTTTTCTTCCTCTTGTATTTACTTTTTTATTATTTTATTTTTAGGATTTTATTTATTTATTTGACAGAGATCACAAGTAGGCAGAGAGGTAGGCAGACAGAGAGGGGGAAGCAGGCTCCCCACTGAGCAGAGTGCGCCTGTGCCGGGCTCCGGACTCGATCCCTGTACCCTGAGGTCATGACTTGAGCCTAAGGAAGAGGCTTAACCCACTGAGTCACCCAGGTGCCCCTGTTTTTTTATTTTTTAAAGATTTTGTTTATTTGAGCGAGAGAGAGTGCACGTGCACACAAGCAGTGGGGAGAAGGCACAGGGTGAGGGAGAAGCAGACTCCCTGATGAGCAAGGAGCCCGATGCAGGGACTCCCAGGACCCTGGGATCATGACCCGAGCCAAAGACAGATGCTTAACTAAATGAGCCACCCAGGCGCCCCTCTTCTATTTTTTTGTAACAGTTTGAGAAGAATAAGCATTAACCCTTTTTATTTTTTTTTAATTTTATTTTATTTTTCAGTGTTCCAAAATTCGTTGTTTATGTACCACACCCAGTGCTCCATGCAATATGTGCCCTCCACAATACCCACCACCAGGTTCACCCCCCCCACCGTCCACCCCCCAAAAAACCCTCAGTTTGTCTCTCAGAGTCCACAGTCTGTCATGGTTTGTCTCCCCCTGCGATTTCCCCCAACTCACTTCTCTTCATCTCCCAATGTCCTCCATGTTACTCCTTTTGCTCCACAAATAAGCGAAACCATATGGTGATTGACTTTCTCTGCTTGATTTACTTCACTCAGCATAATCTCCTCCAGTCCCGTCCATGTTGATACAAAAGTTGGGTATTCTTCCTTTCTGATGGAGCCATAATATCCCATTGTATATATGGACCACATCTTCTTTATCCATTTGTCTGTTTAAGGGCATCTTGGCTCTTTCCACAGTTTGGCGATTGTGTCATTGCTGGTATGAAAAGAAGGTAGCCCTTCTTTTCACACATCTGTATCTTTGGGGTAAATACCCAGTAGTGAAATTGCAGGATCATAGGGAAGCTCTATATTTAATTTCTTCTTCTTCTTCTTTTTTTTTTTTTTTTTTTGAAGATTTTATTTATTTATTTATTTGACAGAGATCATAGGTAGGCAGATACTCAGGCAGAGAGAGAGGAAGGGAAGCAGGCCCCCTGCTGAGCAGAGAGCCACATGCGGGGCTCGATCCCAGGACACTGGGATCATGACCTGAGCCGAAGGCAGAGGCTTTAACCCACTGAGCCACCCAGGCGCCCCTATATTTAATTTCTTAAGGAATCTCCACACTGTTCTCCAGAGTGGATGCACCAGCTTGCATTCCCACCAACAGTGTACGAGGGTTCCCCTTTCTCCACATCCTCTCCAGCACACATTGTTTACTGTCTTGTTAATTTTGGCCATTCTGACTGGTATAAGGTGGTATCTCAATATCATTAACCCTTTTTAAATGTTTTACTAGAATTCACCTGTGAATCCATCTGGTCCTGGACTTTTGTTTGTTGGTAGTTTTTTGATGACTGGTTCAGTTTCGTTGCTGGTAATTGGTCTGTTCAAATTTTCTGTTTCTTCTTGTTTCAATTTTGGGACATTGTATGTTTCCAGAAATTTATCTATCTCTTCCTGGTTGTCATAATTTTTAAAAGTATTGTTTTATAATCCTTCGTATTTTTTGGTATTGGTTGTTATTTCTCTTCTTTCATTTCTGATTTTGAGTTTCTCTCTCTCTTTTTATTTTTTATGAGTCTGGCTAAAGGTTTATCAGCTTTGTCCATCTTTTCAAAGAATCAGCTCTTGGTCTCATTGATCTGTTCTGTTACTTGTTTAGTTTCTATTACATTTGTGCCCTGATCTTTATTACTTTCTTGTTCTGTTGGTTTGGGGTTTTATTTGTTCTTGCTCTTGCTCCCTTAGGTGTGCTCATTTTAGATTTTTCTTGCTTCTTGAGGTACGCCTATATTGCTAGAAACTTCCCTCTTAGGACCACTTTTGCTGCATCTCAGAGATTTTATTTTATTTATTTTTTAAAGATTTTATTTATTTATTTGACAGACAGAGATCACAAGTAGGCAGAGAGGCAGGCAGAGAGAGAGAGGGCAGCAGGCTGCTTGCTGAGCAGAGAGCCCGATGGGGGGCTCGATTCTAGGACCCTGGGATCATGACCTGAGCTGAAGGTAGAGGCTTAACCCACTGAGCCACTCAGGGGCCCCTCAAAGATTTTAGACCATTGTGTTTTCATTTTCATATATATTTTTTAATTTCCTCTTTGATTTCTTGGTTGATCCATTCATTTTTCAGTAACATGTATTTGTGGTCTCCCAGGTTTTTTCTTGTTGATTGCTAGTTTCATAGTGTTGTCATCAGAGGAGACGCATGGGGTGACTTTGATCTTTGACTTTGTCAGGACTTGTGCTGTGGCCTAATGTGGGATCTCTTCTAGAGAATGTTCCCTGTGCACTTGTAAAGAATGTGTATTCTACTGTTTTAGGATGGAATGTTCCGAATAGATCTGTCAGATCCATCTGATCCACTGTGTCATTCAAAGCCACTGTTTCCTTGTTGATTTTCTGTTTGGAAGATCTGTCCATTGATGTAAGTGTGTTAATTATTACCAGTTACTTCCCTCGCGGTGGTTATTAACTTGTGTAGTTGGGTGTGCCCATGTTGGATGTCCTTTATCTCTTTTTTACAGTCTTTGTTTGAAAGTCTGTTTTGTGCCATTTAAGTATTGCTGCCCTAGCTTTCTTTTCTTTTCACACCATTTGCATGATGAATGCTTCTCTACCCCTTCACTTTCAATCTGCGTGTGTCTTTACGCCTGAAATGAGTCTCTTGGAGGCCACATATACATCGCTCTTGTTTTCTTACCCATTCCATCACCGACTTTGTCTTCTGATTGGCGTATTCAGTCCAGTTACGTTCAGAGTAATTATTGATGTGTGTGTATGTGTGGCCGTTTTATTACTTGTTTTATGGTTGTTTGTGTGGTTTTTCTCCATTCCTCTCTTCTGCTCTCTTCTCTCATGATTAGTGGGCTTTCTTTTTTTTTTTTTTTTAATTTTTAAAAAGATTTTATTTATTTGACAGAGAGAGATCACAAGTAGGCAGAGAGTCAGGCAGAGAGAGAGAGAGGGAGGAAGCAGGCTCCCCGTCGAGCAGAGAGCCCGATGTGGGACTCGATCCCAGGACCCTGTGATCATGACCCAAGCTGAAGGCAGAGGCTCACCCCTCTGAGCCACCCAGGTGCCCCATTAGTGGGCTTTCTTTAATGATATACTTGGATTTCTCTCTGTTTTTTTGCGTATCTTTTACTGGTTTGTGATTTGTGGTTACCATTTAGCTCGTATGTAACAGCCTCTGCATAGAGCAGTCTGTACTAAGTTGAGGGTCACTTAAGTTTGAACCCATTCCTTGTTCTTTTCCTCCTCACATTTTAGATACATGGTGTTGTACTTTACATCCTTTTATTTTGTGAGTCACTTGACTGAGTTTTACTGATACTGAGTACTGATACTTTACTGAGTTTTACTGTGAGTTTTGACCACTTTTGTACTTCAGTCTGTTCCCAGCTAAGTTCACACACAAGGGTGTAGGGGAGGACCTGAGACGTATCCTTGGGGAGGACACAACTCGGGCTGCCACAGAGGGAAAGGATAGCGGAGCAGAGGACAGGGTGTGCCTCTGAGCGGGGAGGGGTGGTCTGGGAGCAAGAGGGTACTGGGGTGCAGAGGTTGACAGGGTTGAAGGGCTGCGGCCCGGCTGTGAGTGGGAGGGACCGCCTGCGAGGCTTCTTTCCAAATGGAGTTGGTTGTTCTCGGGGCTGAGCCTCTGGCCATCACGCTTCCCCTGGGCTGTGTCGAGCCTTATAATTTACAACTTTTGTTTCCCTTTTTTAATCAGGAAACTACTTTGCCTCACACTTTTTCATGGGAGGTGAGAAATTTGACACCCCCCACCCTGAAGGTTACCTCTTTGGAGAAAACATGGATCTGAATTTCCTGGGCAATCGCCCAGTCCAGGTGGGTCCAGGTGGGTCTCACTGGGGCTAGGCACGGGGGTGGCAACGGTACGGTGCCTCCCCTCCGCTGTCCATAGCCAGCTTCAAGGACAAGCAGGCACGGAGCAGCCCCAGACGGGCAGAGCAGCTGGCGGGACGTGTGTGCGTGTGCGGGGGGCTTGTCCAGGCTGTGGGGCTCCCTCAGGTTCGCTTTCACTAGTCACCAGAGAATTGCACGCTTATCCATGCTGTCCGTTTACTCAAAACACATTTGGCACCTGCTGTGTGCCTAGGGCTCTTCCACGGGCTGGGGGGATTGTGGAGGTGGAGGACAGATCCCACCCCATTCCCTGCAGGGGGTGTGGACAATGAAGAAGAGAACATTTCACAAATGGAGACTAAAGAGAGAGAAGGATGAGTGAGGGCTGGTGGGGTGGGGGCTGCCAAGCAGAGATTGGGTATTTTGTACTTTGAAATAACGGTCCCCAGTGTGGGTGAGGGGCCAGGCCAGAGGCCCTCTCTATCAGGAGACATTGGACTCTGTTCCCTAAGGCTGCTGAATCCTGGGATGTCCCTGGTCCTGTCCCCATCCCAGGTGGGATGTCCTCTGGACCAGGAGTCTTTAGGCTGTTCTACAGCAGAGCACCTGGATGATATGAAATCTTGGTCCTTCAGTGGACAGGAGGCAAGAAGCCGGGGCCTGGTGTGCCGTGTGAGTGCCGTGTAAGTGCGGCTTTCGGGTGGTGCCAGGTCTCCCCCAGCCTCCTGAGTCCACGAGAGCAAGAAAGCAACCTCACTTCCATCTTTGAAGCCTCAGCTCACACGCAGGATCTGGCTTTTACAGACCTCCATAAATCCGTTATTTTTTAAACTTTGGAACCATCATAGCCTCACCTGCCTCGGTGAGAAGTGATGCAGAGAGATCCATATGCCCTCCGCTCTGTTTCCCCAGTGCCAACATCTGGTAAAGCTCTGATGTGCTATTGCAGGCCGGAACTTTCCAGATGATTCCGTGTGTGTGTGTGTGTGTGCAAGTCCCCTCCAGAATCTTTCCTGACCACCATCCTTCCCCACCCCCTCACCGCCCCTGGGGTCCCTTGTGCCACCTTAAACGCTTGCCGAGGGTCCTCCCGGAACTGGAGGACCGTGGTGAGATCCGTGGGGCCACAGTTCTCCAGGGTGGCCTGGGCCCTGCTCCCTCGCTCCCTGGCTGCGCTGCCCATGGTTTCCTTCATGAACGAGCACAAGGGCCAGGGAGTCCGGACGTGACTGTTGCTTCGATTATCCCTGTTTTCTGTCCCTGACACACCCGAGGGAGTCACTGGGCATTGCTTTGGGTTTTTCCCTCCTAGTTTCCATACGTCACCCCTGCCCCCCATGAGCCAGTGAAGACACTCAGGAGCCTGGTGAACATCCGGAAGGACTCCCTGCGGCTTGTGAGGTAAGGCTGCGTCCCGCCCTGCTCTGTGGCCCCTAGTGCCTGGGATGGGGGGCAGCGACGAGCGACCTTGGGCTCTGCTAACCTCGGGTGTCGAGCCCCAGAATTGATCCTGGGGTGTGGGTGCAGCGGGAGAGGCCAGCAGGGCCCTGCTGGTGGAGCTTTCGTCTTTGAACCAGGGCTTCTCAGCTGGCAGCTGGCCCGTGTCCGCTGTCACAGCTCGGGGGTCAGTGCTCTGGGTCCGTGGGGGGCAGAGGCCAGAGATGCTGCTCAGCCCCTGCAGTGCATGGGGCAGCCCCGCAGCCAGGACTGAGCCAGTGTCCAGCATCAGTGGGCTGAGATGCTGCTTTAGACCTGGAAGGCTTGAGGCATCCGGGGCTGTCTCCAGCTGGGACGACTCCTCCCTTCCTGTGGGCGGGAGGCGAGGGAAGGACAGCGATGCGGTGTCGGCCCTCATTGCCCCCAGGGAGCGGGCCCCCACATTTCCAGGTGGCCACCACTGAGCGCCAGTGGTGGTGGGGACATGTGTGCCGCGCAGGGTGGGGGCACTTGGGCACAGCCCCTGACCTGCCGCCTGTCCCTCTGCCTCCCGGGCAGGTACAAAGATGGTGCCGACAGCCCTTCAGAGGACAGCGAGAAGCCCCGAGTCCTCTACAGCCTGGAGTTCACCTTTGACGCCGACGCCCGGGTGGCCATCACCATCTACTGCCAGGCGGTGGAGGAGTTCCTGAACGGGATGGCAGTGTGAGTGTCCGCACCAGGGGCAGCGCTGCGGCCCGGCCGCTGTGCTTCTGTGTCCGAGTTGTGTGCTTGAGCTTTCGGAGGGTTTATTTGCAATAAGGGTCCTGCTGGCGTCACAGGTTTGAAATCTGCAACTTCAGCAGCACCAGAGACTGGGACAGACCAGCAAAAATGTGCCTGCTTGGGTCCTGTTGGGGAAAGCCACCGGAGGGCCTGATTGGCTCTGGGATTGGGGCTCAGGCTTCAGGTGCTGGCCCTGCCCTGCACCCGCCAAGCAGCTCCTGGCATGGGACCGCCTGTGCCTCAGTTTCCTGAGCTGGGGGTAGGAGCGGCCGTCTTGTACTTGGTGTAAGGACCTTGCTGCTGCTACTGGAGAAAACGCAGACGTGGGGGTTGGTGGGGGGCAGGGAGTGAATGCTTTGTCCTCCATGGGGCTCACGGGGCTTGGGGTCTGGGCCCCTGAGGGGCTGCCCTTACCACCCCCATTTTCTCACCCATCCCCCACTCGTACCCTCCCTGGCAGCAACCAGAGGACAAGGTTCCTTTTCCTATACTTCCTTCTTTGAGGCTCCATACTGACCCAAACATTGGATTACGTTAGTTTTTTCAGTGATGCAAGCCATTAAAAATGTGTTCTTACCATAAGCCAAGAATGAGAAGATCCAGGAGTATCTGGGGACCTTCCCCCCCAGAGGTGAGCACAATGGCCTGCGGGTGCTGTTGCTGATGTCGCCATTCGGGTCCCTCTGTGGCCCTCCTGGTGCCCTGTGGGCTCTTTCTTTGTAACTCTGCCTGCCTGATCTTTGTCCTCAGCCATGGTCACCTGCTCTGGCCCCTGACTAGGAGGTGGGAGGACCCATGTGGGAGGGCCACAGTGCCCCAACGGTTGGATGAGGCTTCCATGTTCTCTCCTTTCTGCTCATTTGCCTGCCACAGTGGAGAAGTCCTGGCTAGTGGGGTGAGGTCTGAGGGTTGCCACAGAGAGGGGGACCTGGCAAGCAGCCCACCCACCCCACACTCCAGCTTTTGTGTGTGTCACACTTGGGCACAGTAAGAGGTGCCATATGCTTGAGGGTCTGTTGCTCACAGAAGGACAGTAGACGCATGAGCAAAGGGTATAGCTGCCCCTGGAGCCTGTGTCTTGGACCCCTGGGGGACTCCTCCCCCTAGGGGAAGAAATGCTGCTCTGTCCCCTTCCTGATAGCTGGCAGGAGTGGCTGGGGGCCTGCTTCCCTTCGGAGTTTGCTGGTGTTTAGTGGTGTGAGCTCAGAAGTCACCGAAACAAAGAGAAGCAGGTATGTTCCAGGACCCAGAAGCCTGTCCCCGGGGACCTTTACCTTAGCCTGGGAATTCTCTTTGCATTCCCTGATCGCCTCCCTGCTTCCTGACAGGCAAGAAAGGGGGCAGATCTGAGGTCCCAGAGAAAAGCCCAGGGTTGAATGGCAGTAGAGTCCTAGCCTGTATCTTTACCACCGGCTGAGGCCTGGCTTCTCACAGGGAAAAAAGTGCCTCTGGCCTCTGGCAGGCAGAGGAGCCCCCCTCCCCCCTCTCGGGGCATACAAGAACAGCTCCCCCACCAGCCACCAGCGTCTCAGGCTTTCCAGAGTGTCTTTTGTCTAAGAGACTGAGAAATGCCTCAGGAATGGCGGGCGTGGGGCAGGTGGAGGAAGCTTTGTCAGGGTTGTGTGTCCGGATCGGGATTGGGAATGGGGAGAAGCCAGAGTTGGTCAGAATGGAAAGTGTGAGCGCCCTTTGACCCCATTGTTCCTTCTCTGGGAAGGTGCATGTGTGTGCGGCTGGGCTGGATGTGGAAGAGGTCCTGGAGGCCTTGTGTGCAACAGTGGGGTGTTGGGGACCATCTGGTGTTCGCTCCACACTGAAGACCGTACAGTGTCCGCAGAGCACGGGCCCTGCATGTGACGGTCGGGACAGCGCCGGGACTGACCACAGTGAGGGAGCGGTTGTGGGCCAACTGGCCCTCGAACATGGGAGAGCAGACGCCTGTGCCTTCCGGCGTGGGTTGTGGGTGACGCAGAGACGCGGGCGGCGGGCAGTGCGCGTGAGGGTGGGCTGTGGGGCAGGCCGCCCGCAGCGTACGTGTCTGTCCCGTGTTTGTGCAGCAGAGGAGACACGTCAGAGAAGCCAAATGGAAAGGTGTAGTTGGGTCTGGAAAGGCAGGTAGTTACTGGGCAGCTGTGGGCTCTAGAGGACTTGTCACCAGGCAGGCTCCAGGCAGAGCTGGCAAGCGGAATGAGGCCGCCGAAGCCGGTGGCAGGCTGAGGGCCCCGGCCCGCCAGAGGATGGTTGGCACTTGCAGGAGGAGAAGGAAAGTGTGGGTCCTGCATGTTTTATTTCTGCTGGGTCCCGAAAGCCTGGTTCCTGCCAGCCCCCACGTCAGAGGCCCCTGTGCTCCAGGGTGGGGGGTTGCGGCCTGAGGACCAGACACAGCAGACCGTGTGCTCTCCGCCAAGGGTCAGCAGCCTTTCTGCCCCTTCAGGTACAGCCCCAAGAGCCCCGCCCTGCAGTCCGAGACCGCCCACTACAAGAGAGGGGTGAGCCAGCAGTTCTCCCTGCCCTCCTTCAAGATCGACTTCTCCGAGTGGAAGGATGATGAGGTAAGCTTCTGGGCAGGCCCCTCTGGCCCTGGCCCCGGCCCCTTTCCGGAATTCCCTGCCCCTTGTGGCAGGGGATGAACCCCTCGGGGCCTGTGTGCTCAGATTCCTCATGTGGGTGATACGCATCAGGAGTGGCTGCTGCCCTGGGTTCGTGTGCTCTCTTGGGTGTGTGCCAGACCCAAGAGTGGCGTTCAAGTCACGTATCGGCACAGCTACAGGCTGTGGTACCCGGCTTTGGTGCCTTGTTGGGGCCACAGGACTGCAGCACGGCGGAACCCTTCCACCCCATGGTTCCGTAGCTGGGGTCGGTAATTTACATCATGTGAGGGATGGTGATGGAAGCTTTGTCTGTAGTAGCAGAAAAATGGAAACAGTCTGTGTGTCTGTGATTGCTTGTTCACCGAGGTCGTGGGAGCCATCGGTCTGCATGATACAGGCACCACGGTTCACCTCTGTAACAGATGTCCTATCTTGGGATAGGACTGAGTTCTAGAACACACGCATGCACACGCATATACAGGCTGTATGTGAACGGTGTGTGTGCCAGCACTGGATTCATGTCTGAATTGTTGGAGCAGGTCTGTTAAGATGTAATTTACATGCCATGATCACCACAATCCAATTCTCGAACATTTCCATCCTTCCAGTAGATCCCTCATGCCCATGCATAGTTCATCCCTGTTCCTAGCCCCAGCCCCTACATTACTCTACTTTCTGGACGGATTCGGCTTTTCTGGATTGTTTTATATAAATGGAGTCATACAATATGTGGCCTTTTGTGTCAGGCGGTTCTCGTTTAGCGGAATTCTGTAGTTTTTTTTAAAGACGGCAGTTGTAAATCACTAAAATAAATCGGGGGGAAGGAACGGGGCAGTGGGGCATGGGTGGCGTAGGAATTGGGCAGGAAGGTTGGGGCTGGTGGATGGTGTCAGAAGGGGAAGGCCGCACCACGGTGTTTGCTCTCGGCTGTGTGTGTGCTTGTCAGGGTGCTTTGATGGCAAAGCAGCAGGAGCTGCTGTTGTGTCGCTGAAAGAAGGATGGGGCCACTGGAGCCTCGCCCCCAGCCCCATTCCGTCAGGTCCATCCCTGCATGTCCACACTCCCGGTTGGGGTACCCAGCAAGTGCCTGTGGTCCTGCCCACCCTCCTGTGAAAGGGGGAAAGCCTCTCCCCAAAGAAAGGAGGGGGCTGGGTAGGCAGAGGGTGTTGGGCAGACAAGTGGGTACCCCCACCCTGTGGTCGCCTGTGGGGAGGGTTGGGCTCAGGCTGCACCTCACTTTGGTGACCTCTGCTCCTAGGGCAGCTCCTTGGCTGGCGTTTCAGCCGCAGAACACATCCTTGCGAGTTTGCAAATGTGCCGAGTCAGGCGGACAGTTTGGGTTCCAGACTCCTGGTGCGGTCATTTGTCCTGGGGGCACACTTGGCTCATTAAACCAGTTTGAAGTGCCACATGGGGGGACCCCCTTTCCTCCCTTGGCGCAGCAGGGGCCCACATTGCAGCTTGTCAGCGTGTGGCACGGTGGACGTGGCGGGGGTGGTGGCAGGTGCAGAGGGTGTGGTGGGCAGCCACGTGGGCCTGTCTCATGTGGACTTATCCCAGGACCCCTTCCTCATCTTCACCTTCTCGGATTATGTCCTCAGGTCCTCAGCTAATGTGTTCTCAGATCAGCTCACTTTTTTTTTTTTTTTTTTTTTTTGGAAGATGTTTGTACGTATGTATGTATTTGACAAAGAGAGCACAAGCAGGGGTAGCGGCAGGGAGAGGCAGAGGGAGAAGCAGGCTCCTCTTGGAGTAGGGAGCCTGACATAGGGCTCGATCCCAAGACCTGGAGATCATGACCTAAGCCGAAGGCCCACACTTGACCATCTGAGCCACCCAGGTGCCCCACAGTTAGCCCTTTTCTTTATTTTATTTCATTTTTTTCAATTTATTTATTTGAGAGAGAGAGAGAGTGAGAGTGAGAGAGAAAGCATGAGAAGGGGAGGGTCAGAGGGAGCCCGACGCGGACTCGATCCTGGTACTCCAGGATCATGACCTGAGCCGAAGGTAGTCGTCTAACCACCTGAGCCACCCGGATGCCCCCCAGTTAGCTCTTTTAAAGTGTACAGTTCAGTGATATTTACCAGATAGATGGTCCTCGACTTAAGATGGTTATCTTTGATTTTTCAGCTTCACGCTGGCACAAAAGTGATACACACTTGGTCGAAATCATACTTCGAATTTTGGAGTACGGGCTCCCGCCAGGCTAGCGATCTTTAGCTCAGTCCTCTCTGGTGGTGTGGGTGGCCGGAGCCGCAGCTCCCGGTCAGCCACTCTATCACGAGGGGAAATGACCAGAGACGGCCAACGGACTGACTGCCGTTCTGTTTCTCTCCCTCGGCGCGGGACTCAGTGTATCACATGAGCTACTCAGTGCTTCCCAGTGCAGCAGGCTCTGTGGGAGGCTGACGGAAGTGAGCGCGGGAAGTGCAATTCCAGCCTCTGGTATTTTCAGCTTGCGAGGGGCTTCTCAAGCTGAAACCCTGTCGTAAGCTGAAGAGGGTCTGTGTTCAGAGTGGTGCAGCCATCAGTGCCATCCGACTGCGGGACGATTTTGTCACCCCCACAAGAAACACTCTGCCTGCCAGCAGGCCCTCCCCTCGCCTCCCCTCAGCCCCCGACAGCCGCTCGTCATTCTGCATTGGCCTGTTCGGACGTTTCATATAAGCAGACGCGTACAGTGTGTGACCTTTTGTGCCTGGCTTCTGTCCCCGAGCACCATGTCTTCACCCACGTGGTAGCAGCTGTCAGTACTTTGTTCCTTCCTGTGGCCCGTAATATCCCCGCTATGGCTGGACCATGTTTTGTTTATCTGTTCATCTGTGGATGTGGATGGGCGTTTAGGTTGTCTCCAGCTTTGGGAGACAAACGGACAATGCTATACAAATTTGTGTGTGGATGTATGTTTTCATTTCTCTTGGTTGTGGCTTGCTTTTTAATTTAATTTAATTATTTTATTGGGGCGCCTGGGTGGCTCAGTCAATTAAGCATCTGTCTTTTGCTCAGGTTATGATCCTAAGGTCCTGGGATCGAGCCCCACGTTGTGCTTCCTGCTCAGCGGGGAGTCTGCTTCTCCCTCTCCACTCTGTCCCTATCCCCTGCTCATGCTCGTTTACTCTCAAAGTATTTTTAAAATAATTTATTTTATTATTATTTTTTAAAGATTTTAATTTATTTATTTGACACAAAGAGAGAGATCACAAATAGGCAAAGCAGCAGGCAGAGAGAGAGGGGGAAGCAGGTTTCCCGCTGAGCAGAGAGCCTGATGTGGGGCTCGATCCCAGGACCCTGGGATCATGACCTGAGCCAAAGGCAGAGGCTTTAACCCACTGAGCCACCCAGGTGCCAATTTTTTTTTTTAAAGACTTTTTTAAGACAGGTTCATAGCACAATTAAGAGGAAGGCATGGAGATTTCCCATATTCCCCCGTCCCCACTCATGCATAACTTTGTTTACTGAATCATATTGTGGACGTCTTAGAGATGGCCTCGTGGCCGGAGTGGCTTCTTTGCTGGGTTTCCCTTCCATTTTTCTCGGGCTTCCATTCATTTCAGTGAGAGCCACATCCCTGCTCTTCCGTCCTTTGCCTTGCCTCTATTTCCCGGTGTCCATCTGGCCTGGGGCTTGCAAAGACCCTTGTCTGGAAGCTCCTGTGCAGTGGGCAAGCCCAAGGTGCCGTGGAGCGAGGCTCCCACCCGTGCCTGTGTTGTGGAAGAGGAGGCCTGAGCTCGAGAGCCTGCTGTGGCCCCTCCCGGTGTCAGCTGCCCGGCTCTCCACCTGACTGGGATGTCCGCTCTTTCCTAAGAGAAGTCTCTTCCTGCGTTAAAAATAAACGTCTCCCTCAGACGCGGGTGGGCGGGAGTCTCCGCCCTCCCCCTCCCCGCCGCTGCGTACTCAGCTCCAGGGAGTGAGTCGGGTGCAGAGTTCTGGGGAATAGCATTTTAGGGGAGATGGTTCTCGCCCCGAGTCCCCACACTCCCCGGTCCCTCCGGTGTGACATGGCCGCAGCTCTGGCGATGGCAGCACAGGACAGGTATCCGGCTGGCGGGTGGGGGCGGCCGCTCCTCCTGTGGAGGGTTGTCGTGGCCGGGCATTCAAGGGGCGCGGGGCGCGGGCCCGGGTGCCAGGGAGAGCCGGGGCTCTGTGTCCCTTCATTCCCGCCACGGTCCTCTGGCCGCAGCCTGCACCGGCCAGGGCAGGTCTTATCTCAGGCCTCGCTGAGTCCGTGGAAGGAGTGCCGAGCGTCGGTCGCTACTCTGGGCTCCGTGGACGCGGTCGCGGAGCCTTCGGATGGTATCTGCGGCAGGACTGTTTTGGTCGAGCGGCGGAAACACAGCTCAATCTGGCCACAGAGAGGAAGACGGGGTCTGTCCATTGTGCGCCCCGTGGGGCCGTGAGACCAGAGAGGAGGGCGGGGGTCACTGGCTGCTGGTGGGGTCACCATACAGGTCTCTTCAGACCAGCGGAACACGACTGGCTGTGGGTGCTCGGGCCGCACTCGGTGTGAGAGGGAGGACAGCGCTGGTCACCCCGGCTCCGCAGGGCGCGGGGCTGCTTGTTGAGCACCTGGCCTGCAGGAGTACAGGGCTTTTGTTCCAGAAACCGACCCGACGTGCGGGGGCGAGCGGGCTGTGTGTTCAGGACTCTGCTCCCCATCGGGCTCTTACCTGAATGCTCCCCTTCCTCGGCGTACTTCGAACCCTCATAAGGGCAGCACCTGAACGTCACCCAGCGTCTGCGTCACCAGGATAACTGCGGGATGGTCGCGGCCCTGTGCCCTGACTCAGGGTGGGAAGGGCAGGTACAGGCTTGCAGGGGGGCCTCTGTCCCATGGATAGCTGCGGGTGACCTGTATTTCCTGTCTCACATGATCACCTCCTCCACCCCCCCATGGGTCACCCCAGAGCAAGGGAGGCCTTGCAGAGAGGCCCCCCTCCTTTAAAGTCTGGATATCTGTGGTATAGGCCTCTCCCCTGAGGCTGCAGCGAGCATGAGGCCTGGCTGAGTACTGGGGGGGCCTGAACACGTCCTCCACTTCCCTGCCTGCAGCTGGTGTGCATTTGGGCCCCCAGGGGCCTGTGTGCCTGGGAGTCTGTGCCCTGTGTCACTCCGTGAGGTCCTCCGGGGCTACGTTCCTCCTCAGCTCCTGCTGCCTGAACATTTGAGGCTTTGCATGGCTGGTGTTCGCTGTGTGTTTTCTCAGCTGCCCCATGCACCAGACACAGCTTTTAGCCCTGTGTTACAGATGGGGAAACTGAGGCTCAGGTGGTAGAGTCAGACTCGATTCCAGTACCTGGTTCCTTCGAGTCCTGTCTCCCCCTGACAGTCTGGGACCCACAGGCACCTTGTTGGCCTCCCCTTGCAACCCTGCCTGGGGTGTCCTCAGCTGGTTGCCTCTGTCCTGTGGGTCCTGGTCTGTGGCCTCTGCTGGTGAGCAGATGTGGAGGCTACGTGTGTGGGGAGGAGAGTGGCCTTTGGCCAGGGAGCCATGGAGAAGGAAAAGTGAGGGGGATGGTGTTTCCTTGAGCTCAGTTGCATGCCACACTGTGGCCCCCTTCCTTCTGCCCTTCATGGGGACAAGCCAGGCACTTTCTTTACAAGGCTGAACACCGTTTGCCCGGGACTCAGACGCTGTTGCTGGTGTCCCGGGGGACAGCCCCGGTGTCCCGTAGCAGGCAAATGGGTGAGCAGGGTCTGGCCGTGCAGTGGAGGAGTATTCAGCCCAGGGAGGAAGCACTGACACCCGTGCAGCGTGCGCGAGCCTCGTAAACGTGGTGCTCGGTGAACGAGCCAGGTGGGAGAGATCCGTGCTGTGACGTCCCACTTCTGTGAAAGGTGCAGACCAGGCAAATCCGTGGGTGCACAGTTGAGTGGGGCTTACACAGTGGGGAGGGTGCATGGTCGTGGGGACAGGGCTCCGTTGGGATGATGAGAGCGCTCTGGAAGTGGATGGTGGTCATGGTTAATGTGGCCTTACAGATGCACTTAGTGCTACTGAGTTACATGACTTTGCCATCTCAATCATTTTTTATGTTTTGCCAAAACGGAAAAGAGGTACACAGCTGTCTTCCGTGGCCATTTTGTCTGTCTTTGTGAGCTCTGCCGCGTCACCGTCCTGCTCACGGCGCCTCCCCCCTCCAGCTCAGTCTGACTGTTCTCGCCTCCTTTTCTCCTCAGTTGAACTTCGACCTGGACCGGGGTGTGTTTCCAGTGGTCATCCAGGCCGTGGTGGATGAAGGAGATGGTGAGCGGCCCTTCTCCGTCCCTCTTCCTTCCGGGCTATGGGTCCTTCTCACCGCAGTCTGCAGGGAGTTTATTCCAGAAGTGATGAAAGACGTTGGCTCAGCCCACTTAGCGCATTTAGGGCCATGGGGTTTAAGCCCCAAACTGTCTGTCTTGGGGCTGGGCTGCAGGGCCCTCTCTTCAGCTCCTTCTCCTGACTCAGGAATTGCCAGCTGCCTGGCTCCCGCTGCAGTGACAACAGCTAGCCAGGCCTCGGATTCTGGCGTCCGCGCTCATCGGCATGACAGAAAACAGCGGAGAGGGCATGGAGCAGGGCGGGTCCGTGCTGTGGGCTGTCAGCGAGGCAGGCTGACATGGGAGCATGGGAGCGCGGAGTCCTGGCTTCTAAGCCGTGTTGGAATGTTCCTCCGTGCAGAGCCAGCAGGGGGCACTTTGAGGTGACTTTGGAGGAGGAATGGCTGGCAGGAGCAGCAGGCCCCCCAGGCAGAGGGAGGCGAGATGAGGACAATCCTCCCATGGGTTTTGGGCTCCAAAACACCCGCTAGGAAGAGCATAGGGAAGCTCCCGCTAAGAAGCAGAAGTTCAGGGTAGGGGACAGAGGAGGGGTTGAGGCCAGCTCTGACCACTCCCTCCTCTCTCTCCCGGGCAGTTGTGGAAGTGACTGGCCATGCCCATGTGCTCTTGGCCGCCTTTGAAAAGGTAAGTGCCATCCTGCCCCTTACTGTGCCCGTGACCAGGGAGCATGGGTAGAAGGACGGTGGTCTGAGACTAGAAGTCTGAACTTGGGGTCTGGGCTTGACCACATGGGCTTCGCGTCAGAGGCTTGGAGCAGATGGGAGGCCTTCTGGTTCCTCTGGGCTCTGGGAGGCCGGGCCTCGAGGTAGCATCACCTTTGGGTTTTTGAAGGGCATGCGATGTATGGTGAGGGGGTGTGTTTTAGGGGGCCAGCCCCTCGGGAACGCCCTCTGACCTGCCCACATGGACCTGGACACCCATGTGGAGGGCTGTCCTCAAAGACCAGCTTTTCTCTGGGATGTGTGGGGATCACCCAGGTTACCACCTCTCAGGACCCCTGCCTTCCCCACCAGTCCCACTGGAACCTCCCAGCCTGGCCTGGTCTTCACAGGTGTATTCTACCCTGCCTCCAAGTAGCTGTGTCACCCGGTGCCACAGGCCTACATTGACCTCACTCCCCACTGGGGCCTTTCAGACTTCAGGGACAGACACTTGTGGTACTTACTTCTCCTGTGTTATGAGGACGGAACTGGGCCCCTTGTTTGTTGTGTCCTTGGTGTGCAGTAGATGCTCAGTGAACCAATTGTTGGGGGTCTGCCACTTTTCTAGTGTGGCTCTAGACCCTCTCTGGTGGCAGAGAAAAGACGTCCAGGTCCTCCTGGAGTCCTTGCCCTGTGGGTGCCTCATGTATAAGGAGACCATTTACATGTAAGCATTCACTTAGTATTACAGTCCGCCTGATGTGTATTTGAACTTCGAGGTTTGCCCCTTTCTTCCACGCAGACCCGAGTCCCCAGTCTCCCCAGCTGTTCGTGTTTTGTGGCCACATTATGTAGGGTGCAGGGGGGAGAGAATGGTCAGTCTCACCATCGTTTCTGCATGAGGCTGTCGTGGGGTCTAGGGATGGTTCTGGTTCCCTGTCAGTGCTGTTCGTGGGGCCCAAGCAGTTGTATGTGTTCATGTAGCAGGCAAGTGCCTGGCTGTGTTGGGAGGAGATCCCTGCTTACCGAGACCCTTGCTGGAGGTAGTGGGCGCGTTCCCTGTTGGAGAATGTCATGACAGATGTCCCCCACCCCCAGGGCTCTTTGACATTGGCCCACATCCTGCAGTGGTAAAGTGTTTCTGGCACCAGCCTGTGGCCTGGGTAGACAAGGACCAGGGACCCCCATGAGGAAACCAGACTCAGGTTGCTGTTTCTGGACTTTGCACCCCATGCAGACCCCCAGCTTCCTCAGCCCATTGTGTGTCTGCAGCCTTGAGAGGTTGAGGGCAGCGCCCAGCTCCTCCCAGTGATCTGGTCTTTCCAGACTCGCCGGGTAGTTAGGACAGCTGGGCCCAAGGCCCCTGTGGCCCATTTGTCCCGTGTTCCCCTGGGGACATGGGGCGCCTAGGCCAGAGGGTGGGCCTCTCCCTCGCCAGCTGTGCTCCCCAAGCCTGGCCTTGTCGGAAGAGATGGTGGCTGTTGGTTGTGTCTCTGGTGGGCCGGGTGGGCTGTCGATGGCCGGCTCCATCTGGACCTCTAGTTTAGAGTGCAAGGAGAGGCTGCTTTCCTTCTGGACTCCGTTGCACTGCAGATGCCACGTGCTGGTCTCTGTGGATTACGAGGGGTAACTGGCCTTGTCACAAGATCTCAGGTGTTCACTAACCTCGACTTCTGGGTGGTGTGTTTCCCCGGATGCTACCAAACACCCTCCTTAGTTCTTAAGAGTATTTAGGGTTTGGGGCTTTTCTGTACACGTATGTGTGTGCACGTTTGTCTTCTGAACGAAGCCAAGCCCTTTCTGGGTTAGAAGTGGGCTGTGCGAGATCTTGCCGTCCAGGTGCTGCTGTTTGCTGCTGGGGGCTCTGGGCTGTTGTCAGAACTTGCCTGATGGTCGTAAACCTGAGTGTGCTTGACCCCTGCCCGGGGAGCTGGGAGGACCCAGGAGGCAGTCCTCCAGGTAGTTTCGAGGCCCAGTCGGAGGCCCCCATTTGGAGAGACCTGGCCGGGCTCCGTCCTTCAGCGGTGGAAGTGGAACGGCCAAGGAAGGGCCTTCAGCTTGCCGCTGGGAGTGCTCAGTGGCGCCACGTGACTGAGTTAACCTGTCTGTCTTCCCTGTAGCATGTCGACGGCAGCTTCTCTGTGAAACCTTTAAAGCAGAAGCAAATTGTAAGTCTGGTAGAAGAAGTATCATGGCCCCTTTTGATTTAAAAGACACATAAACTCTCACTCTCCGGAGGGATCCTCTGGGCTCTGGGAAGTCCGGTCTACTGCATCGGGTGTGTGTGTGCCCCCACCAAGTCGCAGTGCTGACTTGTAGCCCCAAGCTGTGTCCGGCTTGATAAGGTCTGTTTGCGTCCATAGGGCTACTTCTGAACATACCACTTCTGAACATAGTTTGAGGTCTGACTCTGGTCACTCTTGTGTGGCTGGTGATGGGTGGGTCCAAAGTGTTTTTGTCTGGGGAGGGGGATGGTAAGGTGGGCACAGGGTACGGTTGCCTGACCTGTATACAAGTTGGCTCCATGCCCCCTGGTGAGCAGAACCACTGGACGCCCCCCGCCCCCCCCACCACATGGCCCCGGGTACTGGATGGGTTGGGCAGGAAGCAGGTTCTCTGCTATTCTCCTAGCACTGGGCCTACTCCCTGAGGAGCAGGTGGACAGAATTTCAAACCACACCTGCTCTGGACCCGAGCCCAGCCCCTGGGAAGTGGTGTTGGGCCAGGTGGGTGCAGCGGAGCCCTTGAGTGGGAGCCGGCAGGTGCCCAGATTCCTGTCTGTTCTGCAGGTGGACCGGGTCAGCTACCTGCTGCAGGAGATCTATGGCATCGAGAACAAGAACAACCAGGAGACGAAGGTATGCGCTTGTGCTGACATTTGCTGGGACTGCAGGAGGACTTCACTCCCCAGCTTCCTTTCCACCTGCATGGAAGAAGACTCCCAGAGGGGCTTGCCCCCGCCCTGCCCCCAGCCCTGGCCAGGGCCCTGTCAGCTGGTGGTAGATGAGCTAGTCCCCCTGTGTGCCTTCCCCAGGAGGCCCTGGGACCCCAGACTCCCATTTTACCTTAATTTTTTGTTCTATTTTTATTTATTTATTTTTTAAAGATTTTGCTTATTTGAGAGAGAGAGAAAGAGGTATTGATCACAAGCAGTGGGGAATGGTAGAGAGAGAAGCAGACTTCCCACTGAGCAGGGAGCCCAATGCGGAACTTGATCCTAGGACCCTGGGATCGTGACCCAAGCTGAAGGCAGATGCTTAACAGATTAAGCCACCCAGGTGCCCATTTTTTCTTAATTTTTCAAAGTTAGTAGAGAGAGGCACCTGGCTCTTGGGGTCGGTGGGTATGCAGTTCTTGATCATGGGGTTATAGATTCAAGCTCCCATTGGGAGTAGAGATGACTTAAAAATATTAACAATAATGAATGAATAAATAGACAAGTTAACAGAGTCTGTAGGCATTTAGTTCTTTTTCCAGCAAATTCCCTGACTTGTTAACATCATTGGGTCACCAACCGTCAGGTGGGGAGGGACAGCCTGGCATTAGGGCCCCTTCCCACCCCGTCAGGGTGAGCCAGTGCTGCCCCTGCCAGCCGACCTGTCCCCCATCCGCACGTAGCTGAAGCGTGTGGCTGACAGAGCTGTGGTCTGGCCCGGCCAGGGTAGGGTGGCAGAGAATCAGCCTGTACCCTTGTCATCCTTTGAAAGGCACAGGGAAACTGTCATCTCTTTTTAAATGTTTTTGGAAGTCTTAACACGTGAGCTTCTGGGACAGCTGGGACCGGCTGAAAGCCAGAAGTCAGGGCAGTTCGGTCAGGCCCCTGTTCTCTGAGGCTAGCTCTCAGTGTTCGTGCGCTCACGCCGCAGGTGGCCCACTGTCCCTAAGCGGCCTGCGTGTGCGTTTCCACCTTGACTGGCCGTCTGTCGGATCCGCTCTGTGCCCGATGGCACAGATCACGCACTCACAGCGTAGCCACTCGGAAACAAGGGGGCAGAGCCAGCTTCTGGCCGCACCTGGGGTGTGGAAACAGGTGGTGGGGCTGTTGTTCGTGGACTCTTGATCCAGATGCTAATTAGATAAGTTAGACTTACCAGATTTTTCCAGTTTCAGCCCAGTAAGTGGGTGGCCTGTGCAGGACATGATCTGAACTGTTGGGTCTTTCCCGTGTTTTCTCTGTGGTTCTGATGAGTAGAACGAGACCTGAGTGTTCTTGGTGGAGCACAGATCCTTGTCTCTGTCCTGGGGCAGGCACAGGCTGGGTCAGCTCTGGGCCGTGTCTCCTGAGGACTGCTGCTCCACCAGGACCTTCCTCTGCTCACTGGCTTCCCTCTGGGGAAGCAGGGGACAGCCAGCGGGGCGGCCAGGGACAGGAACACCTCCCTGCCCCACCCCTGTCCCAGCTCTTGCCTGTGGTCCTTGGGAACCCGCTGACACTCAGACCCTTGGTGTCCCCCTGCAGCCCTCAGACGAGGAGAACAGTGACAACAGCAACGAGTGTGTGGTGTGCCTGTCAGACCTTCGGGACACGCTCATCCTGCCGTGCCGGCACCTGTGCCTGTGTAACTCGTGCGCGGACACGCTGCGCTACCAGGCCAGCAACTGCCCCATCTGCCGGCTGCGTGAGTGGGGCCGGGGGGCTGTCAGCTGCCTGCCCTGGGCACAGCAAGCTTGATGCCATACTGGGTGCGGGTGGTGGGGACCCACGGCAACCATGCTGGCACGTGCGCGGCTGACATCTTCCAAAATTTAGACTTTGGAGTTAATGGCTGGGAAGGATGTGGCCGGGTGGGAGCTTGTGGTGAAATTGGACCTGGACAGACACTGGCCAGCAAATCCAGTCTTGAAGTGTTTTGTGGAAAATGTTTTTTGATTTAAAAAAATAGTCCCGGTGAGGTGGAAAGCTGACTGAGGGATAGGTTCTTGGGAACCCTGTAGACATTTTCTCCAAGTTAATTCTGGTTCAAGTGTTTGTCGTCTGGTGGAGGGAATCTAAACATTCTCAGGGCAAAACAAATCCCACTGGGTCAAAATGAGCATCAGGCTGGTGGGTGGGTCCTGGCAGTGTGGGAGCCCAGGCTGCGGGAGAGAAGTGAGCCCACCCCGGGTGCTGTGGGTTTCCATTTGGTGGGGAAAGGATAGCTTTTTGGAAAAAGCCTTCCTGCCCTTTTACCCCTTGGTGCGCCAGTCAGCGTCCCTGGGGCCGCCTGGGAGTCCTCGTGCCTCACCCTGCACCCCTGAGTCACTGCGCAGCCGGGCGGCCCCCAGTGCCACACCTGTCTTGTCGCTGTCTCGGGGCTCACAGCTAGTAAGGGGTGGGTGGGTCTAAACGGGTTGTCCTTCTGGGAGAGACAGCTGCGTGCAGGGGCCACAGGGCAGGCCGGGCATGTGGCAGTGGAGGATGAGGCTGTGGGGTGGTGGGGGTCCAGAGCCCTGATGAGACCTCAGGGGTTGGTGGGGAACCTGCAGGGGGCTGGTGTGCCAGCCCTGGAGGGTCAGGCAGCAGGGCCAGTAGCCTCTCCTCTGTGAGGGACAGGCGAGGAGCCGGGGAGCAGGAGCTGAACGCCAGCCTTCCCCACGGACCCTGTCTCCCGGGTGTGGAGGCCTAGGGGCCCTTGTCTCTGAGCCTGCAGCCCGAGGCAGCCGCCATCAGAGCTGCAGACGTGGGTGCCCCAGCGGGTGCTGGTACAGTGTGCGGCTGTTGACGGCGTGCGCGACCTGCACTTTTCATTAGCGTTACCCTCTTGTTAGGGAAGCTGATGGTCCAGGACGACCAGTAGCCTGCACCCTAACTTACTTTCCCCATTGCTGCTGCTGGTTTTCCTGAGTAGAGATCGTCCTGTCAGGGGCATTCACATACGTGCGTCTGCTTGCCCTTGGTATGATTTCCAGGAAGAGACTGGCCAGTGTCCAGGGCGCACTGGGTGCTTTTAGTTGGTCGTCAGGTGTGACACAGACGCACCATCATTGCATGGTCCAGGGTTTGGCCTGTGGGAGGCTAGTGGCACCCTGCCCGCTGCCCCAGAAGTTCCGCCTGAACCGGGGTCATGCACTCTTGGCCTCACCTGTCTCCCTTCTGGGCGTTCTCGTGTGACTCTGTTTGCCTCTGATTTGGAGACGTAGCTTATTCTAGGACCTCCAATGGGGAGGGGGAGGTGGCCAATGTCCCTGGAGCCCCGAGGGGCCCAGTGGTGCTGGAACCGGCTGCCCCTTGCCTGATGTGAGCCCTTTCCTCTGCCACAGCCTTCCGGGCCCTTTTGCAGATCCGGGCGGTGAGGAAGAAGCCGGGAGCCCTGTCCCCTGTCTCCTTCAGCCCTGTTCTGGCCCAGAGCATGGACCATGATGAGCATTCAGTAAGTGCCTTTTTCCTCTGTGTTGGGGGGGTGGTGTGGGGCAGAGAGGAGGGTGTCTGGAGGAAGCCCCTGCCCACTTGCAGAGCCCATCAGGTGTCTGGATGCCCTCAGGGCTTACCTTCATGTTAGGATGGCTTTAGGTTCCCAGTGGGGCCATGTTGAGAGGCCCTGGTTGGGGGCTGAAAGGAAAGGCAGGGCCAGACTGTCTGCCTCTCCCTGCCTGCTGGCTCTCTCCATCCTCATCTGCCTGGTGGGCCAGCCTTGGTCCCCAGAGGTGGTGGTGAGTTTGAAGGGGTGACCTAGGCTGGGCCCAGTGAGCCCCAGCTCTCGAGAGTGTTGTAGTTTCTCTGAGAACAAGGGCCATCTGATGGCATGCAACCCTGCCTCAAATTTGAATATCCATCACCGTCACTCAACCTGCCAGACAGCCAGGGCCACTGTGTGGGTTCTAGGAGGTGAGGTCCCGCCCAGCGGATGCCTGTCCCATGTCCCCCCCCCCACACACACACACACTCTGCCCACTGAGAGGTGGTGCCCAGCCTGGACATGGGGGGCAGGGAGCGCCTTGACAGCCACCCACCTCACTTGCTTCCTGGGAAACTGGGAGGTAGAGCTTGTAGGCACGTGAGGGAACGTGGACTTGGGCTTTGGAGAGAGAGATGGCTTTCTGCCTCAAGAGATAGGCGGACAGAGAGAGACGAAGAGACCCAGAACCATAGGCAGAGACAGAGAAAGACATGGAGAGAGATGGGCAGAGACACAGAGTCACAGAGACATGGAGAGAGACCCAGACCTGGATGAGAGTAGAAAAGTAGGTACTGAGACATTGGCAGAGAGACACGGTGAGACAGATGGGGCAGGATGGGGTGGCTGGCGTGGGTGGGCGGGACAGGCAGGGGCAGCCCTAGGTCTGCAGCTCCTGGGCCCCAGCTGGCCACAGCTGTTTGCAGCCAGTGGGTCCATTGTTGGACTCAGTGATTCTTAGAGGAGAAGGACCCACACCCTGTGGTTCTTGCATCCACGAGATGGCCTTCTGCCCTGGGCCAGGGGGTGATGTGTTTGGCCTCTATGGTGATTCCAAATATTGGGCCAGTGTTTACAAGTCTGGACATTTCCTTAAGACTCAGATTTTTGGCTTCTCTTTTGAAATTTGAAGCCGTGGTTGTGTACCTGGAGCAGATGCAAGGCCGCCTCAGAGGTGGGGTCCCCATCACCCCCACTCTTCCTGGCCAACCAGACTGTGTGTTTTGCCTGCTGGGTCCCTGTCAGTATCAGGGCTTCCTCCTTCCGAAACAGCCCTCCGGTGAATTTGGTGTTGGGCTGGATTTACGAACACTGAATATTTTTTCCAGCAATGCAGTTTTAGTGGAGAGAGGAGTGGCCCTAAGATGTGATTTGTTCCTGGGATTGGAGTCATTGTTCTGCGGGATGGGAGCTCGGGGATGGATGGTGGGTTTTCTTACTCCTTGTGTGTGCCCCTCGATCCCAGGCCCTGCCCTGGAGTCTGAGCATCCGGCCTGACCTTCCCACATTTACTCTCTTATCCTGAGAGAGCGGAGATGCCGCTCACACCACTGGGCAGACGGGTTTGGGTTGCTTGCTTCCCGTGTCCCGGAGGGCCTGTGCCTTCCCCTGCAGAGGGTTAAGGGAGCCGAATGAATGGGCTCCTGTGCTCTGCCACATTCCCGGTATAAGCAGTTTCCATGTAGTGCCACAGAGATCCCAGATTTTCTTCAGTGACACCATTAAGATCATTGAGGAGTGGGGGCGATTTGGGGCTGGTTTTTTGCCCCGGCTGCTTCTAGTTGGACATTGGTGATAAGTTCATGAGGCAGTGCTGAGCCTCCTAGAGGGACAGGGGGCGGTGTCCCTTTCCCCTGCTGAGCTGGGCCCACCGTGGGGAACGCCTGGCCAGCCTCATGCCTATGCTGGCCAGGACCACCTTCTTGGGGTGACCCAGGCCATAAGTGGGCAGTGGGATAGGGACGGGCTCGACCAGCGGCAAAATTCCTGGGAGTTGCATTGATGTCTGGGCCCAGGCCCTGCAGAATCTGCACTTGGCCAGGTCCCCGGACTTCACGTGCGGGTTACACTTGCCAAGCACAGGCTCACGGCACCCCTAGAGGCCAGCAAACCTGGGAGGCCCCCAGCCCGCCAGCTCCAGCGCCGTTTGGGGGGTGGCAGTCGTAAAACGTATGATTTTTATCTTGACAGTGTCCCTTTAAAAAATCAAAGGCGCACCCCGCCTCACTGGCCAGCAAGAAACCTAAAAGGGAAACAGTAAGTGTGTTTGGCCCTATGGCCACATCTTTGCCCCGTGCCTTAATGATTCAACCAGTGACAACTGTGGGAAGTCATTTTCACCCCAGGCTAACGTGTTTGGTTAATTTAATCTGTCAAATCCACTCTCCCCAGTCCCGGCATCCCTGCCCTGGAAGGGAGTTTTGTGGAACGAGCAAAGCTCAAGGTCTGTCAGCAAAAAGCCGATGTCTCTGACCCCGCTGTCAGGCGGCAGCAGCGCCCACCTCGGGCCGCCCCTTCTCGCCAGCTCTGCTTCTGCCCGTGGTCCCCAGTGGCCTCGTTTCCCTTTTTTTTCTTGCTGGCAGTGGAACGATGTTGGAGGTGGAACTCACTTGCTAGCTTTTGCAAACTGTCTTCCTCGCGCTTGCTTGTCGTCCCGCATCCCTGCTCTTTCCCCCTTGGATGTTAGCTCTTTGGGCCAAGGATGTGGTTTTCTGGCATTTTCCCTGCATCTCAGGGAGCAGGCGGGGGCCTCTACCTGGGCCTCTACTGACCCTCGTGGTCCCTTGGCAGAACTTAGGTGGAAGTCCCTGGAAGCCCAGCCCCGAGATGGAGGTTTTTCCAGTTCGGAGGATGAGGAGGTTCATAGTATTACTGGCCTTTAAGTGGAAGGCACGTTGGGAGCAGATGCAAGGCTCCATGGGCCCAGGTGACCAGGGGACTCAGGAGGTGCTCGCTGAGGGCAGGGAACCCTTAACCCTGGCTCCTCTGCCTTCCTCTGGTCCCATCGCCGCCCTGGAAGGCAGCCCTCCGTCCTCCCAGCAGAGTGGGCATGCAGGCAGGGGCTTCACCCTGGGAGCACTGCTGGGCATTTGCCCTTTGCCTTGTGTAGTGAGAGCGAGGCAGGTGGCTGTCCCACCTGCACAACAGCCTGACGGCCTAACATCTCCCAGCAGCTGGGCGTTTCCCCACACTAACCCTAAAGCGAGACTCAGGCTATTGATTTGCTCCACTCCTAGCAAGAGGAAAGACTGGTTCTGAACCAGGGGTGCCCATTAGAACCATCTGGAACACGTGTCCCCCTCAGTGGATGCTTGTTCCAGGCACACAGAGGATCTCGAGTTGGGCCAGATGCCTGTGTTGGGCAAAGCTCCCTGCGGGGCCAGGCCCTCCCTGATCTAGAACACACGCAGCTCTATTGGCCTCTCCCGCCTTTGGCATGGCTTTGCTCGCCACCCGCTCCTGAGCCTCCTTTCTCTTTCTGAGCCCTCACTCTCCACCCGTGCCAGGCAGGAACAGAAAGCCAGGTAGGGGCTGGCCGAGACCAAGGGTCGGGGGGGGGGCTCTTCTAGGTGGCCTCTCTTCCTTCATCTGTGGCAGAGTGGGCCATTCGGGCATCCCAGGCTGCGTGCTACAGCTGACGGCTGAGAGAGCCCTGGGGAGGTGCTCTGGAGTTCTGGGCGCCCCTCTGAGGGAGGGGGATTTAGGTCCCTGGAAGGTGGAGTGGACAGGAGATGGTCAGAAGGCAGGTTCGGGGGAGTAGCATGTCCCTGGGGCACAAGGCCAGCGTCTAGGGCTTTGTGGCCCAGGGCAGCAGACGGGGAGTGTGGCCAGCCCATCCCTCACCCACTCTTGTCCCCACAGAGCTCTGACAGCATCCCACCTGGCTATGAGCCCATCTCCTTACTTGAGGCGCTCAACGGCCTTCGGGCCATCTCCCCGGCCATCCCTTCAGCCCCCCTTTATGAAGAGATCACCTACTCAGGCGTCTCAGATGGCCTGTCCCAGGCCAGTTGTCCACTTGCGGGGATGGATCGAATCCTGGAAAGCAGCCACCAGAAGGGCAAGCCAAGGAGCAAATCCCCTGACAGGTGAGGCTGGTGCCGGGATTCCCTCTGGGGTGTGGTACGTGGGAACCCACACGTCTGCTCCGTGGCGAGGGTCGGGGAAGCATGTGGTATCATGTAAGAAGTGCAAAGCAGGGGGCCACCTGGGTGGCTCAGTTTGTTCACGATCTGACTTCAGCTCAGGTCATGATCCTGGGATCCCGGGATGCCGGGATCGGGCTCCACACTCCATGGGGAGTCTGCTTGAGATTCTCTGTCGCGCTCCCCCTGCTCACATGCACGCTCCGTTGCTTTAAATAAATATAACACTAAGAAAACAAAGATGTACAAAGCTGGTGTATTTGCGGCATTAGTTTTAGAATGTTTTGTTGGGTGATTGACCAGAGTGACTCCCAGAACCAGTAGCAGGTTAGGTTACAGCTAAGGTCAGTTATAGCAAAGGACACAGAACACAGCAGCTGGAAAGATGCCCTGGGAGAGGCCACGAGTGCCCAGCGTCCGTCCCTGTCCCAGGCCACACAGGACACAGTGGGAGCCCCCTGAGTCTCAGGGTCCCGGGACGTCCTGGGGGCTGTCGCATGGGCACGTCCTGCTGGGTGAACAGCTGTGGCACCAAACCTGGGCCGCCATGAAACCAGGAGCATGTTGGCGCCCGTGTTGTGCCCAACAAGCAGAGAGTCTGGTCACGCTTCTGCTGGACAGATGCGAGACATGTGCTCCCTCTTGTCACACATGTGTTTATTTTTTAACTTAAATTCAAGTTAGTTTCAGAGGAAGGGTTCAGTGGCTCCTCAGTTGCACACAGCACCCCGCGCTCATTCCGTCACACGCCCGCCTTCTTGCTCAGGCCCCCAGTCGCCCCACCCGACCCACCTCCCTCCAGCAGCCTCCGCTTTGTTCCGTGATTAAGAGTCACATGGTTTGTTTCCCTCTCTGATTTTATCTTATTTTTTTCTCCCTTCCCCTATGATCCTCTGTTTTGTTTCTTGAATTCCACATAGAAGTGAGATCGAATGATAATTGTCTTTCTCTGTTTGACTTACTTGCTCTGCACGATACCCTTGGTTTCTTTACGGGTTCTGTTTTCTTAAGAAAAGGTGGAAGTTTTGTAAAACCCCCCACGCTGCAGCGACTTGCACACGTGGCCGGGCCCCTCCAGATCCAGAAAGAAGCATGGGGTTTCTCCTGCCCCGTCCCCTGCCCCCCACTCCCGGGCTTTACTTCTGTGATGCTCTCCTCCCCCTGGAACCACAGAGCCGGGGTCAGGCCCGTGCCTCCGAGACTGTCCAGCCGCTGTCCTCTGGCAGACAGTGCCCCCTGGCGCATGTGCCTCCCCCCGGGCCCTCCGGGTGTGCAGTCTCACCCACGGGCACCGTTGGCCATGGTGGGCTGGTGTTTATCCTCCGCACGTCCTCCCATCCTCCCCTCCTGTCTTCTCTGTCCCCAGCACCCTGCGATCTCCGTCGTCCCCCATCCACGAAGAGGATGAGGAGAAGCTGTCCCAGGACTCAGACGCCCCTCCCCCGCTGAGTGGGGCGGGGCTGGCGCTCAGCAGCTCCCCCGAGGTGAGCCCCTTCTGTTACCCTGTCCCCAGTGCCTGTGGGGGTGGACTCCATACCTGGGGCGAAGTGTGCCCCGGTCCCCCTCCGCCACTTGCTCATGGGCCAGCCTCAGCCAGTTTCCTCATCTTGGGGGTGCGCCTCGTTTCGGGGCAGGGCGGGGGCGCTGCGCAGGAAATCCCCGGCTGGCGGCCCCGGAGCTGCAGGCGCTCTTTGTCCTTGTCTCCTAGAGCTTTGTCACGGAGGAGGCGGACGAGGCGGTGGCCCTGAAGCAGGGTAAGCTGAGTAACCTGAGGAGCGTGTGCGGCCTCGCTGTAGGGAGGCCTCCCGGGAGACTTTGCTGCGGTTCTGGGGAGCGCAGGCTGGCTCCCTCCTGGGCGTCCCGCACTCCTTACTGCAGGCTCTCCCTGTGCACAGCCCCCCGGTCGGCCTGATTTTCCTTCACGCCCAGCCAGCGCTTTGCAGCGGCCATCCTTCCGCAGGCAGCCAGCTGCTTGCGTGTGTCCCGTACGGGCTGCCCTTCTGGCGCCCGGAGAGACTCAGGGTCCCTCCTGGGGCTGTGCGCTGGACCGCCAGTGCAGGTGCACAGCTTAGCCAGGCCCCTTCTCTGCGTGTCCCTGGGTCTGCTTTGCACCTGTCCGGAGTGGGGGAGCTTTAGCACAGAGAGCCTGCTGGGGCTTGAGTCCCACCTGCCACTAACAGGCCCTGACCTCCCAGTGGTTGTGGTATATAACGGGGTGCCTCCCCCTGCTGGCTTGGGGGGTGTGGCAGGAGGCTCACAGCCATTTTTTTTTTTTTTTTAAAGATTTTATTCGTTTATTTATTTGACAGAGCACAAGCAGAAGGAGGGGCAGAGGGAGAAGCAGGCTCCCCGCAGAGCAGGGAGCCTGATGTGGGGCTATGTCCTAGGACCCCGGGATCATGACCTGAGCCGAAGGCAAACGCTTTATGGCTGAACCACCCTGGCACCCCCCCCCCACCATTTAATTGGGAGGTGACAGGCAGAAAGTAGCCGTGGCTGGCTGGCTGGCATGGTAGAGACCCTGGAGTAACCTGCAGCCACCCTGTTGCTGTGACCTCCTCCTTACCAGCAGGCTCCCCAGCCAGCATTGTGCTGCTTTGACCTGTGTCCCTCCCAGGAGCAGGCTCCCCACCTCAGAATGGGCCCGACCCTCTCTTGCCATTCCTTCCTTCCTGGGCAGAGCCTGTGCCCATCCCAGGGCCTGAGACCCCCCCCTTCTGCCGGAGGGGACCTGCTGCTCCTGTCTGACGTGGGCCACACTAGCTCCCCACTGCAGGGCGCGTGGCCCAGGTGGAAGGAGAAACAGGAGACGTTCAATCTATTACCTTCTTGTTTTTGTAAACAGGAGTATGTAGTGTTTCTGTCATGAAGAACAAAACCCCAAACAGGGTTGGGAGAGGAGAGTAGTAATGAAGAGCAAACCTTGGCCTCTCAGGCCCTAAGCACAGAGGAGGGAGACGGGGTAGGGTCTGGCCCGCAGCTGCTGCAGAGCCCTCAGTGAGGGAAGACAGGCTCCTGGGGATCCTGACCAGAGGGTCAATGACCACCTTCCGCCTATAGGCCTCTGACCTGCCCCGTCCTCTGCAGGGAGCCGGGTGCCATCCTTTGAGAATGTCCTACAGGACGGCAGCCCTGAGGCCTGCAGCCACGGCCAGCCCCGCCTGCCCGCCGATGTCTACCTGCCAGGTAACCGCACTGGGCAGTCGGGCTGGGGGGTGGGTATACTGTCACTGTCCATCCACATGGAGTGTGCAGTGACTGTCCCCATGGAGCTGGGGGTCTGGCTGGACTGGTCATGGAGGGGCTGGCTTGTCAGGAGCCCAGGTCTCTCTCCCTGGCTCTACCCACACTCCTTCCATTGACCCCAAAGCACAGCCAGACCCTGGCCACACAGTTACCCCGTGCAGCCGCTTGCTGTCTGGGGCAGGGCTTGTGCGTGAGGCCCCTTCGCACCTAGAGCCACTTTAGCATCAGGAAGGCCGGAGGGACTGCTTGTCCTTCTTTCCATCCACCTCTTGCTTGGGGCCTGGTAGGCAGATCTAGCCCCGCTGCTATCTCCCACTCTTACTTCACCCATGGGCCCAGTAGGCCCTGTTCGGGTACCCCAACAGCAGGGCCTCGGCCCCAGGGAGCTACACACACAAAGCCACCTGCGTGCCCCAGGCCTGACGCAGGCCACCAGTCCTCCACCTCCTGCCTGAGGGGCTGACGGGGCCCAGGTGAAGCCGCACATCGCAAGCCGGGGCTGGGAGGCCAGGTGGGGTGCTGGGCACCTGCAAGGCCCAAGGGCAGTGGGGGAAGGGCCTTGCTTCTCTGCCCCCCGCCCTTTTAAAGATTTATTTATTTATTTATTTGACAGAGATCACAAGCAGGCAGAGAGGCAGGCAGAGAGAGAGAGGAGGAAGCAGGCTCCCTGCTGAGCAGAGAGCCCAATGTGGGGCTCGATCCCAGGACACTGGGACCATGACCTGAGCCGAAGGCAGCGGCTTTAACCCACTGAGCCACCCAGGCACCCCTCTGGCCCCCTTTTTCAAAGGCTTCTGCCCCCCTGCTGGCTGCCCCCAACTCCTTTCTTCTTTGTTCCTGTGGGTCAAGATACTCATCTTTAAGTCCTGGGCTCCAAAGATGGGGGACAGGAGTCGGGGGCCCTCAGAGACTTGTGCCTGCTGCCTGTTAAGATACCATCTGAGGAATAAATAAAATCTTTAAAAAAAAAAAAAAAAAAAGAGTCAGAAAGGCGCCTGGGTGGCTCAGTGGGTTAAAGCCTCTGCCTTCGGCTCAGGTCATGGTCCCAGTGTCCTGGGATCGAGGCCTGCATCGGGCTCTCTGCTCAGCAGGGAGCCTGCTTCCTCCTCTCTCTCTGCCTGCCTCTCTGCCTACTTGTGATCTCTCTCTGTCAAATAAATAAATAAAATCTTTAAAAAAAAGATAACCATCTGAGGATCTAAAATCAAGATAAATAACCATTATGCCCTCAAAGTCTGGCCGGTGCCATGTGGCTAGGAAGCACCTTTGCCCCGCCGCCTGCCCTAGTTTTCGGTGACCCGTGCAGCGGGCCTGGCTGTGATGTGCTTTGGTTTGAAGGTGTCTTGTCCCGCCCACCCCAGCATCTGGATAAGCAGTGGGCTGTGCAGACAAAGGGTCCGGTTAGCCCAGAGGGTGGCACGGTCATCAGGGGTAGCAAGGGCAGTAAGTGCCATCAGTACTTGAGGCCCGGCCCCAAGAGAAACCCATGGGTGAAAGCCATGTTTAGGACCAGCGTCCCATAGAGCAACAGAAAATTCCAGTAAGTTCTTTCAAGGAACTTCAGTGATTTCCATATAATTACAAGCTTCGGGGGGATGGGGAGAGCCCAGAGAGGGACTTCCTAGAAGCACAGTCAAGAATTGTGATCCTGTGGTTGAAGGGATACCTTGAGCGCACCCAGCAGTGCCAGTCCCTGCCCCACGGTGTCTGGAGGTCAGAACGGGACACCAGGCTCTCTGCCTCTCTCACCCCCCAACCCCAGGCCAGTGATGTGCCTCCTTCGGCTCCACAGGTGGTGGGGGGCAGGCCAGCTGTGGAGGGGCTAACGGAGAGGCTGAAATCTGTGTTTGGGGCAGCAGAAGCCGGAATCCAGCCACAGAGCTGTGGCCCCACTGGAGCCCATGGGGAGGGCGATACTGAGGCTCTGGGGCCCACACCCCCTACCCCCCGGCTTGTGCACACTGTGTGCTGTGCCCTGGGCACTGCCATGTGCATCGAGGGGCTGCTCCCCACGGGCATTGCCGATGGTACCTGCGGGCTGGGCAGGGGGCCTTGCAGACGTGCATACCGTCGTAAGCATACGTGTACCTGTCTTCCTTTATTCCTGAGCCGGCACGCTCTATCCTGCTACGGGGTCTCGCTTAGCAAAGAATGCTAAACGTCTTCCACATCGGGGTGTGTTCGAGAACGGGGACGTGCACTCGATTGTCTTTGTTCTTTATGGCAGCTGCACAGCTGTCCCTAGAAGGACAGGCACGGTGTAGCGAACCTTCGTGTTCTCAGTGTTGATAGGGGGATGATGAGGAGGCTGGGCAGATCCGTGTGGGAAAGCTAGATGTGGGCGGTCCTGTGGGGCGGGGGGCCCCCCCGGGATCCCCCTTCCTCAAGGTGAACCCCACCTGCCCAGATCTCTGCCCTGTGCGCGCTTCCCTGGGCTGAGTCCATCTGCGTTGGGCTGTGGCCCGTGCTCTGTTCTCCTTTATTTCAGCACGTGAGTCTGTGGGCATTTAGTCCCGTGTGTCCCCACCCAGGCAGTCTTGTTGTAAAGCAGTGCGTTCGCTGCAGAATGTGCGGGTCTGTCAGTGCTTTGCTAACTGAGCTTCCATCTCTCTCCTCCTCTGCACAGCCCTGGGGCCTGACTCCTGCTCTGTTGGTATAGAGGAGTAAGCTGGTACGTGATCGCCTGCATCCATGTCGCGGGGTGGCTCTGAGGGGCATCCTAGATGGTGCTGGACTGAGGACCTCCCCAGCTGCCTCTCCCTCTCCTGCTCCCTCCCTGCGGGTGCCTTGCCCTTTTCTGGGCTTCTTCCACGTCCGTGTCTTCCCCGGGGTCTTGAATTCTGAATCCAGAACTCTCCAAACGTGCTACACCTTTGCTCCTAAGAGGTGGTCCCTAGGGATATGACATTGGCAGACTTTTGGAGCCGGAGCTCTTTCTGTCTGGACTAGGTGGCCCAGGCAGGCTTTGTTAGCCTTTAAGGTCCTAGGAATGGTGACTTAGTCCTTGCTGAGACACCCCCGTTGCTGCTGACTAACCTGTCCCCCAGCCTACCTGTGGAACTTTCCGGAATACCAGCACATGGCTGAAATCCATGTACTAGGAAGCCATGGGAGGTTGACCTCTCCCTGATTGGGAAATGGCCTCTACCTGGGTGACCTTGCCAAACGACCGTTCCACGGAAGGTCATTCAGAGCGCCAGCCGGACGGGTGACTGCGTTTAGGACCTTCTTCCCCTCCTTCACGTGACAGTAGTGGTTCTGGAAGTCCGGTAGTGGAGAAGCCGGTGCCTTTAGTGGCCCAAGCTTTCCCAGACGTGCGTGGGGTGGAGCGCTCCAGCAGGGCCCCCGGCCCATCCTGGCAGTGAGGGCCCAGCAGCCCCTGCGGGGAGATGCGCCCCAGGCTGGTGTGCGGCCTTCCTCCTGGCCAGCTGTCCCGAGCTTCCATGTCTGTCTGCTCATTCTGACACCTGCATTTATGTCCTCGCACGAACTCTTCTTCTGCTTGAATGTTTCTTCTGACAAATATTCATCTTTATTGAAGTCGGGCCCAACACTTTTATAAAGTTGGTCCTGGTCTCCATGTCAGTGGATGTTGAGTGCTGTGATCAAGGTGAAACTTCCAGAAGTAGAAAATGCACAGAGGTCAGGCTGAGCTCCAGAGAACTGTATTTTGCCTGCAGGCTGCATGGCAGAGCTGACGCCCCACACAAAGCCACCTAAGAAATTAGTTCCTTCACCTCAGGGTCTGTGTCATAGGTGACGGGGCAGACACACTCCTTGGTTTGTGATTTGAAGGCTCTCCCCGTGGAGCCCGTATTCAGTGGATGGGCGGCGGGCAGCCGTCCCTCTGTAGCTCTGGTAGTTGTGCCCGTCACTTGCTGCTATGGGCTTGTGTCAGCGGGGGGCACCCTCCATCCAGGGACAGAGTCCCTCGTGGCATCAGGAGGCCTCTGAAGAAGGCAGGGTGGGGCTCTGGGGGCTGCTCTGAGCACAGAGTTGCCTCCAGGTCCAAGTGCTTGCCTGTGCTTGCCCGAGTCCCAGTCTAATTCGGTAGTGAAGGATAGTGGCTGGTCAGATCCCAGGAAGCAGGGGCCAGGTGAGGGAGGAGGCCCCGGGGGGGCAGGAGCCCATGGCACCTGTTGCATTCTATTTGGGGCATCAGCTGGTGCTGTTGCCTGGGTTCTGTTCCAGGAGAGACAGGCGCCCCCCCTTACTCTGCTGAGGCTGGAGTTCTAGATCTCTGTGTGGTCCTGCCACACACACACAGTGTAGGGGGTGCTGGGTGGCCCTGCTCTCTGGGGGGGGGGGTCATGGTTGGTGGAAGCTGAGCCCGATGGCTGAGTGGGTGACTGGGGCACCCATGACCCCCCTCTCCTCTGCTCCTGCCCGCAGGAAGACCCGCCTCCATGGAGACGCCCCACAGCCTCCGTACCGCTGGCCCACCCCGGCCTGACCCTGGGGCCACCGAGCTGACCCCACTTTGAGAGCCTGGCCAGGCTGGCAGCATGGAGCCCTTAGCTCCCCAGACTTTGCCGGGGGGCCACCAGATTCTGCGTGACCCCTGGCCTCTCCCGTCTTGCACGCTCTGCGTGGCCGCTGGCTCTGAGGGGCCACACAACCCTTGATTGAAGAGCACAGTGGACTATCTCCTCTGACAAATTCCTTTTTCTACAGTCGATGTATTTGTCAATGGTACAAGATGAAGGACAACAGCTTTCTATTCTGGGTTCTGAGGTTTCCCCCAAACGTCCCATTGGCTCAGTGGCTGGGACTGGGGCCTGACCACCCACATGCAGCCTGGACCAGCTTCTCCCAGCATCCTAGCTACTGGGGACTTGACATCCCAAGAACTCAGCACAAATTCTCCGAAGAAAAGTGTATTGGTGGGTGAGGTGGTGTCTTCACAGGAGATGTCCTAAGGGTCTTGTTGGCCGAGGTGGAAAGGAAGTGGGGTCTGAGTCATGGTCAATGAAGGAAACAGTGCCTGTCCCCTCCCCCCTGCGCCTGTGTCCTTGGCAGCCTGGCTGTTGCCCTCTGCTGCTTCTTCCCCTTCCTGCTCCAGTCCTGGGGGGCAAGGCTGCCTCCCATAGCTACCCCTCCTCACTCAGGCCCACTCAGCCCTTGGGGGCTGGGTCTGACTGAGGGGCCGAGACGGCAGGTAGTGACTGGTGGCCCCTTTTGGCCCCGCGCGCCTTTTCTGAAGTGGCTTTGGTCATGTGGCAGGTGCCGGCAGGTGAGGGGCTTTCTGCTGGGTTCGTGGGGCTGCTGTCCACTTGCCCCAGGGAGGGATCTGAGTGGCTTCCCTGCTCCCTCTTGACCACCGAAGCATCCCTTGGTTTTTCTTTGACTTGTTCTATCTGGGGTCCCTGTGGTGGACCAGCCTGGGGGATGCACGTGGCAGATCCTGTCTGAGGTGACCTTGCCTTTTTTTTTTTTAAAGCAAAACTTTCTCGACGACAAAGGCAAAAAGGGGGCATCCAGCCCTGGTGTCCTAGGTGACAGCTGCCCCGGGAGGGACCTTCCAGGTGGTTGGGTCTGTGCAGGTCCCTGAGGTGGGAAGACTTTCCTGGTCTGGGGTGAGGGGTGCAGAGTGGCCCGCTTCCTGAGGAGCTGCCCTGGGAAGGATGGTTCTGGGGCAGCCGGCACTGGTCCACGGAGCCCTGTGGCCCAGCCGGCCTGTGTGTGCAAAGCCCTGGCCCCCACCGCAGCACCTCCCTGTGGCTCGTTCCGCAGTGTGCTCAGGAGAGAAACTAGCAGTAGGGGACTCATCTCTCCATTTGAGCCTGTGAGCAGGGTGCTGCCCCAGACACGGCTCTCAGACATGCTCAGGCCAGCTTCCCCCAGCCTCCAGACTCCCTGGCCCCCCTGCCCTCCCCTGCTGCCCGCCGTGTGCTCATGCCCGCACATACCCCGAGAGGTGCAGACACCCGCACACGCAGCCTGGCTGCCTCCCTCCCGCCCTCCCGCTCCTTCCTGCTCCTGACCCGCCAGCCCTGGCCTCTAACCGTTGGTATTGGTGCCAGTACTCTGTTTGAAGGCCAGGATGCAGACTGGCCTGTCTTGGACGTAATGTGCTATCATTTGATGTACTCTGATTGGCTAGTTTTGGTTCGTTTTTACTGTATATTTATAGTAATAAAATCATGCAGCAATATCTTGTCCGCTCCTTCCTCTGCACATTGCCCTGAGGGACCTCCGCTGTTGGCCTAGTCTGGAGGCAGGACGGCTGCGCGGCTCCTGGTGGCTCTGGGCGCCCCCACTGCAGCACGAGCACGCCGTGTGTGAGAGGTCAGTGACACGTGACTTCCAAGAGGACGACAGGGCATGAGATGGTATGTGAAGCGCGTGACCTGCTGTTTATTACAGCTGAGGTCGTCCCTGTGCTGATTCTGGGTTGGAGTGACGCGGACTCTGGGGTTGGGGCTCGTCTTCTGGCAGCAGAGCCATCCCCGTCTTCACAGATATTTCCTGAGCTCCTACCGTGCCTCAAACCAGCATGGGTCAGGCCTTCGGGAGTTTGTGTTCTAGGTCCAGAGATACTGTGCAAGTGATCCGAAGCTTCCCAGGCGTGATGGCTGTGGGAGGAGTCGGCGGGTGACAAGCTGGAGCTCCACGGGGTACTTGAGTTAACCTGTGGTGGAGGAGGGCTTCTCTGAGGGGTGTTTCAGCCGAGCCCCCGGGTGCCCACAAAGGCCCTGAGGCCACAGTGAGCCTAGTACGACCACTGAGCAGGAACAAGACCCAGTGGCTCTGGTTGCTGGAGCGTCAGGATTAAGGAGTGTCAGGGTGCAGATGCCGCAGGACCTCAGAAGGACAGTTTTATTCTGAGAACGGTCAGAGGTTTTGACACAGGGAAGTCACTCTCTCCAGCTTTCATATGCAGTGGAGTAGAGGGCGAGGTTTGGTGGCCGGCCTCCCTGCCCAGCCAGCGGCCTCCCAGCAGGGAAAGGCTCGAGTGCCCAGAGCTCCCAGGCAGCACTGCCCCTGTGCTGCCTCTTCAGGTCCCCTGTGACTCAGGGGCTTAATGGGGAGACCGGCGTTCTCAGCTGGTTCGCCCATGCCCTGAGGCAGGCCTGCTGTCCTCAGCCCTCCAGTGGCTCCGTCGTGTTTGGGCCTGGCATGGTCCCAGGGTGGGGAGAAGGGCACGCCATGTCAGATGAATTCCTGCGTGGGCAGCTCTGGATCCACACTTCTGCCAATGGACCAGGAATTGCGTTAACATCTTGTGTCAGGCAGGGCTTTGGGGTGTGGGGTACCTTTCCTCTGTGCCCCTGTCCCCCAGCCCGCGGTTTGGTGCATGAAGCGGCCGCCTGTGGCCTGGAAATGTGGTTGTGTTGGGATGGGCGCTCGCCCTTGCTGTCATCTCTTCAGACATGGTTACTTGCCCTGGAATCTGACTTCTCCCTGCAGGCTCTGGTTGCTCCTTCTGAATCCTGACCCCAGGACGTGGCTGGGAGAGGTCCTGCCTCTTTGGATCCTTGTTTCCCATTTCTGACAGTACCAGCACGGACTCACTGTGTCAGTGAGCGTCTAGTGGGTCCTTCCAACCCCTTGCCCGACCCTCTGCCCCTGCTCTCCTCTCCTGCCCCCCCCCAGCCCTGCTCAGGGCAGCCTTCTCCGCCCCAGCACTTGCCCTGGCTTGATGGATGTGATTCTCTGAGGCTCTCACTGGGGCGCCCGTCCTGTGAGTGCAGGTGGTGGTTCCTTCACTCAGCAAATCCATGCTGGCAGTGGGAGAATGGAGTTTGGGAGTGGAGTGAACGGCCCTGCTGCAGGATTCTGAGGAGCCCCAGTGCGCTCTCTTGGACGCTGCTGCTGGTATTCTTGAGCCCCGGCGACTTCCTTCTCCAGCAGACCCAGGGTAAGTACTTTAGGCTCTCCTCCTTTGTGAAAGTTGGGAGGTTTTCTGTTGTGGACACTGGGGAGGAGACAAGGTGGAAATCTAGGGTGGGATCCTGGCTCCAGCACCAACTGCTGAGTGCTCTTAAGGCAAGTCCTGTTCCTCTCTCAAGTTTCTCCTTGGAAAATGGGGGAGACCCCATTTGCTCCCGCCGAGCCTGGCATATGGTGTCTGACGGGGAGGATAGGGGATGCTAGGCTCAGATTTAAGGTACTTCCGAACCCCAGCAGGCTGGGTCTCGGACTGTGCGTGGTCGCGGACTGTGGGGGTAGCTGGAGCTCAGTCGTTCCGTGTTTTCTTTGCTCTTTGGGGTCTGGCAGATCGGCAGTGACCTTGGAGGGGAGTGCTTGGCTGGCACGCGAGCAGGGAAGGGTCATGCCTTCAGGTCGCCGGGCTCCACGCGGAGCCCGGAGCCCTCCTGGTGGAGGCACCATCGCGGGGGCTGGGGGCTGCTAGTGTGAAGCCTGCGGGGCGGCGCTCCCAGGGAGGCGCTGGGGAAAGGCATGGGACATGGGACTCATGGAAGGCAGTCGGAGCCCCAGACCGCAAGCAGCGCCAGCCCGAGGGCCCCCGAGGCCCAGCTCATCTCGGGAGAGCTCCGCGGGCGCGGTGCCTCCTGGGCGTCTTGAGTGTTGAGGGCCGTGGGCGGGGGCGCGCGCAGCCCCTCTCTTTGCACACGCCCCTTCCGCGCCTCAACGACGCGTCGGAGCGCCGGGAAGGGCTCGGCCCCGATGGGCGTCGGCAATTGGTGGAGGGGCGGGTCCAGGGGCGGGGCTTCCTGCGGATTGGTGGCGCCCGGCGGGGGCGGGCCCGCGCATGCACTTAAGGAACGGCGCCGCGGCCGAGGCGGGGCAGTGTCAAGATGTCGGCGGCGGTCCCGGAGCTGAAGCAGATCAGCCGGGTGGAGGCTATGCGCCTTGGGCCGGGCTGGAGCCACTCGTGCCACGCCATGCTGTACGCCGCCAACCCCGGGCAGCTCTTCGGCCGCATCCCTATGCGCTTCTCGGTGCTGGTGAGGACGCGGGTGGGTGGGCGGGCGGGGGACGGCGCGCCGCTCGCACCCCGCGCCCGTGACCCGGCACTCCCTTGCAGATGCAGATGCGCTTCGACGGGCTGCTGGGTTTTCCCGGGGGCTTCGTGGACCGGCGCTTTTGGTCTCTGGAGGACGGTTTGAACCGGGTGCTGGGCCTGGGCCTGGGCTGCCTGCGCCTCACAGAGGCCGACTACCTGAGCTCTCACCTGACCGAGGGCCCGCACCGCGTCGTGGCGCACCTGTACGCACGGCAGCTGACCCTGGAGCAGCTGCACGCCGTGGAAATCAGCGCGGTGCATTCGCGCGATCACGGCCTGGAGGTGGGGCCGCCGCCCGGGCCCCGCCCCCCGCCCCGGGGTTTGGCTCTGGCCCCGTGGAAGGCACCGATGGGTAACACGTCCCCCTGAGGGTCCTCTGGCCGGGCTGGGTGGGGTGTCGCTGTTTCCAGCATTGGGGAGGGTAGAGGGGCCTGGGGGGCAGGGGTGGGAGCTCCGGGAATGGGGTTCCCTCGGGGCTGTGTTCCATCTGCCTTGCTGCCTGCCATTGCCAATCCTGGGAGCGGGGAGTGGGATCGGTGGGGGCGGGGTGGTGGTGCCTTCAGGGGAGGTGGGAAACTAGGGCTGGTTCATGGGCTGGGATCTCGGGTTGGGTGATGAAGGCTCCTACGGGCTATGGATTTTATAGTCTGGAGGAGGTGGGAGTTATACTTGGGATGTTTGGGAAGGGGGAGCATGGGGTATGAACTGGGGGCCTTCCTGCCAGCAGATGGGAGCTGGGCCTTAAGAGTGTAGAGAGTGGTCAGGGGTGCATGGGGTCAGCTTTGAAAGTTGCCTGGGGAGTGGAGGAGCTGCACTGCTCCAAAGATACCGCATACCGCTGGCTTCCGCCTCACCAGACCCTGCTTGGGTCCCCCATTACAGCCTTCGCAACCTGGCTGCCTTCCCCTGGCCTAGCAGCTCACAGGCTCCTCCTGCTAGGGCTGCACCATTGGTGGGGGGGGGGGCCTGGTTTCACTCTGATCTCCTCTCTGCAGGTGCTGGGGCTTGTGCGAGTCCCACTTTACACCCAAAAGGACCGAGTCGGTGGCTTTCCCAACTTCCTGAGCAACGCCTTTACCAGCACCGCCAAGTATCAGCTGCTCTTTGCGCTCAAGGTGCTCAACATGATGCCGGAAGAGAAGCTGGCTGAGGCTTTGGCAGCTGCCACTGAGAAGCAAAAGAAAGCCTTGGAGAAGCTCCTCCCATCTTCCTCCTGAGGTTGAGTTTATGCCACACGTCTCTTGCCCTCCCCTCCTTCTGTGCCCTGAACTCCTAGGAGAAGGCCTCCTCCTGTGTGTTCACAACTCCTCTCCACTGCCTGGAGCGGCTGCTGGATGGCAGCCAGGTTCCTGGGAGCCCACCCTGGTCTGTAGGTGGCCTGGCTTTCCAGGCTTAGGACGTTTTCTCCTACCCCACCCAAGGCTTAGACTCTCCACGTGAGAGATTGGTGGAGGTGTCACCCATTTATCCAGATGGGTACGTAGACACACAGAGACCGTCAAGAAGTCGGTGTATTCTTGTGGAGCATGCTTTGAGTCTGGTCACCAGCCAACCCCAGGGCTGAGGGAACAGCTGGCTCAGCTCAGAATGCTGGACTGTTAATTTTGGTGATGGTTAGCTTTTTACTTGGTTAATTTTTTCTGTGGTGTGTGAACTGGGAGTGAGGCTTGAAAGCTCTTTACCCCACTGGGGCTTGGTCCCCAAGGTAAGCTGGGGCCATGAGGCCCAGCTGGAGCTGGACCTGTTGAGAGAGAAGGGACAGGAAAGGCTGTTTTAGGCTGCTGTGTGTGTTCTGTGGTCTTGGCCACAGGCCTGAGGCTGGGTGCATGGGAGGGTCCCTTCTTCCACTACCCAGGGACTTAATGCTGGGAGCCAGGCACAAGAGTGCTGGGCTCCATTCAGCGTGGAGCTGACACGGGCCTCCTGTCTCAGGTGGAGGTGCCATCCACTTTCTTTGCGGCTGCTGTGGGACTGCTGCCTTCAGGCCTCTACAGGCCCTGCGCCTGGTCCGGGGCTTCTGGCTGCATCTGAGCTCACTGCTCTCTGCTTTGCAAGCCTCCCTTTCTCCATTCCCAGCACAGGCTGCAGGCAGCTCCAGGACATGGTATGGAAGCACTGGCCAGGTGTGCAGAAGGACAACCGCAGAGCCACCACAGACACGAAGGTCACCACTGGCAGTCTCCTATGGCCCGATGTCCGGAAGGACCCCTCCGTGAAGCTAACAAAGTTTCCACAGCACCTGCTCGGCCTGGTAAGGAAAGCTGTGCTCCGGCCCAGCCTGAGCGCCTGTTCCGCCTTAGAGCCTCGATGAAGTGGCCAGCACGTGGGGGCAAAGGCACTTCATTCTGTAAATAAAATACCTGTACCTTGTTCCTCTCTTACTTCCTTGGGGCTTGGGAGTGTGCGTCACTCTTCAGATCGCTTTTGTGGACTCGGGGCTGGGAGCAAGGGCAGCCGACAGAGGGCTACAGGGCACTGCCAGAGCAGGAGGGGTTCAGCTGGTCCGCCCTGCTCTGCACATGGTGGTCTCTGTCCTGACAGAGGGGGCTTGGGTCCCAGGGGGTTACTGAAGTCGGGGGTCTCCGCCTGGCTTGCCCCTGGCCTCAGTCTGTCGGCCAGTAGTGTGTGTGGCGTGACCAGGACGGAACCCCTCAGCATCAGAGCTTACATTTTATTTTCCAGCAAATGACATACGCTGTCCAGGTGCCTAGTCCTCTCCATGGGGCACCTGTGGTGTATGGGGATCCGCTCTCTCCCACCGTGGCCCTGCCCGCTCTGGGCCTCACCCCCACGTTCTGGCCTACAGGCCCTCGTCCTGCTTCTGTGGGGGCCTCACTCCTCGCACCGGCCCCAGCCCTGTGCTGCTTCTGCTGGCTGCTCGGGAGGCTTGATCCTCCGGCCTGCTGGGGCCCGGCCCGCCACAGCCGCTTGCTGTCCGCACTCCTGTCTTCCAGGCACACAGCTTCAGGGTGGATCAGTCACCCAACGTCAGATTCTGAGAAGGGAAAGGGAAGACTGAAGGGGGAGCTCACCGCTGCCCAGTGCGCCCTGCTCTCGCAGCCCGGGGCCTGGCCAGACGGACACTCACCGTCCCTCCCAGCTAAGGCTCCCGCCAGTTCTCCTTCCCGTTCAGCACTTGCAGCTTCTCCAAGCTCTGGGTCACTGAGCATAGCACTCGCCCTGAGGATGGGAGCAGTTAGTTACTGCTTTGCAAGTGTGAGAAGAAGAGGTGTGGGGGGGGGTGCCTAGGACTGCGTGACCGTGAGGAATAGTAGGCTAGGGCAGGGCTGACCCAGGGGTTGGAGCTGACCAGGCAGGGCTCTCCCTATTCACCCACTTTTGGCCCCTGGTGTGGGTGAGGCCACTGGCTGCCTTCCCAGAGACTCACCCATTTCCTGGACTCGATCCTCCAGTGCTCCTGACAGCTCAGGGAGGCTCAGAGTCTGCAGCGAGGCCTGCCAGCCGCTGGAATCTGTGGAACAGAGAGCCAGGTAGGCCTAGGGTCGGTGTGGTCACCGCAGGTCTTGCTTCTGTCCTGAGCTGCTGCGACCAGGGGACCCACTCAGCTGTCGGTTCCTGCATGACCACCTTGTTACACCAAAATGTATTCTCCCGCTGTTTCTTCAAAGCACTAATGGTCAGTCCAGGCCCTGCCCCAGGAATGAAAGCGTGAGGGTCCCTGGCCTACAGTGAGGTTTTGTCCTGGGGTAGCCCCAGCTGTAGGCTGCAGAAGTCACCTGGGATCCTGGATAACACAGCCAGCCAGAGCCCAAGGGCTTTGCCTCCCACCAGGGGGAGGAAATCGGAGAGAAAGGGTGCCCTCACTCCGGAGTCTGGGATGGTATGGAGGCGGGCAGCAGTGAGCGGGGTCACTGCTGGAACAGGCGGTTGACCCGGGGCCCAGGGCAGCGTCTGTGACCCGGGGCCGGACACTGTTCTTACCAGCTCTGGGGAGGAGGGCTCTGCCCAGGGCGGACCCTCGGGCGGACACGTCCTGCTTCACTCTGGCCGACAGCTCCGCTTGGCAGGCTCTGTCGGACACAAGACCAGGCGCTGGTGAGGAAGAGGCCTGGCAGTAGTGCCTCGCCTGGCCCCAAGGAGTGGCAGACACCCCCACCCCCAATCTCCCTGTCAGGTGGGGCTCTGCCTTTGTGGCAGGCTCCCAAGGCCCGAGACACAGGCGGAGGAGGAGCTGCACACTGCGTGCAGGCTCTCGGGGCCCTGAGTGCTGCCGGGTCTGCCCTGCAGAAGGGCAAAGCCAGAACACGGAGGCGGCCAGTGAGTGATCCCAAGAGACCCTAAAGTCAAGCCCTTGGTTGAAGAATCTGCAGGCATTGGTGACTCAGGGTTCGGCCTGGGCCTGGGGACCGCTCAGATACCCACTCACCGCAGCTGCTCCAAGACGAGCGCGGCGTCCCGGGCAAGGGCCCAGGTCTCCTGCAGCTGGGCGTGCACGTCCTTCCGGGCACCGTCCTGCTCCAGGAGGCAGCTCTCCACCACGGCGCGCAGCTCCTGCTCCTGCGACACCTGGCCCCGCATGGCCTCCACCTCCTCACAGCGCTGCGGTGGGAGAGGCAGGACACGGGGTGGGTAAGTGAGCCAGGGGGATTCGAGGCCAGGGCTGGGTCCCTCCAACCCCGGTTCTCTTTCTGCCGTCTCCACTGGTGCTCAACTCCCGCTCTCCTGGGCTGGAGGAAGGGGATGCCTGTCTCCAGATGGAGCCTCCTCTGCTTTGGGTCCCTTCCCTCAAGGGCTGTGGCGTCCCCGCCGGCTGCTCGTCCTCTGCCCTCCCCCTTTATCTTCTGTGTCCCTCTGAGCTCCGGGCTCTGGGTCTCCTCTTAAGCACAGAAGCGGTAATGCTTTCTGCTCTCACTGTCCCGCTGCCTGTCCGGCTGCTGCTCTCTGCTGACCCTGGGTAAGCGTCCCCACTGCTAGCTCTCCACTCTGCGTCCTTCTCTGCAGGTGTGTCTGCTCGGCCCCTCCCCTGCTCACCACCTACTTTGTGCAGCTGGATGGCGAGCTCCTGCATCTCCGCTTCGAGCCGGTCGGCATAGGCCAGCTCCAGGGCATCGCTGGGGGGACGGGCGCTGCTGTGCCAGCGGGCGATGGCAGAGGTCATCTTCCTCTTCGGCCCAAACAAGCTGTAGGGGTGAAGGAGAGAGGTGTACAGGTCTGCGGTGCGCACAGGGGTGCCATGGACTGTCCTTCCACCAAGACGGTCCCCTAGGAAAGGTCCCACCTTTGAAGGGGGAGAGTGGCCCCCAGGATCCTGGGACAGATGACAGAAACAAAGGGTTCTCCGAAGTGACCCCGGTTGGGGCTGGCCTCCCCCGCCTGCTTCCTCCCCCGCCTGCTGCTGCTTTCACTCAACAGGGAGCTCCGGCCAGCTGGGGCCAGGCCGTGCGTGGTCTCCCACCAACTTGGGAAGCTCTCAGAAGTGGACAGCAGAAGTCCGGATGCCCTTACCACAGCAGCGCCAGCGGGCCAGCCTGGGGGCCGGAGAGGCCGGCCGGCTGCAGAAGCGAGCAGACTTCCAGACAGGGTGGCTCGTTCCACCCCAACGCGGGGACGTTGGGAGCTAAGCTAGCCCCTTCGGGCTGGGGGAAACGAGGGGCCCGCGGCCACGAAGGGCCCCTCTGCACTCACGTGATGCCGATTTCCTTCAGGTCGCTCTCCGTGAGGGTCAGGAAGATGCGGAGGTCCACGTCCTGCTCCTCGAACACCTGCAGGTACTTCCGACACCCGATCTGCTCCAGCAGCGTGGCGAGGTCCTGGGGGGCAAAGGAGCCAGGGTGGGTCAGAGGACGGGTGGGGCCCCGAGACTTGAGGGCCTACTAAGGCACTGCTGCAGCTCAGAGCCCTTCCTGGCAAGCATGCCTTCCTGACATGGGTGTAAGTCCGTCAGTCCCCCAAGTTCCCCAGTGGGATGGTGCTGCCTCGCCAGGAGCTCCACCCCCCCCCCCCCCCACCGCCCCGTGCCACCAGGCAGAGTAGGCTGTGCGGACCGCCTCAGCCTGGACAGCCTTAGTGTTGCTTGGAGGGCGGGTCCAGGAGCAACAAACTCTTAGTCTGTTTCCCTGCGACTGTGCGACTGTCTTAATTTCTCCTTCGCTTGTGAAGGATAGTTTTTGCTTGGATATAGCATTTCTGCTGGAGTTTTTTGTTTTTGTGTTTTGTTTTTTCTTATTACTTTGACTAGGTCATCAGATGTCTTCTAGGTCCCCTGGTTTCTGATGGGAAATTAGTGGGTAATCTTAGGAGAGTTCCTTTTGTGTAAGAGACTCACTTCTCTCTTGTTCCCTTCAAAATTCTTTTGTTTCTGGACAGTTTCATTACCTACGGTCTAGCTATGGATCGGAGTTCAACCCACTTAGGGCTCACACAGCCCCCCTCCCTGCACTGGCTGTCTTCCTGTGGAGGCTCTGGAGACAGAATTCTCCTCCCTCTCCACAGTCTGTTGCTGCTGCTTGGTGCAGATGTTGTTTAGTGCCTTTTCTGTAAAGTCTGTGCTCCTTCTCTCATGTGGCCACAGAAGTCTCTCCTTGGCTAGCGTAGTGGTCAGCTAAGGACTGGACAGATTTCCTTAAACACCAGAGACGAATCAGTCTCCCCCCTTTGCCGCGTAGCTCTGTAGGCTTGGAACACAGCTTCAACACCCGGCCGGGCAGACGACAATCTTCCCCTAGCCTTCCCTTCCAGCCATCAGATTCACATGCCTTCTCACATCTTTCCTGGCCATACACGGAGCACATCCCTGAGCATGTTTGTGGCCTCCCAGATCCCTAGGACTCTGTCAGAGCTCTACAAAGCTCCTGTGGACATCTCATTCCCTACCTTTCCTTTTCAGCTTTGTGATTAATCTTCTTTGCCCCAACTATTATCCAGCACCTCAGGCAGCTGCAAAGTTAAAACACGTGCCTATAATTATTTTCAGCACACTTTCTGCGAGGAGAGGGCTTCTGTTGCACCGGGTAGACAAGGTGTCCGTGAAGTCAGACGCAGTTCTGTAAGCTAGGGAGTCGTCCCACGCAGCCGGCAATGCTGACTCTTTCAGAAAGAGACCCTGGGGAGCCCCTGGCATGGCCGTCACAGTGACCCTGGCCCTGCGGAGGGAGCGTGGGGCGCAGGCACGTCAGCCGCTTCTCCTGAATCCACATTTCCAAGTTGCTCCAAGCTTTTGGGTGATTCAGAGTTTTGAAAAAAGTTATTCTGACTACTTCTGCCGGTTTATTGCCTTTGATGGAGGAGCCAACTTTCAAAGGTTGTTACTCTGCCATTTTCCTTAACCTACTTTCTCAAACAGCCTTAAGATCTCACCACCACCACCCCTCTCCCATCAACATGTATTTAAGGAATTGAAAGATGTCGCTGTTCACCGAGCCCAGAAACAAGGCCCTGGAGAGAGCTCCCTGGAGGGGCCACACAGAGAAGCCGGCAAAACTGCGGCTTCCAGTGACCAGCAGAGCTGTGACCTTAATAAATGGTGAAAATGTACTCTCTCTCTCATCTTTGTACCACTTATGCCCACAGAGGGCAGGAGAACGTGGCAAACAGGGAGGTGAGCTGCTGTGCCGTACCCAGAACCCTAAGAAGCTGGTCGGCCAGAGGGACCCACGACGAGGAAGGCAGAGATGGCGGTATTCCTTAAGTGCCACTTCATGCCTGCTTCGTACGCACCCTGACTTCTGCGCGCACCTCTGTACAGCTGGTCCTGTTTTTCTCCTCCCCAGCCTCAGGGGGGCTAAGTCAAGTATGAAAGCAAGGGGAGAGTTTTCCTATGGAGAGGGATGGAACAGAAACCCTGCAGCCAGCACCCGGAGCCCTCAGGAGCCGTCTCCTCCTGACGAGCTCCACAGACGATCCGGGGGGCCATCGGCTTGCTCCGCTCTCACGCGGGCCTCACGGAGCACCTGACGTCTACCTGCCGGTGTCCCCGTGGCCCTTACCTGAGGTCCTGAATGGGGGCACCTCTCCGTCTGGGGCATGGATCCTGGGGAAGAGGCTGCCCCGGGAGTGCCGGTGCCGGCAGGCCACTGGCTGGCGCTGTTGCTGTAACGATTCTTGGTCTTCATGTAGCTTTTAGTTTGCTTGCGAACCGAACTCTGACAGGCATGATCCGAATCCTGTGGCGAGAAGTGTGCTTAAAGTGAACACTACGGGGCTCACAGCTAACGCAGCTGCGGCCACCCTGCCCTCTGCCCCCCACACCCACCAGCCACCGAGAGGCTTCCTTGGTGACCTGCGGGGCGGGCGGGGCTCACAGAGGGTGGCCCAGGACACTGTGTGTCTGCCTGGCACGAGGTCCTTGTCACCAGCCTTGCCCTCTCCAAGGGGGCAGCCCCCACGACACCAAGAAAGGGGAGGGAGGTGGGAGATAAAGAAAAGCTTCACCTCGTTGCTCTCCAGCGACGCCTCGCTGCTGACTCCGGGGGCTCTGGTCAGGCCCTCGCTGCTGCTGCTGCGCCCCCCGGCCCCCAGGCTGGCACAGAGGGCGCGCTCTTCTGACAACAGGGAAGACGAGGGCAGCTGACCACAGGTCTCCCCCGCAATGACTCCCCAGGGCCCTGCACCCCCGCCTCCCATCAGCTCCTCCAATAGCTCCCTGTTCTCCGAGGCCCGGCTCAAGCCCTCCAGCCCCAACACGTGCACAGGAGTTTTGCCCGTTCCGTTCGCTGATAAATGCAAGCACCCATGTAGGGCAGCCGGCCCACCCCTGCGGGATCCTTCACCCCTGCTCTCTACTGGCTGGACCCGCCACAGTCTGTGTCCCCGCTGGGGGGGCCGGGCAACACTCACCCCGGCTGCCACTGCTGCTACTCTCCACGTCGCGGTCATTGATCGGGGAGGTGACGTCCCTGTAGCAGAGGCCTCCCACTGCCAGCGGGTTCTCGTCGCTGCTGTTGAAGGTGACGTAGCCCGGCAGAGGCACCTGCTCTGTGGACAGAATGGGGCGGGTAAACCCACATGAGCGCAAAAGAGACGACTTCCTCCTAACAAATTCAGCCTCCGCAGAGGAGTTTCAGCAGGAGGGAAGGCCCGGGATTCAGGCAAGCGGAAAGTTCCGTCTAAATGGCCGTTCCTCTGTTGGCACCCCGCGGCATGCTCTGCAGGTGAGGAAAGACTGAGGGGCATGCGGACCAGTCTGTCCGGGCAAGGGCAAGGACACGCCGTCGGGCCCAGTCCGACCTGGCGCCCCCTCCATCACCCCCTGTGCTGCCTTTCCAAGTGGACAGAGCAGGACACGGTGAGCTGTGCTTACAGGTTCCTGAGCCGAAGGCAAACCAGACACTAAGTACTCCTCACAGCTGGGAACGAAACCTCACACACACCGGCCTTCACGCCCCCTGCGACTTTTCAACACAGACATCTAGGGGTGCGGCTTGTCGGCTGAGTCAGCCCCAGCCAAAGAGATCTGGCTGAGCAGGGAGGCGGGAGGCCCCCGGCTGAAGACGAACAGAAGTAACACCAAGTTTACATGACCTCTGGACGCATCTGCCTGCACGAGAATGTTTCCTGATCACTGGCAAAGAGGATACAGGCACATACAGAGAATTTAAATATCACAAGGTGTAAGGAAATGGCACAACTAAGGAACAATGAGCATCATTCTTAGGTAAATGTTTTTCTGCCTCTGTGGGTGCATAAAAAGGTGCGTATAAATGGGCTTCGGCCAGATTATTTGGTAACTCCGACGAATCCCATTTTCAAAAGCACCTGTTGTACAGCAACACAGGTTATAACCATCCCCCACCCTGGGTAGGACCCGACCTTCCCGCGTCCCCGCCATACCTCAGGTGGGCCGACAGCATGGACTCCGCGCTACAGAAGCACCCAGCCAAATACCCCGGAGCTATGGGCTCACAAGCGTGCTCCACAGAGGAAGAGGCAGGGGGTCACCCTGCAGCGGCCTGACCACGGCTGGGGGCAGCTTCTCCAGTGGCCCAGTCAGCCCACCCCTCTGTGGCTGATGGGAAAAGGTAGGCCTGGAGCTCTCAACCCAGCGCTAAAGGTCATGGGAGGCAATGGAGTCTTGTGTATTCTTGACCAAAGCAAGGTCTCCTGTGACTGGGAAAGTCAGTTTCTAAGCTCCGGGGGCACTCGCTCACGAGATGGGCCCATCCACCCAGCCTGCTAGACCAGCAGGACTGACCCGGCCACTGCTGGGTGACAGACATCAAATAAGATGTAACTCTTACCTAACACTGATCACTTGGTCAGGCCACAGCCTGCGCCCCCAAGAGCACTGCGCTCCCCACGAGGCGCTGCCGACAGGAGAGAAAATGCACTACTAGCGCACTGAGTGTACCGCCCAAAACCGCTCCAGTCTAGCACGGGGAGAAACCGCCTGCCCCGAAACACAGCCACCTCCAGCTGGTGAAGGGCACGGAGTCCGGGCTTCAACGTTTTCTCTGCACTAGCTGATAAAGGAAACCCCGGCTTCACTGTATTTCCACTGCTGGAGAGAAAGTTCTATTTTGTAACGTAACCCCTGGAAAGGAAGATCAAAGGATGAACCCAGAAGCTAGCCAGTGACCTATGTCTTTCTATCCCTGTAATCAGTTCTGATCTGTGAGCCGCAGCCCCCAGGGCCCACATTCCGAGGGCCGAGAACTGCTCGGTCTCCTCAGGCCGGCATCTCAGGAGGCACCGCCGAGGAGCCACAGGAGGAGCCAGCAGGAGGTGGGAGCAGGAGGTGGAGCACTCACCACGGCAAGGCTGCTGCATCTTGCCCCCGAGTCCAATGGCTGTGATCCTGGCCAAGGCTCGAGGCCCCTCATGGATGCTGAGGCCCTTCTTCCGACAGGGCCTCTGTCTCTGCGGAACGGGGCAGGATTCATCCGAAGAGCTTAGGTCTTCAAATTTGTCTGCAGGTCAAACACCAGAATGGGGACATTTTGTTCAGTGATGGACTAATTTAGTAATCTTCATAGTACATGGGAATAAAATCATAATTGGCTTTCTCACGTTAAGAAGAAAAAACTGTGTTTCCCAGGACACCACTCGAAAGCAGTACCACAGTGGGCCAGTCCACCGTTCAGAGGGCCGCGGGGAGATGGGGGAAGAAGCAAGCTCGCGGAGCAGGAGTCTCAACTGACAAAGTCTGTCACGATGGGGCAGTCTTAATTCTGACTCCGCTCTCTGGATTCCAGATTTTTTTATAACAAGTATGTACATTTAAAACCAGAATTAAATTTTGATCCGAGATGATAAATAAGATCCGTCTGGTCATCGACATAGAGGATATCAGTCATAATTTCCTAACAACTGTACGTTCTCCCCCTGCACGTCCTGGGAAACTGGGTGCACGTGCCGGCCGCGCGCCGGGGCCGGGAAAGCACCCCGCATGCCGCCCGTCACAGCAGAAGGGCTGGGCACGCTCACAGTCCCTACCATCTTAGAGCTTTTCACAGTTTTATTTCATCACACCTGGAAGGGAGCACTCACGACCAGATTTGTGTAAGGCTCGCATCTGGTGAGCCCTCACTCTCGGGCGGGTACACTGGGGCTCAGACGCCGAAGGAGCCCTTCATCCACTGCCCCCCGTGAGCTGGCGCCCACCACCAGTGATCCCAAGGCAGGAAGCAGCGCCCTGGCGTGACAGCCCAGGTCAGTGACCACCTGGCGAGTGAGGGCGTTACTGAGGCAGGTTCCAAACGTGGCCAGTGACGCCAGGCCAGTGACCCTCTCTTCCCCACCCAGCTCGCTCCCATGTGCTCCAGGATCTACGCCGCCGGGAGGAAACTGTGCTCCCGCCCAGGCAGAAGACGGCGGACTCGTCAAGAGTAAAAGGACGAGGGAAAAGGGATAACTAAGGCAAAGGCGGCTCCATGAATCTGAACCTCCCAGCACATCCTCTCGAACCTGACAAGTGAGCAAGGACAACAGACACAGCCACACGAATCCCACCCCGTCCACAGAAGTGGGATGACAGAGCGCACCCCCGGCGCCTGTTCCTTGCTCCCGTGGAGACGTGACACGTTCGTTCTCTTCTCGCAGAGAGACTTCTTGCTCACACACATCCAGTCTCCGAGAAGAGCAGGCAGGTCTAGAATAAAGCCACACTTGAAGTGAGACGAGGGATAAGACGTGCCAGTGTTGCCCCCAGAAAAAGTCTATTCTGTGACAGAAAAAGCATCCCAGCAGAGGGAAGCACAACCCCAGAGCAGCAACTTAAAAATGCACATGGGACATGGAGCAGGACAGCCCCACTCCCGGAAGACCCCTCGTGGAAACAGAGCGTGAACAGGAGAAGCAAGTGGGGGACCTCCAGGATCGGGCAAGACAAAACCATATCAAGGACAGACACATAAGGCTTGGCCTCACCATGTCCCCCTCTAGCCATCTCCAGGGAGGACACAGGAACCGAGGACCAAACACTGCAGTGAGTGAAGACGCACCTCCCTGCGAACCACCACCACGGAAGAGGGAGAAGAGAGCGAGCGTGATACTCCACATGGGCACATCTTAAGCACGGAAGAGTGAAAAAAGCGTCCTGATTCAGAAATCCAGAACGGAGAACAAAAAGAGACAGGCACGCACTCATGACAGTGAGAAAGGGAAATGGAACTCAGGAAAGAGGAAGAAAACAAAGGCCAACTGGGCACCTGGCTGGCTCAGTCAGTGGAGTGGGCGACTCCTGACCTCGGGGTTGTGAGTTCAAGCCCTGTGTTGGGCTCAGAGAGGACTTAAAAATAGAATATTTAAAAAAACAAAACAAAGCAAAAGAAAGGTCAGATTTTTAAAATGAAGACCCACGGGGTGCCTGGGTGGCTCAGCGGTTTAAGCCTCTGCCTTCGTCCTCTGCCTCATGATCTCAGGGTCCTGGGATCGAGCCCCGCACTGGGCTCTCTGCTTGGCGGGGAGCCTGCTTCCCCGTCTCTCTCTGCCTGCCTCTCTGCCTACTTGTGATATTTCTGTCTGTCAAATAAATAAATAAAATCTTTAAATAAAATAAAATGAAGACTTGGTCATGAGGTGCCCAAAGCAGAACAGATTTGAGTGTCGGGGCTCCTGGGTGGCTCAGTCGTTAAGCCTCTGCCTTTGGCTCAGGTCATGATCCCAGGGTCCTGGGATCAACCCTACATCCCGCATCCTGCTCAGCGGGAGCCTGCTCTCCCATTCCTCCTACTTGTGTTACCTCCTTGCTGTCTCTCTGTCAAATAAATAAATCTCTTTTTTAAAAATATTTTATTTGCATGGAAAAGCAGTACTGCAGGAAAGTGAGAAAACCACTAAAGACTGAACAAGAAAGAGGAGAGAGGATTGAGTCAGGAGGCAGGTAAAAAACAGAAATGACACAGGAAAATAATTACTGGAACTTTTTAGGAGACAGAAACGGTTTTGTAGACCTCTATGTGAGCTGAAGTTTGAAATCCCAGAGGAAGGGATTTCCTAGGAAAATGCAGTTTACCAAACCTGGCCCCTGGGAAATGAGAAGGCTTAAGCGGACCAATTTCTATAGAAGAAACAGAAAAACTTAACACAAAGAAAGAACAGATCCAGATGGTTTCACAGGAGAATCCTGCCAAACCTTTAATACAGAGCACCTATGCTGCATAAATTGTTCCAGGGCACAAAAAAGGAAGGAAAACTCAAATTCTCTGTATGAGGTACACCGATGCCTACACCCGATAAAACAGAATCACAAACCAGTATCATTTATAACTGAATAGCCAGACAGAAAAACTAAGTAAAATACTGGCAAACAATCCAACATCACATTAAGAAAATGATATACCACATGGGATTTAAACGAACGATGTAAACTTGGTTCATTATTAGGAAATTCACTAATATACTCTATTAGGAGATCTAAAGAGGATATTAACAATCTTCTTCATAGATGCTGAAAAAGCCTTTGACAAAATTCTACACTTATTCCTGTAAAAAACAGTCAGGAATACAGAAAACGTCAGATACTTTCTTAACACGAGAGAATACATGCACACCTTACCCTCCCAAGCCAGCATCTCACCTACGGTGGCATTTCCGCTAAGGTCAGGACCAGGTGAATTCCCACTGTCCCCACACAATCAACCACTTACGAGAATCCTGGCCCATGCAATAAATCAAAGAAATCAGAGGTTCACAAATCAGAAAGAAGCAGTGAATCTATCTCTGTGGGCAGACTGTATGGTAGCAAACCTGGAAAAGCCTGGAAAATCAATTCAAGCAATGACAGAATTCAGCAGAACAGAATATGGAACTGGCATGCTGACGCCAACAGCCTTCATCCTCACAAATAGGCAGGCGGAGCATATGAAGGCAGTGAAACCCCATTTACAAGACCAACAAAGAAAGACACTTAGGAAGAAAAAAAGTTACACACACAATGTCTAGGAGGAAAATTTTTAACCCTCCTATAGACACAAAAGTACACCTGAACTAAGGACATCCTTGCATTACAGAGGATGGCTCAGAATCGTAAAACGGGTCACTGATTTGCAGATCTGCCACAGTCCCAACAACACGCTCTTCCGAAGCAGCTAGACAAGTTGATGTTCAAGTTGACACAGAAATACACGAGCGATATACTAGGGAACACTGGAAAGGGAAAGCTGCAGGGGGACTGGCCGGCCAGAGACAGTCCAACGTTCTACAAAAAGCCGCAGGGAGTCAGCCGTGTGGGTCTGGTGTGTGGACAGACCCCGAGAACAGGAGAGCAAGCCCAGAAGCAGACCTGGGCACAGACAGAAACTCAGAGTCCATGACAAAGCCTCTCAGATCACGAGGTCAGAGATGGGACTGTTACACAGTGCGACGAAGCCAGGACAACGGGGAAGCCATCAGAACACCACACTCGCGCCACACATGACAAGAAGGTACACAGGGTCAGAGAGCTAAACGTCAAAAACGAAACCAGGTAAGAACCAGAAAAAAACGAGCAAATTCTTGGACAACCAGGAAACAGAAAGATCTTCTGTGACTGGCCCAAATCTAAAAGCAAGAAAGACGGATGAATCTGACTATATAAAGTTAAAATATCCCGTGTGGTAATGAGCACCACAAGCAAAGTCAAGGAACGGCAGGTGTGAGGCACCCCGGCTGGGGGCTGCCGGTCCGCGTCTCCCGGGGCGCCACTGGCGAGCTGGGCACCTTTGGCCTGGCCGCTGCCACTCCGCGCTAACGGGCCTGTCTCCGATCAGACCAGCACGCCTCAGCCTCCACGGCACAGCGGAGTCACGGGGGAGGCAGGCGTCTCTTGGCAAGGCTGCAGGGGCCAAATCTCAGGGGCGGGTGGGGGTTGGCAGGGGACCCGGCGGCGCCGCAGCACGTACCTGGGCTCCGATAGACATTCTTGGGCAGAGCAGGCGAGTGAGCGTCTATCAGCCCCACGATCTTCATGTGTCCGCACTGCTTGGCCAGCATCCGGGCTGTGGCCCCGCTGTGGTCTCTTGTGTCCACTCTCACTCCCTGTGAAAGTTCACAGAGGTTCAGGACCCAGGACCTTCCCTTGCAAAGCACTCTCCTTCCCCAGGTGCGGGCTCCGGACCCCAGCTAAGACGTGCCCGGGCTGCTCACCGCAGGAAAGGTCGGCACCCAGGCCCTCGGCAACCCCCCGTCTGCGCCAGAAAGGGGAAGGCCTGTGAGGCCCTCACTGTCCTTTAGGACGAGGTGGGGGCCGCTGGAGGGGGGCCTGGTGGTGGCAATCCAGCCATCCGGTGGCTGCGCAGCTCTCCACCCCCCTGCCCCGCAGGCAGATCCTTGAGGGTGAGGCAGTCCCGGGCTCCAGGCAGGGAAGGGCGCACGGCAGACCGCTGGGGCCACAGCCCAGCCTTCACCCTTCGCACTTGGGCAGGCCCGCCCGCCTCACGTCTCTGCACGAGAGAAAGCCGGGACAGCAGATGCTCGAGAGAAGCAACCTTTCAACATCCTGACCACAGCGAGAGCAGCACCCTTCTAAGAAAAGTCCCATCATTTTTATCCAAAGCCCGAAACTGTACTTCTCTTCCGCACAGTAATTCCACTTCTGTGGTTCTCTCCTGAGGAAATATCCCCAAAAAACAGAGACTGCTTCAGTGACACAGGTGTTCGGTAGAGAACCCGGAGACCGTGTAACTGGGGGTGAGGCCACCATGTCATTGCCATAAATGCTGGTGCTTACAAGTAACTGGTATAACCCAGGTTCTGAAAGGACCATATGTCTTTATGACACATAAGGTATAAAGTGTCTTTTGAGGAACAGCAGATGATGTGGACATATGGGGAGAAACGGAATGAAAAGACAGAGGCAGAGACTGGAGTGATGCGTCTACGAGCCAAGAAACAGCGGAAGCCAAATGCACATATTCCTCCCAAAGCCTCTGGAGGGAGTGTGGCCCTGCTGGTGCCTTGGTTCTGGTCTTCTGGCGTCCAGAATTGTGGGAAAATAAATTTGAGTGTTTTAAGTCCACCAGCTTCATGGTAAATTGTTAAAAGCAGCCACAGGAAACTCCTGCACCCACTAATGCGTGAATGGCTACTTAAGGCGGACCGATACGATCAAGCACTGGGTCGGAGACTGAGGCCAGCTTCTCCGACGACCGTGGAAATACGTCTGTGCTGTTTTGCTCACATTTAAAAACACACTGCAGAGGCAGATGTATCGATTTATGTAGCAGGATTCTGCTGAATTATTTATTTGCAGGATTCCATTTATGCAGAAACCTAATCATAGCTGTTAGCGCTGGGGGGCAAGAGGAGACAGTGCAAGAAAACTTAGAGGTTTTTTTAATGCTTATTTCTAAATTTTTGGATTAATTATCCTCTAAATTTTATTGTTTGGCTTTTTTTTTTAAGCCTGTAGGTTATATTACTTTCACATGTGTGGGGTTTTTGTCTTTTTTTAAAGATTTTATTTATTTGACAGAGATCACAAATAGAGAGGCAGGCAGAGAGAGAGGAAGGGAAGCAGGCTCCCCACCGAGCAGAGAGCCCCATGCGGGGCTCGATCCCAGGACCCTAGAATCATGACCTGAGCTGAAGGCAGAGGCCTTAACCCACTGAGCCACCCAGGTGCCCCTTCACATGTGTTTTTAAATCATGAAAACAACATGCCCTGGACAGGCCTGGGATACTGCAGGTTGAGCCCCGGACCCCCGCAACAGTAACACAGGCAAATGAAGTTGTTGGGTCTCCCAGTGCGTGTAAGTTACATTACACTATACTGTGGTTTATTAAGTGTGCCACAGCATTACATCTGAAAAAACAATGAGTATATCTTAAAGAAATAAAATACTCTATGGGGGCGCCTGGGTAGCTCATTCAGCAGAGCATGAACTCAGGGTCACGAGTTCAAGCCCCGTTTCAACATAGCGCTTACTTGAAGATAAACTTTACTGCTAAAAAATGCTATCATCTGACTTCTCAGTAAGTCATGATCACTGATCACAGCCACCATAACAAATATGACAATAGGGGCCCTGGGTGGCTCAGTGGATTAAGGGCCTGCCTTGGCTCAGGTCATGGTCCCGGGATCCCAGGGATTGAGCTGGGTTGGGCTCTCTGCTCAGCAGGGAGCCTGCTTCTGCATCTTCCTCTTCCTCTGCCCCTCCCCTCAACTCAGGTGCTCTCTCTGCTCCTTCTCAAATAAATAAATAAAATCTTTAAAAAAAAAAAAGATAATAGAAAGTTTGAGCTATTGCAACAATTACCAAAATGTGACACAGAAACACGAAGTGAGCGAAAGGTGTTGGGAAAACGGCACCCACAGACTTGTTCAACACAAGGTCTCCACAAACCTTCCATCTGTAAAAAAACGCAGCATCTGTGAATGCGATAAAGTGAAGCACGAGAAGGTGAAGTGTGCCTGTACACATTCGTAAGTTATAGGAGGATTTCCTTATAATACTGCTATTACTGAGGGTTTAAGAGAGGTTTTATATTTTAAATATTTCTCAGAGCTTACTAGTTGATACACTTTCATAGGTTCATGGAAAGGCACAAGGAAGTTATTAAATCACTGTTTACAAAGGAAAAAATTTGTAAGTATGAGAGGTGACGGATGTTCAGTAAACTTACTATGGTACTCATTTCACAATGTATACTGAATTCAAATCATGCTGTGCACCTTAAAATTATACAATGTTAAATATCGATTGTATCTCAGGAAAACTGGAAAAAGTATTTTAAAAATAAAAGATGCGAAAAAAAGACCATGATACAAAACAGTACGGATCTTACAACAGCAGCAAAACAAGACAAACAAAAGTGTGTCCAACACTAGAAGAAAGCGTGCCCAAACTATTATTTCTAAGCAGTAGGATGGGGGATTTCCCCCCATCTTCCTAATCTTCTGTATTCTCTAAATTCACAACGAGCACACTTACTTTGAAAGTGGAAAAGACAATAAACAACATTTTAGAAGCTTCAACCAGGCAGTGTGGGGTCTGAGGGCGGGACCACCGGAGCTCAGTGCTCTGGAGGGCAAACCGGCAAACCCTGACCGTGCACACACCCACTGACCCAGCAATTCCACTCCTAGGGATTTAACCTAGTGTAAACACTACATACACTAACAGTTAGGATTTTCCCACCAGCGTTTAGTACGGTGAGAATCAGGAAAAGCATAAAATCAGGAATTAGGGGGCGCCTGGGTGGCTCAGTGGGTTAAGCCTCTGCCTTCGGCTCAGGTCATGATCTCAGGGTCCTCGGACTGAGCCCTGCGCCAGGCTCTCTGCTCAGCGGGGAGCCTGCTTCCTCCTCTCTGCCTGTCTCTCTGCCTACTTGTGATCTCTGTCAAGTAAATAAATAAAATCTTTAAAAAAAAAAATCAGGAATTAGTGAAATAGGACGGACCACATCTATAGAGTGGAACGCGACCCCCTACTATGGGACAGGTCCAGCCAAGGGCGTTTACTAATGTGAACGGGGTGCACGGGACATTGTTAAGAGGAAAAAAAGCAGCACACAAAACATTCTGTATAATGGGACTCCACTAGGACTTAAAATATCCTTTAAAAACCCAGGCGGATACCCGACAAGGTGTTAACTGTGCTATCTCTGGGTGATGGGATTAGAAGTACTTCGGGCTTTCTTGTGGCTTCATTGTACTTTCTGATTCTTTTATAGCAGATACAGATCACTGTATAATAAACATTTACTTAGGCGCGCTTTCCCCCTATTTGGAAACCTGTGATCAACTGACAGTTTTGGCTGAGGCTAGTATAGAAGGTGATTATCACATGTGCTCTAGTAGGAAAAAAACTGCATCTTTACAAGACCTTAACTGAGTTCTACTTTCTATAATCCCCCATTTTGAAGAGCTCTGGTTAGAAATCAGCTCTGAAACCTTTAGCCTGGGGCGCCTGGGTGGCTCAGTGGGTTAAGCCTCTGCTTTCGGCTCAGGTCAGGATCCCAGGGTTCTGGGATCGAGCCCTGCATCGGGCTCTCTGCTCAGCGGGGAGCCTGCTTCCTCCTCTCTCTTTGCCTGCCTCTCTGCCTGCTTGTGATCTCTGCCTGTCAAATAAATAAAATCTTAAAACAAAAAAACCCTTCAGCCTTCAAAGGTCACTTTTAGAGGGGTCTGGAAGGGGAAAATGAAAGCAGTCAAAAGGCACAAATTTGAGGCGCCTGCGTGGCTCAGTGGGTAAAAGCCTCTGCCTTCAGCTCAGGTCATGATCCCGGGGTCCTGGGATCGAGCCCCGCATCGGGCTCTCTGCTCGGCGGGAAGCCTGCTTCCCCCCCTCTCTCTGCCTGCTTCTCTGCCTACTTGTGATCTCTGTCTCTGTCAAATAACTAAATAAATAAATCTTAAAAAAAAAAAAAAAACAACCCACAAACTTCCAGCTGTAAGATACCACATGATGACTGAGGCGAGCGCGGCCACGTGATAATTATGGAAGTCGTTTGGAGAGTAAATCCTGAACGGGCCGTGCGCCAGAGACAGAAACGCTCAGTCACAGGCCGGGTGAGCTTGGAGCGCAGCTGGAGACCAGGGAGACGGGAGGGGTTGACGGCTTTTCTCTGAGGGCCCACTGAACAGTGGGGGCCTGAGCTTTCGGCTCCTCCAGGCAGGAGACAGGGAAGCCGCCATCTTCATTCCTGGCCTCCAGAGCTCTACGGAAAGCGCTCAGGGAACAAAAGCTCCCGAGAGCGAACCCAGCAGATTACTTAGCCTGGTAGCTGGCAAGAGCGGTGCAATTCCGCCTCGGGCAAAGACATTTGAGAATCACTCCAATGGCCCCTCTCCCAGAAGATTAGCAAGACCATCCGGCCAAGACCAAGTTCACTGATCAGTGAGAACTACGGAACTCCAGAGATAGGGGAAAGCAACACACAAACTTCACGGCTTTCTTTCAATGATCCTTTAGTCTTTCCCCTCCAAGTACTAACCAGGCCCGACCCTGCTTAGCTTCCGAGATCAGACAAGATTGGGCACGTTCAGGGTGGTATGGCCATAGACGATCCTTTAGTCTTTCAAGGTTAAATTTTTAAAATTTTATTTTTTCTTAATCTTTTTAAAAAATTTTTCCTCTCCTATTTTAACTTTTTAAAAACCATTTTATCTTATCAATACCTTTTTAAAAATCTTTTTTTATTAAAGTCATATTTTATCCCTTCATTGTATTTAACTTTATTTTCTGTATACATACAGGTTTTTTTTCCTTAAAAATTTGGGATACAGTTTAATAGAAATATACTCTAAATGCAGCACATGGCTTTGCTCTAGTCTCCAGCCTGATCATATTCTTTCCTTTTTTTTTCTCTTTTCACTCAACTTATCAATTCCATTTTTAGAATCTTTTTAAATTTTCATCTTTACTGTCATATTCCATCCCTTCATGTTTACCTTTAGTTTTGTATCTATATATATAAGATTTTCTTTCTTTAAAATTTTGGGAGGTAGTTTCTTCTAACAAATCAAAATATACCCAAAATCAAGTCTGTGGCTGTCTTCCATTCATCAGTCATTTATACACACACACACACACACACACACACACATACATACATACATACACACACACACACACACACCCACCCCTTCTCCCTTGGTTTTGGGTCTCTTCTGATTTGGTTAGTGTATATTTTTCTGGGGTCATTGCTACCCTTTTAGCATTTTGTTCTCTCATTCATCTATTTTTTTTTTTAGGATTTTATTCATTCATTTGACAGAGAGAGAGAACACAAGCAGAGGGAGGGACAGCGGGAGAAGCAGGCTCCACGCTGAGCAGGGAGCCTAATGTGGGATTCGTTCCCAGGACCCTGGGATCATGACCTGACCCGAAGGTAGGCACTTTACAACTAAGCCACTCAGGTGCCCCTCATTCATCCATTCTTATCTGGATAAAATGACAAAGGCAGAAAAACTCGCCACAAAAAAAAAAAAAAAAAAAGGCAGTACCAACAGCAAGGGACCTAATCAATACGGACATTAGTAATAGGTCAGAACTAGGGTGCCTGGGTGGCTCAGTGGGTTAAAGCCTCTGCCTTCAGCTCAGGTCATGCGCGAGTCCTGCATCGGGCTCTCTGCTCAGCAGGGAGCCTGCTTCCTCCTCTCTCTGCCTGCCTCTCTGCTTACATGTGATCTCTGTCAAATAAATAAATAAAATCTTTAAAAAAATAATAACATGTCAGAACTAGAGTTCAGAATGACGATTATCAAGGTGCTAGCTGGGCTTGAAAAAAGCATGGAAGGTATTAGAGAATCCCATTCTTTTTTTTTTTTTTTTTAATTTACTTATCTGTAAGAGAGAGAGAGCACAAGCAGGGGGCCAGCAGGCAGAGGGAGAGGCAACCAGAGGGAGAAGCAGGCTCCCTGCTGAGCAAGGAGACTGATGCAGGACTTGATCCCAGGAACCTGGGATCATGACCTGAGCCGAAGGCAGACGCTTAACTGACTGAGCCACCTAGGTGTCCCGAGAATCCCTTTCTAGAGAAATAAAAGAACTAAAATCTAACTAAGCTGAAATCAAAAAGCTATTAATGGGATACAATCAAGAATGGAGGCTCTTACTGCTAGGATAAATGAGGCAGAAGAGAGAATTGGTGACATGGAAGACCAAATAATGGAGAATAAAGAAGCTGAGCAACACAGAGACAAACAACTACTGGACCACGAGGGGAGAATTCGAGAGATAAGACGAAACAGTATCAGAGTAATTGGGATCCCCCAGAAGAAGAAGAAAAGGGGGGTGGTGCAGAAGGTATACTGGAGCAAATTATAGCAGAGAATTTCCCTAATTTGGCAAAGGGACCAAGCACCAAAATCCAGGAGGCACTGAATACTCAACTTTTTTTAATCAACATGGACAGAACTGGAGATGATGCTGAGTGAAATAAGTCAAGCACAGAAAGTCAATTATCATATGGTTTCACTTATTTGTGGAGCATAAGGAATAATTTGGAGGACATTAGGAGAAGAAAAGGAAAAGTGAACTGGGGGAAATTGGGAGGGGGAGATGAAACATGAGAGACCATGGACTCTGAGAAACAAACTGAGGGTTTTGGAAGGGAGGAGGGTGAGGAGATGGGTGAGCCTGGTGATGGGTATTAAGGAGGAAACACTGCATGGAGCACTGGGTATGGTGCATAAACAACGAATCTTGGAACACTGAAAATAATAAAATAAAAATAAGATGTTAATAAGTAAATAAATATTATAACCATTAAGTACAGAAAAAAAATCCAAGAGGCACAGAGACCCCCTCCTCAAAACCCATAAAAAGAGGTCTACACCCCATCATCTAATAGTAAACCTTACAATTCTCAGTGACAAAGAGAAAATCCTGAAAGCAGCTCAGGACAAAAGGTCTGTAACACACAACAGTAGAAATATTAGACTGGCTGCAAACCTATCCACAGAGATCTGGAAAGCCAGAAAGGACTGTCATGATATATTCAGAGCACTAAATGAGAAAACTATGCAGCCAGGAATACTATATCCAGCTAGGCTATCAATGAAAATAGAAGGAGAGATAAAAAGCTTCCAGGACAAATAAAAATTAAAGGAATTTGCAAACACCAAACCAGCCCTCCCGGAAATATTGAAAGGGGTCCTCTAAGCAAAGAGAGAGCCTAAAAGTAACAGACCAGAAAGGAACAGAGACAATATACAGCAACAGTTGGGGCGCCTGGGTGGCTCAGTCGGTTGGGCGTCTGCCTTCGGCTCAGGTTGTGGTCCCAGGCTCCTGGGATCGGGCCCAGCGTCAGGCTACCTGCTCGGCGGGAAGCCTGATTCCCCCTCTCCCTCTGCCTGCCTCTCTGCCTACTTGTGATCTCTGTCAAATGAATAAATATAATCTTAAAAAAAAAAAAAATATAAATATATATATATATATATGTATATACAGTACAGTCACCTTACAGGCCATACAATGGCATTGAATTCATATCTTTCAAGTTACCCTGAATGTAAATGGGCTAAATGCTCCAATCAAAAGACACAGGGTATCAGAATGGATTAAAAAAACAAGACCCATCGATATGCTGTCTATGAGAAACTCATTTTAGACCGAAAGATACCTCCAGATTTAAAGTGAGGGGGTGGAAAACAAATTACCATGCTAACGGACATCAAAAGAAAGCTGGGATAGCAATCCCTATATCAGATAAATTAGATTTTAAGCTAAAGACCATAACAAGAAATGAGGAAGGACACTGTATCATACTTAAGGGTCTGTCCGACAAGAAGATCTATGTCAATTTTAAAGATCTATGTCCCTAATATGGGAGCAGTCAAATATATAAACCAATTAATAATAAAATCAAAGAAACACATCAACAATAATACAGTAATAGTAGATGACTTTAACACCCCCCTTATTGAAATGGACAGATCATCTAAGCAAAACATCAACAAGGAAATAAAGGACTTAAATGACACACTGGACCAGAAAGACATCACAGATACATTCAGAACATTTCATCCCAAAGCAACAGAATACACATTCTTCTCTAGTGCACATGGAACATTCTCCAGAAGAGATCACATCCTGGGACACAAATCAGGTCTCAACCAGTACCAAAAGACTGGGATCATTCTCTGCTTATTTTCAGACCACAATGCTCTGAAGCTAGAACTCAATCACAAGAGGAAAGTTGGAAAGAACTTGAATACATGGAGGCTAAAGAGCATCCTACTAAAGAATGAATGGGTCAACCAGGAAATTAAAGAAGAATTGGAAAAAATTCATGGAAACAAATGAAAATGAAAACACAACTGTTCAAAATCTTTGGGACACAGCAAAGGCGGTCCTGAGAGGAAACTAAATAGCAACACAAGCCTTTCTCAAGAAATAAGAAAGGTGTCAAGTACACAACCTAACCCTACACCTAAGGAGCTGGAGAAAGAACAGCAAAGAAAGCCTAACCCCAGCAGGAGAAGAGTAATGATAAAGATCAGAGCAGAAATCTAAGAAATAGAAACCAAAAGAACAGTAGAACAAATCAACAAAACTAGAAGCTGGTTCTTTGAGAGAGTAAGATTGAGAAACCCCTGGCCAGACTTATCCAAAAGAAATGAGAAAGGACACTAATAAAATCATGAATGAAAGAGAGATCACAACCAACGCCAAAGAAATACAAGCAATTATAAGTACATATTATGAGCGACTATACACCAGCAAATTTGACAATCTGGAAGAAATAGATGCATTCCTAGAGACATATAAACTACCAAAACTGAACCAGGAAGGAATAGAAAACCTGAACAGACCCGTAACCAGGAAGGAGATTGAAGCAGTCATCAAAAATCTCCCAACAAACAAGACCCCAGGGCCAGACGGCTTCCCAGGGGAATTCTACCAAACACTGAAAGAAGAATTAATACCTGTTCTCCTGAAACTGTTCCAAGATATAGAAATGGAAGGAAAACTTCCAAACTCACTTTATGAGGCCAGCATTACCTTGATTCCAAAACCAGACAACCCATCAAAAAGGAGAATTACAGACCAATATCCTCCGTGAACATGGATACAAAAATCCTCACCAAAATAATAGCCAATAGGATCCAACAGTACATTAAAAGGATTATTCACCACAACTAAATGGGATTTATTCCTGGGCTGCAAGGTTGATTCAACACCCGCAAATCAATCAAAGTGTGATACACATTAATAAAGAACAAGAACCATATGATACTCTCAATAGGTGCTGAGAAAGCATTTGACAAAGTACAGCATCCTTTCTTGATCAAAACTTGGGGGGTGGGATTATGGACACTGGGGAGGGTATGTGCTATGATGAGTGCTGTGAAGTGTGTATACTGGCGATTCACAGACCTGTACCCCTGGGGATAAAAATATATTATATGTTTATAAAAAATAAAAAAAAAAAAACAAAAAAAACAACTCTTCACAGTGTAGGCATAGAGGATACAAACCTCAATATCATCAAAGCCATCTATGCAAAACCCACCGTGAATATCATTCTCAATGGGGAAAAACTGAGAGCTTTTCCCTTAGGGTCAGGAACACGGCAGGGATATCCACTATCACCACTGCTGTTCAACACTGTACTAGAAGTCCCAGCCTCGGCAATCAGACAACAAAAAGAAATTAAAGGCATCCTAATTGGCAAAGAAGTCAAACTCTCACTCTTTGCAGATGATTTGATACTTTATGTGGAAAACCCAAAAGACTCCACCCCAAAACTGCTAGAACTCATACAGGAATTCAGTAAAGTGTCCAGATATAAAATCCATGCACAGAAACCCAGGTGCATTTCTATATACCAATAGCAAGAAAGAACAAAGAGAAATTAAGGAGTCGATTCCATTTAAAATTGCACCCAAAATTGTAAGATACCTAGGAATAAACCTAACCAAAGAGGCAAAGAATCTCTACTCAGAAAACTATAAAGTACTCATGAAAGAAATTGAGGAAGACACAAAGAAATGGAAAAATATTCCATGCTCATGGATTGGAAGGTAAAATATTGTGAAAATGTCTATGCTACCTAAAGCAATCTACATTTAATGCAATCCCTATCAAAATACCATCAATTTGGGGGCTCCTGGGTGGCTCAGTGGGTTAAGCCTCTGCTTTTGGCTCTAGTCATGATACAAGGGTCCTGGGATCGAGCCCCGCATCAGGCTCTCTGCTCAGCAGGGAGCCTGCTTCCCTTCCTCTCTCTCTGCCTACTTGTGATCTCTCTCTCTGTCAAATAAATAAATAAAATCTTTAAAATAAAAAAAAACAGATCTATTTTTTTGTTTTTCAAAGAAAAGGAACACGTAACCCTGAAATTTATATGGAACCAGAAAAGACGCTGAACAGCCAGAGGAATGGTGGCATCACAATTCCAGACCACAAGCTCTATTACAAAGCCATAATCATCAAGACAGGATGGTACTGGCACAAAAACAGACACATAGATCAATGGAACAGAACTGAGAACCCAGAAATGGACCCTCAACTCTATGGTCCACCAGTCTTCAACAAAGCAGGAAAGAATGTCCAATGGAAAAAAGACAGTCTCTTCAACAAATGGTGCTGGGAAAATTGGACAGCCACCTCCAGAAGAATGAAACTGGACCATTTCCTTACACCACGCACAAAAATAGACTCAAAATGGATGAAAAACCTCAATGTGAGACAGGAATCCATTCAAATCCTTGAGGAGGACACAGGCAGCAACCTCTTTGACCTCAGCCACAGCAACTTCCTCCTGGAAACATCACCAAAGGCAAGGGAAGCAAGGGCAATAATGAACTACTGGGACTTCATCAAGATCAAAAGCTTTTGCACAGCAAAGGAAACAGTCAACAAAACCAAAAGACAACTGACAGAATGGGAGAAGACATTCACAAATGACATATCAGATAAAGGGCTAGTATCCAAAATCTATAAAGAACTCAACACCCAAAGAATAATCCAATCAAGAAATGGCCAAAAGGGGCACCTGGGTGGCTCAATGGGTTAAGCCTCTGCCTTTGGCTCAGGTCATGATCTCAGGGTCCTGGGATCGAGCCCCACATGGGGCTCTCTGCTCAGCAGGGAGCATGCTTCCCCCTCTCTCTCTGCCTGTCTCTCTGCCTGCTTCTGCTCTCTGTCAAATAAGTAAAAAAAAAAAAAAAAAAAAAAAAAAGAAATGGCCAAAAATATGAACAGACATTTCAGCAAAGAAAGAAGACATCCAGATGGCCAAGAGACACGTGATAAAGTGCTCCACATCACTCAGCATCAGGGAAATACAAATCAAAACCACAGTGAGATGCCACCGCACACCAGTCAGAATAGCTAAAATTAACCGGTCAGGAAAGGACAGGTGTTGGTGAGGATGTGGAGAAAGGGGAACCCTCGTACACTGTTGGTGGGAATGCAAGTGGGTACAACCACTCTGGAAAACAGCATGGAGGTTCCTCAAAAAGTTGAAAATAGAGCTACCCTACGACCCAGCAATCGCACTACTGGGTATTTACCCTAAAGATACAAACGTAGTGACCCGAAGGGGCACGTGCATCTGAATGTTTATAGCAGCAATGGCCACAACAGCCAAACTATGGAGAAAACCTAGATGTCCATCAACAGATGAATGGATAGAGAAGATGTGGTATATATATACAAAACAGAAGACTATGCAGCCATCAAAAAAAAAAAAAAAAAAAACACACAAAATCTTGCCATTTGCAACAACGTGGATGGAACAAGAGGGTATTATGTTAAGTGAAATAAGTCAATCAGAGAAAGACAATTATCAAATGATCTCGCTGACATGAGGAAATTGAGAGGCAGTTGGGGGTCGTGGGGTATAGGGAGGGAAAAAATGAGACAAGATGGGATCAGGAGGGAGACAAACCCCAAGAGATTCTTAATCTCACAAAACAATCTGAGGGCTGCTGGGGGGAAGGCGGGAGGGAGAGGGCGGCTGGGTGATGGACACTGGGGAGGGTATGTGCTATGGTGAGTGCTGTGAAATGTGTGAGCCTGATGATTCACAGACCTGTATCCCTGGGGCAAATAATACATTACACGTTAATTTAAAAAAGAAGAAAAAAAGATGCTGAACCTCACCGACATCGGAGAGAGGCAAAAATCAACAGGAGACAGCTCATGTGATACCAGGTACCACGTGTTCCTGCGGGTGTGGGAGACAAGAACTCCGAAACACTATCAGGACATAAATCAGGCTGACCGTGGAGGAAAGTCAGTTACTACTCTCTAGTGCAGACTCACTCAGCCTACACACCGAAACGTCTAATTTGAGGAATACATCCTGATTTCTTTGAAATCCCTTCCCACATGCTTGAGAAGACAGGTATGAAATGGGAACTGCAGCCCTGTCAGGAGCAGCAAAGTAGACACAACTGAAATGTCCACTAAAAGGGGAACGGATGAAGGTCAAACACTCAGACGTCCAATACACACAGAGCTCTCAAAATGAGTGCACCGGGAGGCGCCTGGGTGGCTCAGTGTGTTTAGCCTCTGCCCTCGGCTCAGGTCATGATCTCAGAGTCCTGGGATCAAGACCCGCATCGGGCTCTCTGCTTGGCAGGGAGCCTGCTTCCCTCCCCCTCTCTCTGCCTGCCTCTCTGCCTACTTGTGATCTCTGTCAAATAAATAAGTAAAATCTTAAAAAAAAAAAAAAAAAAAAAATGAGTGAACCGGGCCCCCACATGCCAGCATGCTGCTGAAGGACGCACACGGTCCGACACGTTAACTACATAAATCTTTACATCGAACCACCGAACAACCTGTGCCCTCCTTAAAGACATGCTGTATGGCGAAAGCAGAAAACCAGGAGCAGGAAAGCTGCAGATCAACATCTGTTTAGCGGTCACTTTGGGGTCACGTGTGTGGAATTAGTATTATCATCTGTACTTTTCTGTAAGTTCAAAGTACTTCAAATTTAAAATTCATAATTCTGGCTGCTGTGGAAGGAGTATAAGTTGGTACAATTTGCTCTTCAGATGGCAAGTGGGCAATCCTGTGTTAAGACCATACTTACATTCCATGGAAAATTCTACCTTGGGTACTGAACTGGACAGATGTGGTCACACGCGTGTGCAGAGATGTGTGTGCAGGAAGTCTCCACACTGAATGTGACAGCCAGTGGCTGGCAACGACTTACTTCTATCTACGGCCCACTGTCAAACAACCTCTGATTCGTCCCTCCAAGGAAGTGTTGCGCCGCCATGAAGAAAAGAGAGAGAAGAGAGATTACGATACACAAACACAGAACGATCTCCGAGAGAGAGAGAGAGAAGGAAGGGAAATAAATAAATAAGTAAATGAATGGAGGGAGCGAAGGAGGGAGGGAGGGGAAGAAAGAGAGAGAAAGGAAGAAAGAGAGCAAGGAAGAGCGAGCGAGCTGAGGGGCAGCCATGGCGGGGAGACCGGGAGAGCAAGGCAAAGGGGGCGGGCAGGCTCCTGTACCCCCTCAGTCTCATGTCTAGTTTTACCACATGAGGGTACCGTTCCCAAGTCCTTCTTTTTCCTTTTTTCTGAAGTCTATGTGAGCGCAGGATGGGGGGAAGGGGAGAGGGAGGGGGGAGAGAGAACCTCAAGCTCCCTGCTCCGCCTGACGCCGGGCTCGACCCCACGACCCTGAGATCGTGACCAGAGCAAAATCCACGAGTCAGACAATTCACTGACTGAGCCACTCAGGCGCCCTTGGGGGGCATTTGGATTCTTCTTTTAAAGAGAGATAGCATGTTGACATTTTATTTTGCTAAACTATCCAACAAAGTGGAACCCCAAAAAAGAGACAAATCATAAATACAAATGGCCAATAAATGCATTTTTAAATGTTCAACCTCACTGATAGGTATAAAACAAAATAGATGTCACTTTTCTCCCACCACACTGGCAAAAACGTAAGATGAGCAACTTCCAGGGCTTGGTGAAGACATGAAAAAGTGGGCACCTGCACACATTACTGGAGGGGAGGCCAAAGAGACAACCTCTGCAGTGGGAACTTGCTAGGATTTCGTATTTCAACCCTGCTGCACTTTTTAATGACTTTTTTTTTAAGATTTTATTTATTTATTTGGCAGACAGAGATCACAAGTAGGCAGAGAGGGAGGCAGAGAGAGAGAGAGGAGGAAGCAGGCTCCCTGCTGAGCAGAGAGCCCGATGTGGGGCTCCATCCCAGGACCCTGAGCTCATGACCCGAGCCGAAGGCAGAGGGTTTAAGCCACTGAGCCACCCAGGCGCCCCTTAATGACTTTATTAGGATAAAACTCACATACCATGCAATTCACCCACTCACAGTAGATAATTCACTGGCATGCAACCATCACCACAATGAATTTCAGAACATTCTCCTCACTCTAAGAAGAAATCCTGTACCCCTTCACCGCCACCCTCTCCCCAATGCTTCCATCTCTCACCATCCCTTCCCCTCCCACCCTCTACTGCCGGCATTACTAGATCAGCATTACTCTGCTTTCTAGCTCTACAAATTGCTTAGTCAGGATACTTCATATAAAAAGAATCATACATGGGGGGCGCCTGGGTGGCTCAGTGGGTTAAAGCCTCTGCCTTAGGCTCAGGTCATGATCCCAGGATCCTGGGATCGAGCCCCGTGTCAGGCTATCTGCCCAGCAGAGAGCCTACTTCCTCCTCTCTCTCTCTGCCTGCCTCTCTGCCTACTCTTTCTCTGTCAAATAAATAAAATCTTAAAAAAAAAAAAAAAAAATCATACATGGGATGCCTAGGTGACTCAGTCGGTGAAGACTCTGCCTTTGGCTCAGATCATGATCCCAGAGTGCTGGGATCGAGCCCTACATCAGGCTCCCTGCTTAGCCGGAAGCCTGCTTCTCCCTCTGCCCCTCCCTCTGCTTGTGTGCTCTCTGACGAACAAAATCTTTTAAAAAACAAAACAAGGGGCGCCTGGGTGGCTCAGTGGGTTAAGCCTCTGCCTTCAGCTAGGGTCGTGATCCCAGGGTCCTGGGACTGAGCCCCACATCAGGCTCTCTGCTCAGCAGGGAGCCTGCTTCCTCCTCTCTCTCTGCCTGCCTCTCTGCCTACTTGTGATCTCTGACAAATGAATAAATAAAATCTTTTAAAAACAAAAACAACGAACCATACACTACGTGGTCGTGGGTGTCTGCATCCTCCCACTGAGGGTAACATTTTCAAGGCTCATCCATATTGTGGGGGTCAGAACTTCACTCCTGTCTCCAGCTGCCTGACACTCCCGCGTGTGGAGCAACCGCTTCACTTCTCCATCTGCCAGCTGACGGACACGTGGGCCTCCACCTTTTGGCTACCACGAATAACACTGCTATGGACATTTGTGTGTAAGTTTTTGTGTGGACCTGTTTTCAGTTCCTTTGGGTTTATACCTAGGAGAACGGCGGGGTTAGACAGTAGCTTTGTGTTTAAAACTGTGTGAGGCCCTGCCAGACTGTCCTCCAGAGAGGCCGCGTCATTTCACCCTCCCACCAGCCGAGTGTGAGGTTCCAACGTCCCCACATATTCCTCGACTCTTGTTACTGTCTTCTTATACGACAGACGCCCCTGCACTTTTGATCTGCACTTCCCAGATGACTAATGATGTCAAGCGTTTGTTCATGTGCTTACCGGCCATCTATAAATCATTTTTGGAGAAATGTCTATTCATATCCTTTGCCCATGTTTAAATTGTCTATTAGGACCTAATAAACGTCTCGTGCGAACACCAGCAATCTCTCCTACGGAAACGCGGCGGACCTGCATCTAGGCTGAAGCTGCCCGTCCGGAGACAGTTCCTGGAGCACTGTTCGTAACTGTAAAATGTCAGAAACTTAAATTTCGACGAATAAGGAACTAAATTAATGATGGCTCAGATTATACATGCGATATAAGGAAAAAATGCCTATGGCATATTCAGCAATTGTCTAAAGCTATCAACACAGAGTGGAATTCCACTCTGTTCAGAACAAAAAGCAATGTGTACACACCTGTCCAGAAACAGGCCTTCCTAAGCGGAGAAGTCCCCGGCTGTCTCTTTACCAAACCAAGTGGGCATCTTGGGGAGGAACCATGGGTGGTTGAAAAGGAAGATCTTAGCATTCTTACACCTTCATGATGTTTTTAAGTGATGGGATGATAAGCGTTATCTGTTTTCTAAAATATATTTTCCATACTTCTCAAAAATTAGCATTTTCAAAATTATTAAGGAATAGGTATGTTTTTCACTCACCACTGTACCCCCGAGCACTGCTCAACACTTGGCATCAGTAGACACAATAAAAATGTACTGAATAAACAAAGAACAGCTACTTCTGTGCAGCAGAAAATTGTTACAGCTCACACTTTAGGAACAGGACTCCTCACCTGCTGTAACTCAACTGTAAGCTAATAAACAGGGTCACTTACATGATGGAGAAAATACTGCACAATTATCTCGTGGCCAGCGGCAGCTGCTTCCATCAAAGGAGTAAATCCATACACTGGCTCCCTGCAAGACAGAGGCCGTGGCCAGACGATTAGCGGAGAGTTCAGCCAGGCAGAAGCTTTCCTGCCGCAGACAAGCCCAAGCTGGCCCATCACCCGTCCCTAAGCGTCGAGGTCTCCCTCCCCCCAGAACGAACAGGGAGACATAAGAAAAGTTCCTATCGACACCTGAGCCTCATAAATCTTTGTTTCTACCACCAGCTCTAGTCTTTCTTCCTCAACACAATCTGTCTCCCGCTCTTCACTCCCTCTAAGCTGCTTCCGCTGGCCATCTCTTAAATCTCCGTTTTAATTACAAGCGAAAAGCAGCGCTTGCCTTTCACTGCACACAGAAAGCCGGCATCACCCGTCCACCTAACCAGATCCGATCTTTTGAGCTCAGCATTCTCCAGGGCGAGTCATCTACTTTGTCCTTACTTTGCCTAGGATCTGATGCTTATTTTTGTGCTTGGTTCCGATTCGCCCAGCGCTGTCTACAGATGCCTCCTGACCCTTGCTTCTCTCACGCTGGTCTAGAAGACAGGAACCAAGCTAAAACCCATTCCAAAACACAGCATTTTCACATTTTAACATCTCTGAGGTCAGAATTTATCTTAAATTCAGTAGGCAAGTGGCATTTTAATCAGTGGCGTTTCTTTCTCAGTGGCATGTGAAACTCTGGTGCGTCTTACAGGGGGCGACTGCAGCTGGGGCGTGCACCGTGCCCACTAGAAGCTGGGTTGGTACGTGCTGTGTTGAAAGGGGATAACGGTCATGACTGCTTTAGACAACACCACTTCCACCTTATAAAAATGAACGTTGCTTTCAAGCATCGGCTCACCGGATATAGACAAAAGACAAGAAGGAAAAAGGAATTAGCAATCAGTGTCAATCAAGTGCCATTCACTAGGCCACCAGGCCCCTAGTGTATGACAAACACGTAATTCCTCGAACAATTCCTCCGTGACATAGGTATTGCTGTCCCCAGTTCTCAGATAAAGAAAATGAGGCTCAGGGCACTGAAAGTGCTGCACCCAGTGTCCCCTGACAGAGGCAGGAAGAAGCTGGGACTACCCACAAGCTTCCCACACCTGGGCAGGCCTGTCCCCTCTGCCCAAGGAAGGGGCTACCCTGCACTCCGGCCCGTGGCTGTCTCCCCAGCTGCCCTCCTCAGAGCTAGAGCGACCACTAAAGACCTGGTAATCACCTCACGTTGGCATTCGCTCCACTGTCCAAAAGGAACTTGACCATTTGCTGGTGCCCAGCGCTGGTGCAGTGGAAGAGGGCAGTCCAGCCTTGAATGTCCTTCATTTCCAGCTCGGCACCTTGCTTCAAGAGAACACAGAATGCTCGTTACAGCCTCAGCTCCTCTGTGTGGGGCGGGCGTGCTCCAGGCCGTCGCAGTGCAAGAATCCAAGTGGCTACGAGAGCAAGCACACGTTCGCCATGGTCTGCAGCGGCTCACGTCTCCGCCAGAGCGGCCAGACGCCCCATGCGTTTCTTTCTGGGCCTGAGTCCCCTCAGCGCTCACCTGGAGGAGAAAGTAGGCGATGCTCTCGTTGCCACAGCTGGAAGCCAGCATCAGCGGAGTCTGCCCTTCTGGGGTCGGCACGTTCACGTTCACCCCCGCCTCGAGCAGCAGGTGCACGATGGTATCGTGTCCGATGTAGGAGGCATACATCAGCGGGGTCCAGCCACCACCATTCTTCTTATTCAAATCTAACTCTCTCCTAAACAAACGCAAGAGATGCCAGCCACGTCCAGCCATCTCACACGTGAGGTCTGCCAAAGCCGGCAGCAAGGCCAGGCCAAGACAAAGAGCGGGAACTGCAGCCAGGAAGCAGAGGTCACCGGCCACCCCGGACACCACGAGGGAGGGGAGGCAGGTGGGGAAACCGTTCGGTTCGCTGTACAGCCGCCTCTGCCAAGTCCTCAGAGCCATCCTCCTCCTCCAACTGCACGATCTCATTGCCCCCCGCCCCACCCAAGGCCAGCAACTCTTCTGTCCTACCCCCAGCTACACAGATGGTGCTCAACTAGGGGTAATTTTTGACAAATGGCAAAGTCTGAAGACATTACTGGTTGTCACAACTGGGGAAGGAAAAGCTACTGGCATCTATGGGATGGAGGCCAGGGACGTGGCTAACTGGTTACCCTACGTGCACGGGTCCCCAGTGGAGAATGATCTGGCTGGACTGTCAGGAGTGCCAGAATCAAGGAACTATGACCTGGAGCCTTCACTGCCTTCTACCAACAGACCAGAATCTGCTAGTGCGGGGCTGGGTGGACAGGGAAAGGGGAAGGGACTCAGAGAATGGACAATTTCTTGCTTGTCACCCCATCCTATAGAAACATTCTTTAAAAATCACTGACCAGAGAATCCTATCTTTCTCATTGATTTCCATCAAAATTCTGGAAAAGCATTTGCCATAGGAAAAAAACCATGGGCTTCCCAGCCCAGGGTGTGGGGCTGGGGGATGGAAATCACATCCACTTCCAGGACAGCCTGAAGAGTTCACACCCCGGGGCGGCTGGGTGGCTCAGTGGGTTAAAGCCTCTGCCTTCGGCTCAGGTCGTGATCCCAGGGTGCTGGGATGGAGCCCCGCATCGGGCTCTCTGCTCAGCAGGGAGCCTGTTTCCCCCACCTCTGCCTGCCTCTCTGCCTACCTGTGATCTCTGTCAAATAAATAGGCAAAAAAGAAAAAAAAAAAAAAAAAAAGAGTTCACGCCCCATGGCCTCTCCTCTCACACAATCCCTGCCTCCAGTGGTGACAACGGACAATCGATCCACAGTCTATGCCTCTCAGAGGTACGCACACAGGAAGCCACAGCAGAAAATTATTTTCCATTCCCTAGCATTTTCTAAAGTCTCTGGGATACCCAGGCAGCCATTCCAGAAAGTCCTGGTCCTGGGAATGCAGTGGCGGCCACTGGCTGGGAGAGCACACAGAGATCAGTTCATCCTGGCCACGCGCCATTCACGGAGGGAGCGCTCAGCTCCACGTGGAGAAGAACTTGCCCTTGGCAGAGCATCTCTGAGGCTCTGACATGTCTAGTCGTGCTCAATCCTCCCTGGGAGGCCTCCTCTGCCTTCACGCTCCTGGTCTATGCTTACCGTGGGCGGCTTTGGTGTCAGGTAGGGCCACATTCCCAATCAGAGCACAAACACTTCCCCTCTCCCCTGTGGAGCCATTCAGGACTGTGCACTTAAACAGCACACCCAAAGGCTTAAAAGCCCAAGAATGCCAAAGAAGCCGTTGTAACTGGGATCTCAGCGACCCTATGAAGGAACGTGCTGCCTGTGTACCCAGATGCACATTCATAAGGCCACCTGATACAGGAGTACAACAGACCGTCCCTTACCACAGGCCTGCACTTGTACTCGATTGACTGTAAGTGATGGCTATGACTTGGGAACCAAACCTGGGGCTTACACGAGGCTTTGCTTTGGCTCCCCAGGAACTGAAAAAGGCACATAAGGGTACGGACACAGGTTGTTTCTCCAAGTTGTCAATGAAAAACTGCAACAAGGAGGCAGATAGGTAAGGGGGGTGGAGGGGAGGAGATGAATCCTTCTTCAAAAACCACATTAACATTTGTGTAAGATTGCAGGGGGCAATCCCCAGAGAGGAAGATAAACCCCCACCTTGTCCTTCTCTATGGCAAAAGCTTGAAGGGACAGGAAGGCAAAAGACATAAAAATAAACCTTCTGGGGCAAAAAGGCCACAGGGCATCATTTTCTAACTTTCTTTTTGTTTTGCTTGAACATTTCTGCAATTCATAAAAAACATAAAATGACTCTAAAGAAAACCTGAAATGTCTCCTAAGCCTACGCAGTTTAAACCCTCTCTTTCTTCCGAGGAATACAAACTGACTTCGTTATTAGTGTCCAGCATGAATCATTACTGACAGGCGCAGGGATTGATCAGTGTGCACGGAACATCTACGACTGTGGGGGCCCCATGAACTTACTGACAGCTCTGCCTGGGATCTGAAGCCACAGAGACACAACTCAAAATCTAGGTAGAAGAAACATTTCCCGAGATCGCTTACCGCTGCACACATTCCTTCACCACTTCGTACTGGCCTATGGAAGCAGCTGTGTGAAGATCCAAGGGGACGGCCAGCTCCTCCCGGCTGACCTGAGCCCCCAGCCCGTGCCACATGGACAAGCTGCGGTTCAGGAGCTCCGGCTCACTGGCTTCGTCGCTGAGCTCCGACATCACTACAGAGGGAGATCCAGGGGTCAGGTCTTTCCTTTCTGGTTGTTCCAGCGACTGAAACAGGATGGTCTCACTCCTACCTGCAGAGAGCAGATATGGCACTACTCTAGCGGACTCAATGCAATCAACTCCTGGGACAGACTTAGATAAGTTTCATTAGGGCGCCCGGGGTGGCTCAGTCGGTTGGGTGTCAGCCTTTGGTTCGGGTCATGATCCCAGGGTCCTGGAATGGAGCCCTGCTCAGGCTCCTTGCTCAGTGGGGGGGCCTGCTTCTCCCTCTTCCTCTGCCATTCCCCCTGTTTGTGCTCTGTCAAATAAGTAAATAAATTCTTAAAAAAAAAGAAAAAAAGAAAATTTTCATTAAATACTTCATGGGGGGCGCCTGGATGGCTCAGTGGGTTAAAGCCTCTGCCTTCGGCTCAGGTCATGATCTCAGGGTCCTGGGATCGAGTCCCGCATAGGGCTCTCTGCTCGGCAGGGAGCCTGCTTCTCTTCCTCTCTCTCTCTGCCTGCCTCTCTGCCTACTTGTGATCTCTCTCTGTCAAATAAATAAAATCTTTAATAAATACATACATACATACATACATACTTCATGGGTTTGGGCAGCTCCATCCTGCTAATACTGGTGAGCTTGTCACGAGACAGAAGAAGAAGAGCATATACGGTGAGTCACACGCTGCGGTGAATACTTCCGTTCATCAACCCTCAGGCCCCAGTTCTGCAAAGGGAACTCTCCAGCAACTCAGAAAGCCTGACAACCTCTTGGATGGGCAGTCAAGAAATGCTAATTGAGTCACTGGACCAAATCACACCTTGGGTGTGGTGACAAAGAGCCCTGGACTTGGAGTTAGAATAGAATTTAGCTCTGCTACTTAACTCCTCCAGTCCCCAGTTCCTTGTTGTCTAATGGGGACATAGCTCAAAGGGCTGCTGTGTAAACACATGGAAGAATGGACAAATAAATGGTAGAAGAGCATATGATGGAATGCTAGTAATAAGCAGAAGGAACAGTTGATATGCACAATATATGAATGGATCTCAAACACAACTGTGCCAACAGAAGCCAGACTCAAAGGCTACCTACTGTATGATTCCACTCATATGACATTTTAGAAAAAACAAAACTGAAGGGCTGGAGGAAAGATCAGTGGTACTAGGGATTAGGAATAGGGGAACCATGAAGGGAGAGCAAGAGGGAATTTGGGGGTAATGTATCTGTTCTGTATCTTGATTGGTGGGTATGTTGACTCTATACATTAATCAAAACTCACAGACCCAAACACCAAATGAATGAGTTTACTGTATAAAAATTTTAAACAAGGGCACCTGGGTGGCTCAGTGGTTAAGCGTCTGCCTTCAGCTCTGGTCATGATCCCAGGGTTCTGGGATCGAGCCCCACATCGGGCTCCCTGCTTGGCAGGAAGCCTGCTTCTCCCTCTCCTTCTCTCCTGGCTTATGTTCCCTTTCTCGCTGTCTCTCTGTCAAATAGATAAATATAATCTTAAAAAAAATTTTTTTAAACAAATATGGCACCTGGGAGGCTCAGTCGATTCAGCTCAGGTCATGATCCCAGAGTCCTGGGATCGAGCCCGACATCGGGCTCTCTGCTTGGTGCGGAGTCTGCATCTCCCTCTATATTCCCCCTCCCCACCCCACCCCCGCTAGTGATCCCTTTCTCTCACACACTTTCTCTCAAATAAATAAAACCTGCAAGAAAAAAAATTTTTAAACAAATCTTGAAAGTCCCAGCACAGAAACTAGGATGTGACTGGTGTTCAGCAAACGTTAACTGAGTAGGAATCCAACTATGAATTCCTTGAAAGTGGGAAAGATGATGGGTGGGGATGGAAGGGGGGGATCATGGACTGGTAAATCGGTGGGGTGAGGGAACTTTCCCAGAGATGCAACAGCACCAGGATGAAAAGTCTGTGATTATGACAGTCCCTTATCCTGGAAATCCAAACCAAATCAATACTTCCTATTAGAACCTTGAGGTTCAAGAGTAACGTCTGTCTCCTACTATACAATGGGTGGGAGAGAACAAGGAAACAAGTATAGAAAAGGGAGAAAACAAAGGTTGGGTCCATTCAGACGGCCTAAAGGTGCCCCAGCAATTCACAGGTGCCTGTACGACCTCAGCCTCTACTGAGGAATGCGTCTAAGCTCCAGGTAACAAGCTGAGACACCCAAGCCAGCAACAGGCCACCAATTTGGCCAGACTATGTGCACATGTGAGGGGGGCTGCAGGTATCGGAGTTCAGAGCAAAGCCCTGCTTTCTGGTACCACCACCACCTCCTCACACCCGCAGAGCTTGAGCTCAACCAGTTTTCTCACTTTGCAGGTGAGAAACCTCAACCTGAACAGTCGTGGCCAAAAGATACCGGGTAAGAACACAAAAAAGCTGAGTGCCCGTTCAGGGCCTTTCAATACAACCCTCAAGCCTCCAACAGGTGTGTCTCTTCTACTCCAAATGCCTTCTCTGGAGTGGAGCCCACGTGGTCTCTCCCATCACTGGAGGGAGGCTCACACAGCTGACACCCTGCAGGGTGGCGATCACACCCAGCCCGGCTCAAGGGGCCTAGAGAGGGAGAACTCAGATGCCAAGGGCACACAAATCTACCACTACTGCCTTTATCACCCCCCCCACATGCCACAAACTCTACAATGATGGGGTATTTGTTATGAATAAAACGAGTATGCTCATCCAAATATGCGTGTTCTTGCTCAGCGACCAAAAACCCTAACTAAAAAATAATGACGCTGGTGGTAGGCCTCCACGCCTACAGGGAAGAAGTCTCGTCCCGGCGCGTGTGCCCCTCGCGGGGACCGGGGTACCCACCCTGGTTCTCAGGCCCTTGGGAGGGTCGTTCGGGAGCACCCCGAGCCCCGACTGCACTGACGTCCCTTGACGCCTCCTCCGGGTAACTCTAGACGGCACGTGGCTCCGTAGTCCCCGCCGCGCGGCTGCATTAGGGGTAACGCAGTCAGAAACTCGCGCGGCGGGCCCCGCAGGCGGGTTTGCAGGTGCCGGCACCACACTGGGGGCCCGGCCGCCAAGCAGCCTACCTGCGCTGGGCCCCGGGCAGCAGCCGCCGCACGCCCTCCGGCCGGTCCGCTCACCACCAGGCACGCCCGGGTACCCTCCGCGCTGACCGCCGCCACACCGCCCTGACTCCACCGCCCCGCTCCCGCCCCGGAAGTAGTTGCGGGAGGCGCGGAGCACGCCGGGACGGTCGCGGGACTCCCGGGCAGCTCCCGGGCCCGCAGTGCAATTCGTCCCTCCCGCATCCGAACCTTCCGGTCAGCTCGCCCGGCTCGCTGGGTGACGTCCATGGCAGCCAATGAACAGGGGGAGGTCGCCCTGCCCCTCCCCTTCCCTGGCCGGGAGAACCAATCCTGCTTCAAGAGAGGCAGGACGCGCCAAGTCCCGAAAGAGGAACAGGGGGGATAGTGCGGTGGCAGCCCAGTCATCTAAGATTCCGGAGAAGGGGTTGGAGGGATTCCGAAGGCCGTGACAGCCTCAACAGTTGCGCCGCGGCCCGAGGGGGCGAGCGCGACCGGAGGAACTCAGTGCAGACTGTTTATCGCCCTGTCAGGACCGCGCAGAGAGGGGAGGCGGAGGCCTGAGGTGAGTGGCCTCGGGCCTGCCGCAGTTGCGAAGGTACAGGTCGGGATTTGGACAGGACGGCGGGAAACGGGGAGTAGGGATGGGTGGGAAGGTCGGCGATGTGTTTTCCTCTTTCCCAGCTTTAGATATTTAAAGGCCTGACCCGGGAGGCCGTTGGCGTCTGGTTGTCATAACAACGGGGCGCCTCCGGGCAGGACGGGCCGGGGGCGGGACTAACGGGCTGCAGCCAAGAAACGGACATGGACGACGCGCCAGGATTCGGAGGAGACTGGAGCGGCTCTTTGGCTTACCTTTAGGCATTAACCCCAGTCCGCTGAATGAGCCAAAGTCCTCACCTGGGCGTTCAGGACCCTGCGCGATCTGGTCCGTTTTCACCGCGAATTCCAGCAACGGATTCCTTCTTCCCCCAACTTGTTGGGCAATCTCCGCTCCTCTGAGCCACTGTGTACGCTGTTCCTGCATCCGGTAGAGCCTACCTAGAAGAACCTAGTCTCTGGTAGCCGCCTTCACCTCGGTGATTCTGCTGTCCTACAATCGGCCCTACAGAGCCCCGTTTCCAAAAAAGCATCCGCTGATGTGTATATGAGTTGCGTCTCCACCCTGCTGTTAGCAGTTCAGGGTGCACGAACTCCTGCCCCTGCTTCCCTAACCACAGAAGCATCACATCTCCTGCTGCTACCCTAATGGGATATTAGCTAGACGGGGCTAGGGCCCGTGTGCTCTCTTCCCGTCACCTACGCACAGTGGCCTCTGGTTCCGCAAGGGACGTCCAGACACTGGCTCTGAAGTACCATCATCCCACATTCCTAAAGCCACCGTGACCCCTGAGGGACCAGGCTTTCTCCTGTTAGACTCTGGGATACAAAAGGGGGAGGATACTGGTTAAATGCTTGGGTAGAGGAGGTTAATCTGAGTAGTGAACCCAAAAATACCTCCTGAGGACTCCAAAATGCCTAGTCCTGTGTAAGGGGGCAGTAAAGTGTAGTGCGCTTGAAATCCCCTCTAACTCTGATGTGAATTCTATTTTTGCCATTTACTGACAATATAACTTCTCTGAATCTGTAAAAGGCAGATAATAATAGTATCTATGTTATGTGGGATACAGTTTACAGTCTGTCATACACACAGATACTCTCTATCATATACATATACCTACCTATGTATAGGTTATTATGGTTATTATGTATCTTTACATAGGTTAGGTTACTATGTATCTTTATATATATCTATATACAGTTGACCCTTGAACAACACAGGGGTTAGGAGTGCCCACCCCCCACACAGTCAAAAATCCACATAGACCTTTTTTTAAGATTTTGTTTTTAAGGGGCTCAGTCTGTTAAGCATCTGCCTTTGGCTCCGGTCATGATCCCAGGGTCCTGGGATCAAGTTCTCCACTGGGCTTCCTGGTCAGCTGGGAGCCTGTTTCTCCCTCTCCCTCTGTCCCTTCCTCCCCTGTTCTTGCTATCTTTCTGACAAATGAATAAAATCTTTAAAAAAAGATTGGGCAGAGGGAGAAGCACCCCCCCACCACCACCGCCAAGTAGAGAGCCCGATGTGGGGCTTGATCCCAGGACACTGGGATCATGACCTGAGAGCCAAAGGCAGACAGTTAACCGACTGAGCCACACAGGATCCCCCACCAAAAAAAAAAAAAAAAAAGATTTTATTTTTGAGTAATTTCTACCCAATGTGGATCTGGAACTTACAACCCCGAGATCAAGTGTCATGTGCTCTACCAACTGAGCAAGCCAGGCACCCCTCCACATACAACTTGTGACTCCCCCAAAACTTAGCTACTAATAGCCTACTGTTGATTGAAAGCCTAACTGGTAACATAGTTGATTGACATATATTTTGTAAATGTTTTATATGTTGTATTCCCATATAAAGTAAGCTAGAGAAAAGAAAAAGTTAAGAAAATCGTGAGAAAATGCACTTACAGTACTACACTGTGTTTATAGGAAAATAATCTGCATACAAGTGGACCGGTGCAGATCAAAGCCGTGTTGCTCGGGGGTCAGCTGCTTCTGGGCCCCACCTGCACCACACACAGAGTGCGGGCACAGGGACTGACAGGAGCAGGAACCTGCGGAACCAGAAGGGAAACCAAGTGTGAGGTCTGGGAGTCTGTGTTCATCCCCCACGGTGTAGTAGGTGCTTTGAAAAGGCAGCCCTCTATCCCTACCCCACCCTGAACTCCTGACCCTTGGCCCCGGGACCCTCGCACTTCACCCCGTGTCCCCTGCAGGGCTGCTTGGATGATGGCATGCTGAGAAGCACCCCAGAGCCTGGGCCCCCATGGCATCCCCAGACAAAGATGAGGAGTCCTCATCTCTCTGGGCCTCCCAGACAGAGCCCTGGGATGCCATCCTCAAGGCCGTCAGGGAGCAGCTCCCATCACTGGATTCAGATTCCTCTTTGGTAAGCAAGTGCCTTCTTCCTGTTCTTTCTAGGCCCCGACTGCCCTTCCTTCCCAGGGCAAACATGCTGCTGCCCCACAGACAGCTCTGGAGCTTTTCAGTTTCTGTGTTTGTCATAATCTTGGTGGTTTTTATTCTCTGAATGCATTTATTGATACTCAGAATCCTCCCAGGCCATTTCAGTGACCCCAAACCATGACTGGAGAATTCCCCCACGAGCTTATCAGGATGCACTGAAATGGTAACATACATTCATTGAACAAACATTTGTGGAGCCAACTTTGCCTTTTCAAGAACAAGAGCAGCAGGGCAAGGGCAGCTCGAGCCTGAAGCCCCCCACCCCCGGCTCTGCCCACTGCCCTGTAACCCAAAAGTCCTCTCATTTGTCCACAGTCAGACTGCGGGCCGGAAGAGCTGTTCATCTTCCAGCGAGATCAAACTGCCCTGATTCCAGACTTGTCAGAGGAGCTGGCTGAAGACCCTGCCAGGGCCTGGCTTGCTATAGCCGATGGGCCTTCTGAGGTCTGTAGGAAGCAGGCTCCAGGGATCCAGGACGCTGGGCCCCTGCGGGCAGAATGGGGTATGAGTGTGGGTGTCCACTAGACCCTAACAGCAGTGGAGCTCAAAGAAGTTAAAACTCCAGCACTCCCCAAACATGTGTTGACTGAATAATGGTGACAGTGGGGATTCAGAGGTAAGAAGGTGCCCCTAGCTGGAGAGGCCAGATGAACGCAAGAAACAATTAGGAAACACCACAGCACACTCTGTAACTAAGTATCGTAGTTAGTCATCACCAACCATCAGAGCAAAATTTCCATTTTCTTGTCTTTCCATTTCCCAGAGACCGAAAACTCTACCAAAAACTAATGGCTTGGTGCTTAAAATTAATTGCTCCCTTTATAAAGAGAAGTCATCAATACGGTTTCATCACTGGGCAAGTCCCCAACCGGTCAGGCCTGTTCAGCTCCTGTTAAAAGCTCCAAGAGACTGGCTTAGCTCCATTTGAACTATTATGACTAGTGGTCACTCATTAACCAGGGGAATGGGGGAAGCTGCCTAAGGCCAACACAGCTAGACTTCCCTCGAAGCGGGAGAGCAGACTTTATTCAGTAACTGCTGACAGCACGGGAAAGAGCTGAGCTCCGTCTGGTCTGTGCAGAAGGGGCTGGGGTTTTAAAGGGAGAAGCAGGGAGGGAAGAACAGGGCCCACTAGGGTCAGGGCCACAGAGAGCCGGTCAGTGTGGGTGTGACCAGGTCAGGAGGTGTGTCTGCCGGCACGTAGGGGAGTCGGCAGTCCCACGGAGAAGGGAGACAGAGGCCAGGTCCTCCTGAAGGGCCCGTGACAGATGTTTCTGGGTTATAAGAGACACAGACTCACAAAAATAACCGCTTTTGGTAAATGCTCTAAGAAAGGGAGGTCAGGTGTGGTTGGAACAAACACTAAGTTCTCCCTGCAGAATGGAGCTTTCTCAGGGGGTGTGGGGGGGGTCATCCTAGCCCTGTGCTCCTGGAGGCCGCTCTGGAGTCTGGTCAAGTCTCTCCATACGGGCGTGGGCAGAGTGGTTCTGTGCCGGCAGTCTGTCCCTCTCAGTGCAAGCCCTGACACAGGGTCATCCTACAGAACCAGGCAGGGCACATCTCCTACCCGCCATCGTGACAGACGTCCCCCACTCACTCAGCCATGCCTGGAAGTATAATCCCAAACAGGAGAAACTCCCAGGGCTGCCAAGCCCTTCTGGTTAGTACGGGTGCAGCGATGGCCACAGGACTTTATCTCATGTTGTCTTCATTCCTCTAATTACCTCGGTGACGCTCCTGGAGAATTTTTTTCAGTTTGTGACGGGAAAGTCTGCACTGGCTCATGGGGGCAGAAGCCATGGGCTTGCTCTGGAGTCGAAGGGCCTGGCTTTCTTCTTGTCCACCCCTTAACGGCTATGCGGCCGAAAGGTGGAAACAACCTGTGTCCATCAACAAACCAAATGGACAAACCAAACGTGGTGTGTCCACACAATGGAACATTCACGGAACCAAGTCCTGACACAGGCTACCACCTCAGTGGACCTTGGAAACATAAGCTAAGCGGGAACACAAAAGGACCAAAGTTGTAGGATTCCACTTAGATGCTGTATCTAGAATAGGCTAATCCACGGAGACAGAAGGTAGACTGGAGGTTACCAGGGGCTGGGGGACAGGGAGGCACAGTCCCTTTGGGGTGATGAAAAAGCTTTGGAAATAGACAGTGCTGACAGCTGCACATTATGAATATACTTAATGCCACTGAATATTTTAAAATGACTAAAATAGCAAATTCATGTTACACACATATTTTACCACCCACATACAAATTCCCTGAAGCTCGTCTCTGAGGATACTAAGGACACCTACCTGTTTTCTCTGCAGGCAGGTGTGGTGTCTGTGGAACTCACTGCAGGACGCTGGAGTAAGGGGGGCGCAAAGACAAAGGGTTCTGCCTCTGTGCAAGGCGGGGATCCTGACAGGCCTGTAGAGAGCTCTGGTGAGACCAGTTCCCTTCGTCGGGTGCCTGCGGACACCCCCACGTGGGAGGAAGGCGACCGTGGGTCTTTGTCCTTCAGTACCCAGGGTTCCCCCTGGGGGCCACACGGAAAAGCCACCTTCTCCCCCTGGGAAGATGACCTGAAAACAGAAGCCCCAGGTGCTGCCTCACCAGCTGGTTGGAGCACAGACTCCAAAGACCACAGAGCCCCCCGAAGGGAGAGGAGAAAGATGATTGAGAAGAACATACTCCATAAAGTTACCTGGGATGCCCGCGGCCCAGCCTGCAGTGACCGGAGTCCAGTGGAGGAGGCAACGGCAGGTCTGAGACCAGAAACGCCCCCAGAGGGGCCCCGGGAAGGACCTCTGGTGCTTTCCCTCAAGGTAGGGAACCCCCTAGCTCGCGCTTCCTTTGAGGGGAGGTCCCTTGCACGGTGTCAACCTGAGGCCTGGCCCACAACACCTGCCCTAGTCTGGGCTGCTGTGATAAACTCTCATAGACCTGGGGAGCGGGGCTTAAACCCCAGAAATTAATTTCTCACAGTTCCAGAGACTGGGGAGTCCAAGACCACAGCGCTGGTAAATCTGATGTCTGTGAGAGCCTGTTTCCAGGTTCACAGATGGCATCTTCTGGCCGGGTCCTTGTGGAAGAGGCGAGGAAACTCTCTGGCCCTCTTTTATAAGACCTCCACTTTCAGGACCTACTAGTCACCTCCCAGCAACCCCACCTGTAAAACACCATCACACTGGGGGTTAGGAGTTCAACCTGTGAGTTTTGGAGGGACACAGACATTTAGTCTACAGCAATAACTACAGGCCCCTAGGTCCATGGTCCCAGGTCCTTCAGCGGGCGGTCATGCCTGTCTCAGTGGGTGTGTGGTCGTGGCAGATGGACCATCCTCAGTAGAGGTAACAAGAACAAGGAACAGCAAGAAGACTGAAGGAGAGGAGAGGAGAGGAAGGGAGGGAAGGAGGGAGAGAGGGAGGGAAAGAAAAGAAAAAAAAAAAAAAAGAAAAAGGGAGTGGGAGGGAGGGAGGAAGGGAGACTAATCCAAAGCATGTTTATAAAGACAGACAACCACATATGAGATACAGAACAAACTTTGTTAAAACATAATTGCCCAAATGGTCAAGGCTTCATTTTCATACAGATAGTGTGCGTATTTAGCTTATTAATGAGGGAACCAGCAGGATGACAAAGCCGGTTCAGAGAGATTATGAGAAAGCAGGATTTTGTAAAATTCTGGGGAGAAAGAAAGGGATGCTGAGATAAAATGGCACATGAAGTACAAAATTGGTCAGCATCCGACAAGCAGCAAAGCTGTCCGTTACCTACAGGGTTACCATCTCTACGGGACAGAAAACCACTGCACCTGCTTCTCATGTTTACAAAGTCATAACATGGTCGCCTGTGGAAACCAAATTACCCCCGCCTCCAGGAGGTGGGCTCGTCAGGGAAGCTCTAGCATGACATTTAAACATTGTGCGATTTTTTTTTTTTTGCCTTATTTGCAAATTTTGATTAATTTTCTTAACAACTTAGAGAAAACTGGCCTCAGCTTATACATGAAGGTTGTACATGAAGGTCATTTTTACCAATTCCTTTCTCATCAACTGCTGTTGAAATAAGCCATTCTTTCCTTTCTGCTTGCCCCGAAACACCGGTTTTCACACACCTCTAGCGCTGCGAGAGGGTCCACGAGAAACACCAATTCCTACTTCACTTCCTCCCTCCTCTCATCACAGCCAGGTTCCCCCAGCGCTGTCTTCCCAGTCCTCCTGTGACAGCACCAGCCCAGAACAATCTTTTTTTTTTTTTTTTAAGATTTTATTTATTTATTTGACAGAGATCACAAGTAGGCAGAGAGGCAGGCAGAGAGAGAAGAGGAAGCAGGCCCCCTGCGGAGCAGAGAGCCCGATGCGGGGCTCGATCCCAGGACCCTGGGATCATGACCTGAGCTGAAGGCAGAGGCTTTAACCCACTGAGCCACCCAGGTGCCCCAGCCCAGAACAATCTTAAAGAGCAAAATGTTTAAACCTCCCATCATTAAACCTATATAAACCTAAGGAGCTTAAGACGACACTGGGTTTCCGGGCCAAACAGTCTTTGTACCAAAAACAAAAGTATTGCTCAAAAAAGCCGTAGGAAGGAGATGGCAGGCGGTGCGGGTGACAGAGTGTCCACGTGGACGGGCACCTACACCCTGGGGATTCCTCACCCGCAACGACCCACGATGGCCTCCGTTGGTCACAGCAGCTGTGGAATCGGGCACTCCTGCCACCAGGACCCTGTGCTGCCTCGTAATCACTGCTTTAATTATTTCAGGAACTTGAAGAGTGGGATTTGGATCACATCCTTCAGAGTCTGGCAGGGGAAGAAGGCGACAGGGGAGATCGCGCACCTAGAGCCACGTGGAGGGTAGCTGACCGCCTGGGCCGAGGTCTGACCTTGAATGCCAAGGCCCAAATGCATGCCCACAAGCAGCTCCTTCCAGGCCCTCTCAGTAAAATAGGGTCAGCCCTGCAGCCCACCATGTCCTCTCTGCTGCTCAGGCCCCATAGTCCCAAACAACAGGTGCCAGTCCGTGGAAACTTCCATCCACTCATTCACTCACTCATTATATATATAACCCCCTACTGGGTGTCGGGAGTGGGTGAGGGTCTGGGGATAGGATAGAGGGACCTTCACGCTGGTCCGTACCCTTGACTCACACCTTTCCCTCTTGCCCACCTCCTTGGGCCTTCCTCTCTTTCTGGAAGCAAAGAGATCTGGGGTTTGTCCTCCTTCAGCCAGCGGCTACGCACACCCTGCCTCCACTCACCTCCCCAGTGACAAAGCAAGCCAGGGATGTGATGACTGCCACTGCATGTGTGCCCTTGCTCTGGGCAGTTCTGTAAATAAAAGGAGAGCTCCTCCTCCCCTCTCCAGCCGTCCTGGGTCACACATGAGTGGAGGCTGGTCTGAGGCAGGAGCGAGGACGGGTGGGGGTTCCAGCCTCCGCTTCCAGAGCAAACCTCCTCTGTGGCTGACAGCCCCTAGTGCTGTTTCAACGTGGTTTTGTCAGTGATTTAAAGCCTTAGCGCAGGATGTGGAGAAACCCTGCCCCCTGTCAGGCAGGGGCTGGCCTGTGCTGTAACCGATAGACACTTTAGGGAGGACAGTGTGGCAGAAGCCACTCTCATTAAAACCACAGAAGGCTTTGACCCCCTTACTCCACTGCTAGCGTCTATCCTCCACACACACCCCAGTGGGCAAGGATGTGTGTTCGAGGATGTTCGTTACAGCACTGTTTATGATCGGGAAAACCTGGGAATGACCCATATTCAGTATCCAGCAGGAATCAAGCTCGGACACCACAGAACGCGCTAAAACTCAGTGACGAGAATTTATGTTAACACAGAATGACATAATCTCTTCTGTGAAAAAAATCTATAGAGGATAATTCTGTTGCGATTTTTTTTAAAAAAGTGAACACACAGAACTGCTAATTATGGTTCCCTCTGACGAGTGGGACTGGGGGGTGAGGAAGTGAGGGAAACCATTCCTTGTCACTCCTACTGCACGGGGCCTGTGCGCAGATCGCTCCCCTGGTCCTGCAGAGCTGGGGACGTGGGGTCCTCATAGAGGGCTGTGGGTGGCAGAGGGGGTGCACAGTAGACCCACACGAGGGAGTCCAAGGGGTCCTAAGGCTCAGGCTGCTGTAAGTCAAAGCATGGGTGTCCCCCTCAGCAGCCTCCCCACTCTCCCATCAGACCACACCCGGCCGAAGTGCCAGGACGGGCTCATGGAACAGCTCACCCTTCTGTGTGCCGCCCAGTCCCAAGCCCCTTCTGCCGACATACCCCAGGACACCACGCAGCACGAGGCCAGGAGCAGGTGAGACTTCTGCCAGCCACAGCCTGTCCTCTCTCTGGAACTGGCCATGCCCTTGCAGCATGTATCAGGTCTACCCTGGGTGCGGCACTGAGGCACAGTTCTCATTTCCTCTCAAGAATCTGATCAGGTAGGTGCTGCCATTATCTCCATTCTACAGATGGGGAAACTGAGGCTCAGAGGTTGACCTACCCAGGCCATACGTGGCAGAGCTGGGACTCAAGGCCCAAAGCACCTGCTCTTGCACACGCCCTGGGAACCCTCCCTTCAGCATCCACATGGCTCCCCCAGAGTAGGACCCTGCCCCTCTGGCTGCTGTTAATTAGGCCAGCCCTGGAGTCTAACGTGAGCCAGGCCGATCAAAGCCTTTCTGTGAGAATCTCCCTGTCTCTGGGTGGGAATGGGAGGGCAGAGGTGGGCACAGGGCGCTGGGATCCCTTAAAACCTACTGCCCACTCTTTTATAGGAATCTGAGAGCCAATGAATTCTCCTTTTCATCCAAGCTAGTTGGAGTGGCCTCCCGTTCCTGGCAACCCAGTGACCAATAGAAATATCTAGGGGCGGGTGGTGGTTCAGTGGTTTGAGTGACCAACTCTTGGTTTTGGCTCAGGTCATGACTTCGGATTCTGCACTCCAAGGGGAGTGTGCGTCCCTTCTCCCTCTCCCACTGTTCCCCCCAGCCCTGCTTATACTCTGTCTCTTTCAAATACATAAGTTTAAAAAAAAAAAAAAGCATCTAGACCTGTGCTGTCCAACTGGTAGCCTCTGGCCACACGCAGCTACTGAACCCTTGAAATGTGCCTGGTGCAACTGAGGAAATGAATTTTTAAAATTTATTTTTAAATTTAATTTTAACTAGTTTACAAGCAAATTTAAGTAGCTATTTGTAGCAAGTGGCCACCACGCTGGGAAGCACAGAAATGGAACATTTCCAGTACCACGGACCGTCCCGTGGGACAGTGTCAGCCCAATCTTGAGGGCTGTTCTGAAGAGCAAAAGAGCAGGTGCGCTTACAGGGCCTAGCTCAGGCCACACTGTCATCACCGAGTGACAAAAAGCCCTACTCTCTCATCCCAGATCTGCTCCAGGCATCCAGGCTGAGCTGGGCCTGGCCCAGAGCAGGCAGCTAAGGAGCCCAGCAGAGCCTCCCACCATCTTCATCGATCTGCGGCCCTCGGAGCCATCAGACCCTGGGTCGGTGGAAAGGTACTGGGAGCGGTGACGGTGGGAGTCACGCTGGTGTGGGCAGTCCCAGAGCACCACTCAGCGGAGAAGTGCTTTCCGCCAGGAGCTGAGCCTGGCCAACCCTCCAGCTTGGTCCCATCCGCAGACTCTCCCTACAAGGAGGCAAGAACCCAGGTGGAGCTCTGAGCAAACAGAATCTGAGCTTTGGTACATCGCCCTGGGGGGTGTCCCTCCACTACTTGGCAGGAAATCCCAGTGGCCCTGCATCAACAGGGAGGCCTGGGTGGCCTGGGGCACATCCCATGAAGCCCATTTTCCTCTTCTCCAGCTCCAGCCCCAGCCCCAGCTCCTTTGACAGCGAGGAGGAGGAAGAGGAGACAGTGGCTCTTGGAGACCAGCAGGGCCCCCCCGAGCAGGAGAGTCCTTTCCCCCGGCAGCTACGGTAACCACCAAGGGGCTCCCATCACCTGGGGACGTCCCATCTCTGCTTTCCACGCAAGCCCTCAGCCTCACACACTGAACATTTGTGCTTTCAGCTCTGTCTTGTACCCACAGGGACAGTATGTGTGGGTCTGGGGAGAGGGGTCTAGGTGGTGGCCGTGGGAGCTCACTTGGGGCCCAGCCTAGACTGCTGTCCTCCCAGCATCACCAAGAATACCTTAGTTCACTCCTGAGAAGAGAGTAGTGCTTTCCTTCTGAAAAATAGCTTCACAAATCAATTTACACCCTACTCCTGATAGCACTGAAGTGAAGTTGTTGGGATGGAATGAAGTGATGGTTTTTGGCTAGAAATGAGAAGAGGAAGTGCAGTGTCCCATTTGGAGATGGCCCGCTTCCCACCGGACAGAGGCCTCGCACAGGGGTCCTGGGGCCACTCAGACTTATATGCTATATCTCGTTTTTGGAATTGCAAAGCCTGTGGATCCTATCCTCTGGGAATGTCAGAGTCCAAGGCCACTTTCCCCCTCAAGTACATGTCTAGGCATAGAGGAAAAAAGAAAAAAAATCTGAGCTGAGAAGTGTCATACAGGTGAGCTCCCAGAAGCCTTGAACAGCTGACATGCCCTGTGACTCAGCACAGGCTGAGAGGCCAAAATCTCTCACTTACCGTCTTGAGAACCAGGAAACACAATTCTGGAAGCACTCTGGCCCCTTCCTGTGGGGAGGTCTGGTGTTGACTGATCATCTCTTGTGTCACAGGGACTGCACTGGAAAGAGTCAGCTTCTCCAGCAGCTCAGGGCATTTCGGAAGGAGACGGCTCAGCCCAATTGGCCTGCCACTGGGGGTCCCAGTGGCCAGAAGGCTCAGGTCCCTGAAGATCCAGCCAGCTCCGCAACTAGGAGGAAGCAACATGTACCAGCTTGGGCTGAGCCCCAGAACACCCCAGCCAGATGCCCAGGGGGAGGTCCCAGGGCGCTAGGGGATGCTCTTGGGCCAGGGACAGCCAGGGAGGCCCTGGTGCCTCCCCTGAGCCAACCATAGCTGCCTCCAGGAACCGAAGGGAGGAGGAGCTGGATGGGATGATTCCACTCTCCATCCACATGCCCTGGCCCCTGGCTCTCCCTTGTTTCCGTGACAAGGTGCTGCTTCTGCCGCACGGGGACCCTTGGGCTGCGGGGCATTCCATGCACTTAGAGCAAAGACACCAGAACACAACCATACAGAGCGCATGACGACAGTGCCTCTGACGGCGCCTGGGAAGCAGACCCCACAGTCTGTGCCGACAGTGAGACTGTCCAATTTTTTCTCTCCTGTGTCTGTACCCCTCTTTGGTGCGCATCTGTTATTGGCATCAAGCAAGCTCTTCCTAAAATTAAAACTTAAGTAAAACATATTTAGAGAATTTCTGGGTTGAAAGGGTCTTGCAAGAGAATCGAGCCTGATCTTCTGGGTCCCTGGCTGCTTGCTACTCTATGTGCCTAAATGAACACACCACAGGCTCTCTCTCAAGCACCAAGTGGATTCTTTGATAAAGCGGTGAAGACTGAAGGTTTTTTTCCCTTTCACCACGATACAAAGGCACACAACTGTTTTAGGGTCCTTCCAAACTATGGGTGGAGCTGACCTTCCCAGAAAGTACCGAGTGTCCTGACACCCAAATGGTCCCCATGGAACAGGGCAGCGCCCCGCCGTGTGGATGACATTCCTTCTGTTACTTTGCAAGCACTATTCCCCACCGCCCCCCATTTTCAGTCCTTTCATATTGTCTCAGCCCTGCCGTCCCCAACAGGCTGAAGCCCTGACCTGGGGCTACCTCTGTTCTCTCGTCAACTTGTATCTGAGGTTCCGCTTCTCACAGTCTCTGCCCGTTTCGCCCCACCTGCCCCAGGGGAAGAGCAGTCATCTCAAGTCCCCGTGACACGGGTTCAGCGGCTTGGCAGGGTCCTTGGGATTGGGCACGTGTTCCAGCATTCGGTTGAGGTCACCACATGCTGGCATGCGCTGAGGATAGGTAAGGGTCTCTTTCCATCAAGCCCTGTACCAGGCAAGGAAGGCTCAGCCAGCCACAGTGAGAACCACAGACCCCCTTGATATGGCCAAGGGGGCCCCCACACCAGCCCCCACCTGCACCAGTGAGGGGCCAGGGGAGAGACAACTTCCACCAACGCCACGGGAGGCCCTGGGTGGGCCTATTAGCAGGGAAGGTGACCAGGCTGTGTCACCTGGGCTCCTGGGTCTCGCCCATCTGCGAAAGTCCCTCCCGCTCTGCTCCACGGCACCCGCACTGCAGTCGGGGCCCGGCTGCTGGGCAAGGCAGACTGAACGGGACCACCTCCACCTGTCAAGAGCAATGGCCAGCTTTTTTTCCTTTAAACCTATTTTCCCCATCTCTACCCCCTTTAATGCCAGGAAGTTCATTAAGCATGTTTCACAAAGTAAGAAGATAAACGCTTGTTCCAAGTTCAACTGGGTGAATGACCATTAAGGCAAGCCAAGAAGATGATGTGGTAGGAGTTCAGCTCTGAGTCTATAGCCAGTTCTGCCACCTGGACAAGGTGGTAGAAGCACTCGGGACCTCAGTTTCCCATCTATAAAAGGAAAGTCACAAAAGTCCTATGTCCTAGGACTGTGTGAGAGAATATTCTGGAACAGGCACTAATGGGCCCGGGTCCCAGGTCAGGAAGCAGGCGGGCAGCCGCCTCAGCGCCAGCCTGGACACAACAGAAGTGAGCCTACAGACGGCCACATAGGGAAGGAGGGTGGTCAGCAACGCCAGGCACGCTCAAGAGCCCTGGAAGGAGGCCTAGAAGGTAAAACCGTGCTTCAACTGAGTGGTCCCTTCTCTGGAGAACACACAGGGCAGAGCACACGAGGCCAGAGGGACCGACTTTGTTTATTAAAGGAACCAAGAACAAATCACGCATCCTGGAACCTGGGTTACACTGAAAGATGGAAAATACCTACAGTGATTGGGTAACAAACAGAATGGAGCACAAGACAAGGCCCAAGGCAACCCCACCATGGGAAACTGCCACACTCCCTGCATGGAATGTTCCAGAACCAAGGGGTTTCAGCAGTTGCCCCAACTCCAGTGACAATGAAACAGAACAAGGACCCTCTACGGGAGCGTCAGCTGCCTGTCTGCCTCAGAAAGACCCAGTGGGTCAGCCAAGGCTGCCTCTGTCCTGGCCACTTGGGGCTGGAACAAAGACAACCATGGACTCCTGCCGTGGGGACAGATGGGAAGACAGGTCAAATCCACAGGCTTCCTCACAGGCTGCAGAGGCTGAAAGATGGGGTATCAGGGAAGTGTTCCCACACCAGGCATTTATCCTTTAGAACAGCTGTGGATCTACGAAGGTGACCCCCAACTCCCCTCCACGGTCCCGCTGATAACACAGGGACACGGAAAAGCCCCCACGGCCTACACACTGAGTGTGGCAAGGCTGGAGGGGAAGGTGAGAGGCCAGTAAAGGCTAGGGTTTGTTAACACTGCAAGAAATTGGAGCCACTGAGGCTTCCCCAAAGTGGGCCGACAAAGTGTCCCCAGCTTCATGTCCACCCACAACCTCAGAATGTGCCCTTATTTGGAAACAGGGTCTTTGCAGATGTAATTAAGATGAGGTCATTCTGGACCGGGGGCCCTAAATCGAATGACTGTGCCCTTAGAAGAGGACACCAGAGCAGAGAAGAGGCAGAGACGGGAGCGATGGAGCCATAAGGCGAGAACACTGGGGACGCCGGCAACATCAGAAGCCAGAAGAGAGGCGTGGGATGGTGTCTCCCATCAGGGCGTCCGGAAAGCAGCAGCCCTGCCTACACCTTGAATTGGACTTCCGGCCCCCTGAACGGTGAGAATCCATCCCTGGGGTGCTGAGACACCAGGCTGTGCTCATCCGGACAGTGGCCCCACGGCCCAGGTCCACCTGCTCCGTGTCCAGCCGTCACTGCCACACTCAGTGCCCGGATTCTTCCCTCAGTCCGGGCACCTGAAATGTCCCACTGTCATCAGCTGGGCCCCCAGTAGGGGCACACGGGGTGTGTCCGAAATGCCTTCAGGTTAGGGTTCTGGTTCCAAGACAGTAACTCCAGCAGCTTCATGAACTCTGACCGTGAAATTCTGACCGGGACCCCTGAGGCGGGTAGCTCAGTGAGTGGCAGCCGGGCTTCAGCCCGGGGGCCTCCTGGAGCCTCGCTGCGGGGCTCTGCGGGCCCGGCGGGTGCTGCTCTTCGCTGTGGGTCCGCTGGTGTTTGTGGAGGTCTGTGCCCCGGCGGAAGCCCCTGCCACAGGCTGGGCACACGAAGGGCTTCTCGCCTGCGTGTGTCCTCCGGTGCGCGCTGAAGTGGGAGCTGTTGCTGAAGCGCTTCCCGCACTCGGCACAGGCGTAAGGCCGCTCCCCGGTGTGCGTCCTGCGGTGGATGACCAGGCTGGAGCTCTGGCTGAAGCGCTTCCCACACTCGGCGCACGCGTACGGCTTCTCGCCCGTGTGGACCCTCTGGTGCGTGCTGAAGTTGGAGCGGTCACTGAAGCCCTTCCCGCACACCTGACACTTGTAGGGCCGCTCCCCGGTGTGCGTGCGCTGGTGCTTGGTCAAGTGGGACGTTTTGCTAAAGCCTTTGCCACACTCGGGGCACGTGTACGGCTTTTCGACTCGTCGGGGTCCTGCTCTTTCCAGAGGCTGCTCAGGTCTGGTCATGCCCCCGGCCGGCTCTCGGTCCCTCTCCCTTCTCATCGACACGTCCTCCCTGGCGTCCTCTCCATCAAGTTGCAGCCCAAGCCCTGGGACAGAGAAAGCACAGTCCCTGAGGCCCTCACGGGGAGAGGGGATGCGTCTAATAAGAGAGCAGAGGCTGGGCGGCTGTCCCATCCGAGGAACATGAGAGCAAGGCTCAGAGCACTTAGCAGGGGAGTGTCAGACCCCGAGTGGAGATAATGAACCATGGCCAGCAGCCCATTAAACCCGCACAACGCCAGTGAGGTGGGTGCTGTTACTGCCCCCATCTTAAGATGGGGAAACCGAGGCACGGGGATGTTGAGGAACTCACCCAAAGTCACTCAGCTAGTAAGTTACAGGGTGGGCTCTAGAGTCTGGGCACACAACCTTTAGGCCAAGGGTTCTCCTCTGGGGGCAGTGGCGGCCCTCAGAGGGCACTGGGCAGTGTCTGAAGGCATTTTTGGTTGTCACACTTGCCGCTAGTGGGTGGAGGCCAGGGACGCTGGTGAACATCCTATAGCTCACAAGATGGCATCATAACAGAGACTTCTACAGCCTCAATGTCAACAATGTTTTGGTGTTTAACCAAACAAACCACAACCAGACTAAATAACCTATCACAATGTTATCTGTAGATCTGCATTAACAGCTATAATCAGCTGACTGAAAAACAGATCACTCTCCATACTGTAGGTGGGCCTCAACTCATCAGTAGAAGGTCTTAGGAGCAGAACCTGAGGCTTCTCAGAGAGGGGCAGAGGGAGAGAGAGAATCCTAAGCAAACCTCTTGCCCAGCATGGAGCCCCTTGCAGGCCTGGAGATCATGACCTGAGCTGACATCAAGGTGGACACTTAACCGACTAAGCCAGCCAGGTACCTCCCCCAGAGAAGGAATTCTACCTCAAGACTGCAATACAGAAATCCTACCCAGGTTTCTAGTCAGTTGGCGGCCCTGCAGATCTCAGACTCAGGACTGCAACATCAATTCTCACTCGAATTTCCAGTCTGCAAGCCTGTCCTATGATTTTACGCTTGCCAGAAGTCACCATCCTATGAGCCAATTCCTTAAAACAAATGTCTTAACTTACACACATACACACACACAATTGGTTCTGTTTCTCTGAAGAAACCCAACTGATACCCAGAGGCAGCTCAGTTCCTTGAGCTGAACGTGTTGCGGGGAGTGAACGGCTATCTGGAATGTCAAGAGAGCGGAGCAGGGAGAGCCGCGGTGCTGTGCGGGGAGCTGAGGGTGGAGGTGGTCAGGAGAGGCTGTGGATGGTCAAGGCCTTGCCGGGAGCAGCTCGACCCACAGGGCTGTGGGCAGCACAGAGGCGGACGCGAAACTGGACCAACCACGTGGGTGAAGGCACAAAAGAACAAGGAACCCAGGACTGCTGTGGCACCTGCCTGGGGCGAGGTGAGCAGCCGTACTCTCCCCACTGCCAGGCCCCTGCCGGGTCACTAGCAACCCTGGCCTGGCAGGCCGCACCCGGCTGCTTGCTGAGCGGACGCGCCAGGGAGTGGCCCTGGCCCATGGAACCCACCCGGGCACGGGGTGCGTTCCTGTTTCAGCACGCTCCCCACTGAGTCCTCGGGCCACTGCGGCCTGATAACTGTTGAACTGGCTTTTGTAAGCGATGGGGAGACATGGGAAATCGGAGCAGGGAGATGCCGGGCCTGGCATCCCCGAGGCCCAAACACAATTGTTGAGAAATGCCGAGCCGGCCACGGCCAGCCTGGGGAAGGAGCCCCCCTCCCTGAGACCGGCCCACGTCAGACACACCACCGATAAGCAGTGGCCGGGGCCTCTCCGCACGTTACCCCTGTGTTCCGGCAGTGTGTCCCAGCTACAATCCCGCTGAGCTGGGTCTGGGCTCTCCCACTCCTCCTGGGACAGGTACGCTGCCATGTCCTCCAAGGTCACTGGCACCTGCTGGAATGCAAACCACTCAGTCCCACACTGAGGCTCCGTAATGTGGGCCAGCCTGGTGGGCTCGCACACCCCCTCCACCTGTATCACAATGGCAGGTCCTGCTTGTCTCCCCCAACTTCCTCTCTCTAATACCTTCCCTCTCCATAGGCTATTGTCCACCCCTCCTCCTCAGGTTCTGCTCACAGAACGGCTGAATCCTGCTCCCTGGGAGGACACCATCACCGCCGCACTCTGTCCCTCTGCTGCTGGGCCAGAGACAATGCAGACAGATTCACCGTCTGGAGCAGCTGGTTCCCCTGTGCGTGCAGCCACTGGGGCCCAGGTTCCCCAGGGGCATGAGTTAGGCATGCCCTGCCTCAGCTCAACCAGCCCTGGGACCCGAGTGGGGTGTCTTGGGAACTTCAGGAAGCCTCTAGGTCAATCGTTCCAAATCTAGCACCAAACTGACTCAAGGAGCAGATTAAAACCCAAGCAAACAAGGTCTAGAAGAGGCAAATCTGTATAGACAGAAAGCAGGTTGCCAGGGGCCGGGGAAGGGGGGATGGGGGCTGCTACTAATGGGTATGGGGTATGCTGGGGAGGCAAGTGTTTTGAGAACTGAGACGACGGCTGCATAACTCTATAAATACGCTAAATGCCATGCAGTCCCAGCAGCTGAGCCGGGTGTGTGTGAATTACACCTCGGTAAGGCTGTATTTTTTTTTTAAAGATTTCTTTATTTATTTTAGAAAGAGCAAGAGTAGCACGAGCAGGTGGAGGAGCAGAGGTGGAGAGAGTCTCCCGCAGACTCCCCACTGAGGGCAGAGTCTGTATGGGGTTTGATCTCCCAACCCTGAGATCATGACCTGAGCCCAAATCAAGAGTCAGGTGCTTAACCAACTGAGCCTCCCAGGCGCCCCTCAATAAAGCTGTTATTTAAACAAACAAGCAGGGGCGCGTGGGTGGCTCAGTGGGCTAAAGCCTCTGCCTTCGGCTCAGGTCGTGATCCCAGGGTCCTGGGATTGAGCCCCGCATCGGGGAGCCTGCTTCCCCTCCTCTCTCTGCCTGCCTCTCTGCCTACTTGTGATCTCTCTCCTTCTGTCAAATAAATAAATAAATAAATTTTTTAAAAAAATAAACAAGCAAAGGAGATTTCAATTCCAGGCCAGGGCTGGGGAAGGAATTTATATTTTTAACCCAAAGTCCCAAGAATCTAGCGCCTGGCTGGGTTGGAAACGACTGCCCCAGCTCACCACTAAGCCCCAGAATCCTCTGGGGCACAACTAATACTCAACGGGATCCAAGAAAAGACCTCGGGAAGTAAGTCGGGGTAAAGGGGTCATTCCACGAGGGAGTGCCTCTGCGAGTTGGACCTGGCACGGGAGAGAAGTGTCCCCGTGACAAGGGCAGGGTACACACAGGAAAGATGCAAACTGGGAACGTGCACTCACCTGGGACCAAGACGAAACGAAGCACGTGGCCGAAGCTGCTGTCTCCTGATGTTGGGAGGCTGCTGGGCCTGGGGAAAGAGCAGAGTTGCCAGAGAGGGCCACACAGCCCACCAGTGCACACAGTAGCGAAGGCCCAGACAGGTGCAACTACTCCCCACCTTTGCTCAGCTCCCAAGGGAGGAACTTGTCCTTCCCACATGGACAGAGGCCCAGCCTCCTGTGATGCCCCCTTCCCTCTGCCTCCTTCCCCTGCAGGGCTTCTTTCATCTAGAGGGATGGCTACTCACCCCTCTTTGGCCAGAGCTGGGGGCCCCTCTTTGGTCTGCGGCTCCGCTGGGATGGGGGCTGCTGGCTGGAGCATCCAGACCCTTCCTCCGGAGACAGCTCCTCCGGCCTGGCCTCCACTTGGTGTTTCAAGGACTTTTCTCCTGCCCCGTGGGGCGCTACATCATCAGGGAGCACCTCCAGGCTCTGCATGCAGACAGAGATCTGTCCACCAGCTCCCACAAAGTTGGGAGAAAACCCATGAGGTCCCCAACCACTGTCTCAGGCACCCCTGGCCATCCTCCTGTTCCCAGGCTCTGCCCAACTGTGCCTCACCCCCCCACCCCCACCCAGGGCTTCCTCTCCCTGTCTACCCCCATGGCCCACCACATGCCACACAGTCCTCCCTCCAGACACGCTAGAAGAAGGAATGTTGAGCTGCGAATAGGTCAAGCTCCCAAGTGGGACAAAGTGAGACCTGCTCTGTCCCTGGATGAGTCTCCCCAGTCTCTCCCCATCACACTGCACCGTGTCATCGTCGTACTCTTATCCTTCCTTCCTTGCTGCTCCCAAATGACCTGGGCCAGGAGGACCCCGAATCAGGTCTCATTTCAGAAGTTCGCACTATTTCATGTGCTACATTTTTTGAATTCACCTGCCGGCGCTCTGAAACCATCTATTTCCCAATTCCAGAGAAGGTAAAGAGGATGAACTTGGAGTTTACTGAGCTCTGCAAGAGTACTTGGGACAAGAGACATCTCGGGGGAACTGTGAAACCACTTCCAGGGACCCCTGTGTCAGGCTCAACATTGCACACTTCTAAGAAGAGACAGTCCCCAGAGGTTATGGGGTGCACGGAGCCAGAGGGAAGCCATGCTAAGAACCCCAACACCAAGGCTGGAGGGGCTGGGAAGGGCTCCTGAATTCCTGCTGGCCACGACAGCAGGATCTGCCTACTGCAATCAACTCACACTATGGTCAAGTTTGGGGAGGGATGTGTCTATGCTGCTGGGCAAATAGAAAAGCAGTGTATGGCCAATGGTACCACCACAAGAAGAAAGGTCACCTGTCCACATTTGCCAAATATTTAATCTAGAAAAACTAATCTAATCGAAGCAAGAGAAATCTGTAAGACTTCCCACTCCTCAGATTTTCTTAGAAGCTGGGAGTGTGCCCTAGAGTGGTGCATCCACAGAACTTTGCATGACGACAAAGTGTCGTACATCTTCATTGTCTAGTATCCAGTACAGGGGCCACTGGCCATGCGTGACAACTGAGCCCTTGAAATGTGCCTGGTGTGACCTAGGAACTACAATGACATATTTAGTTGTAATTAAAAAAAAAAACCACATGTGGCCAGTAGCCACTGCCTGGGATGGCACAGCTCCAGAGAACCTGGGGACATGTGGGGGCTCTAACCAGGGCATCCACCAGCCCCTGTTTTTTCTTCCTCCTCATTCTGGGATCTCTTCAACCCCCAGCACCCTGCCTGGGAACATCTATAACCTCCCTCCCGTCAAAAGCTGTGTCTGACCTCCACCGGGATGATACTGATGAACCAAACCACACATCTAGTGGGCTACCTGTGCTTAGTCAACGGATTTACACCCATCAGCCAAGGCTGAGAAACACTTCGCAGTTGTGTTCTTCAATTCACAGGTACAGGCAGCCCAGTCCCCGCCCCCCCCACCCAGGGACCCAGGCAGACCGTGGCTCCAGAGCCCAAGGAATTTCCAAATGCAGACCTCAGGGGCAGGGCCCTGAGGTCTTGGGGCCCCGTTTCCTCACCTCAGGGCCAAATTGCCCCCCACCTCACCCGCTGCCTCTGTTTCCTGGGCTCCCGCTGCAGCCCTTCCACGAGGACCACGGCCTCCTCACCACTCTCTGGCTGCTGCTCCCGCACCCGGGCCTGGATCTCCCCTGGCAGCACCATCAGGAACTGCTCCAGCACCAGCAGCTCCAGAATCTGCTCCTTGGTGCGCAGCTCTGGCCGTAGCCAGCGGCAGCAGAGCTCCCAGAGGCGGCTCAGGGCCTCCCGTGGCCCCGCCACCTCCTGGTAACAAAAGAGCCGGAAGAGCTGGCGGAAGGTCTCAGGGCTGGGGTCTTCTGGCTCCAGGGAGGGCTCCTCTTCCCAGCAGAAATCCTCCTCCACCTTCACAATCAAGATCTCATCTTGGTCCAGGGGCGGTGGAGGCTGGAGACCAGGTGTGGTTGCCATTGTCTGGGGCGGGTCTTGCTTTCTTTTGCCTCAGGGCTCAAATTTGTGCTTCCCGGAACCTCAGGCACACTGGATAAGAGGTTTGCAGGACTCTGTACAGAAACAATAAAATCATCTGGGTGCGGGTTAGGGCTAGATAAGCATCTACCCATAAGCCCCTGTGCTTGCCCCAGAGCCAACTCACGCTCACCGGCAAAAGAAAACGGCTTTAATTTGTAAGTGAAAGCGTTCTTGCGGCTCCCCCCTGCTAATTCCCAGGCAAGTTACTCAAACCCTCCGAGCCTCGATGCCGCATTCAAAAAGCGGAGAAAATGGTATCCCTACACAGAGGCTGCTAAGACTAAAGGATTTTTGGAAGGGGTTTCGCGCATTGCCTAGAATAGGATCAGACTTAGAGAAACGCGGTTTTTATTACCACGGCTGGCCCACCTGGGCTGGGGTCCCTTTGGAAACATGGTGAGAACCAGGGCGCCCTCTGACTGCGAGGACGCGGATTCTGTCACGACCTGACCCCCGATTTCGGGCCCTGCAAGCCCCATAGGCCCGCCGGGTACCCCCGACTGGATGGTCACCTCGGCCTCTCCAACTCCAGGGTCCTGGGAGTGCTGGGAGTCCCCGGCCGGGCTGCTTTCCCCGGTTTCGTCCTCAGGTGGAGGGTGAGCAGTAGCCCAGGCCGAGCACAAACCCGGGCTCTGACGTGGGCCCGGGATGGAAGCTCAAGCCGGGACCCCGCGCCCTGCACCCGCACTCACCGGCAGCGAGGCAGGCCCGGCCGAGAGTGTACCGCGGGAGCAGGGGGCGCAGCAGGCAAGCTGCCCACAGACGAGACAAACAAACCCGCACAACGAACACCTGAGACGGGTCCTCGTGAGCCGCAGATTCAGCACGCTGTGGGCGGGCTCACCGGCGCATTGTGGGTAATGTAGTCCCCGCGCTACTGGCCGAGCCGGCTGTCGAGTGTGGGACTGAGTCTGGATAGGCGGGTCCACGGCGGGCATTGTGGGCAACGTAGTCCTTGAACTGTGGCCGACCAGCTGTAAGCGGGTGAGAATGAGACCGCGTGGGCGGGCCCACGGGAGGCATTATGGGTAAAGTAGTCCTTGCACCTTCAGTGAGCGGGGCAGGGTTTTCGAGGCGCCGCAGGTTCTGGGCAATTCTCCCTGCATCCTTTCCATCCGTCCTCCCCTGGCCTGAGAAAAGTACACTGCGGGCGGGGACTTGTTAATTTACATTTCTACTTACATGGTACTTTGTATGTACCAGGCTCTGTTTTAAGTACTTTCCAATTATTAACAATTCATCTTTCTAACAACCGTGGCCAGGGAGCGAGATGGGGCGGGGAGGGTGGGGGCGGGCAGGGTTGGTGCCTGGGTGTCTGGGTCCAACAGCTGCCTTTGGCTGGGGTCATGATCTCAGGGTCCTGGGATCCCTGCATCCGTTCCCGGCTCAGTGGGGAGCTTGCTTCTTCCCCTCCCCCTACTTGTGCTCTCTCACTCTCTGTCAAATAAATAAATAAAATCTTAAAAAACAAACAACAGTGGGAGGTAGGTACTGTTAGCAATATTTTATAGATGAGGAAAAGAGACAGAGGTTCAACGACCTGCCTAAGGTCCATACATACTCAGTAAGTGGAGAGCTGGAATGAGGTTAGAGCCCGGGCATCTGTTCTAGTCCACCTCTTAATTTTAGAGACTAGTTAATGAAGACCCAGAAAGTTACCTGCTTGGGGCATGTTGGCTACCAATTGTTTATTTATTTGTTAATTTAATCAATAAATATTTATTGGGCTCTGCTTTGTACCAAGCAGGCACCATGAACAGAAGGTGAACTAGACAGACGGTCCTTGGTGTTGCTGTGCAGCCTGGGAGAGACTAAGCCCCTGGAATTTAAGCAGGTAAAGGTCATGGAGAGGGTTAGCTGCTTAGCACATCATAAGTGCTCCACAAATCGTCACTAACATAAGGACCAGGAGATTCCCGAGTCCTTCAGCTGTGGCATCCCCAGACCTAGCACCTTACCCCATCTTCCCACTAGCATTTCTTCCCATCCTACTTGCCATTCTCTCTCATGTTTCATTTTTCCTACTACATCCAATATCCAGTTTTTATCTTGGGCACACGGAGCAGAACAAGACACTGGGCTGCCCGTGACTAATTTCACTGCCCCTCCCTGAGTGGGAGGCATCTTTAAGGGCAGATTTCAGGACTGTCCCAGGCCTCCACAGCCTTGTGCTGGGGCCTGAAGAAAGGCAGGACCGTATATGCCTCAGTTTCTCCTTCAGCATGGGGTAGCTGACCAGGAAGTCAAGAATGTTAGAATAAACGAACACCAAAGTGTACACTTACTCAGGGAAGTGGTCCTTAGGTCCAACACAAGAGGCCTGCGCTCCATTTGCTTTGGGAGGAGAATGTGCACGGGGGACCTTCGAACAAATCAGAGGAAGGATGCAGCAGGGCAGGAAGAAGAACAGATAAAGCGGGAGAGGGAAAAGGAGGAACACAGAAGAGGCTGGTGGAATCTGAGGGAATCTGAGGGAAAACCAGCAGGTTCTATAGGACTACACGACCCTGATCGGATTGCAGAGTGTGCTGGCTTGTGTGTAAAGTAGCGGAGAGGTGTGGGGATGCCAGCATTTTCAAAGCTATGCCACGCCTTCCCCTTTCTAACTGCCTCCTGGTTAGCTGTGGGGACCAGGCATCTTCTCCTCAGTGCCATATATCCAGAAGTTAGCAAGTCAATGTAGTGACCAAGGCCTGGCTGACATAGCCCTGGCCCTCCTCCTGTCTGGGCAATTTTCAGTGACTACAACCAACAGAGGTTTAAAGGACAAGTTTCTGCTTTGCTCCAGATTTTGCGTGTGTTTGTTTAGGATTTCAATCTTTTTTTTTCTTCTTAAGATTTTATTTATTTGAGGGGCGCCTGGCTGGCTCAGTGGGTTACGCCTCTGCCTTCAGCTCAGGTCATGGTCTCAGGGTTCTGGGATCGAGCCCCAAGTTGGGCTCTCTGCTCAGAGGGGAGCCTGCTTCCCCCTCTCTCTGCCTGCCTCTCTGCCTACTTGTGATCTCTGCCAAATAAATAAATAAAATCTTTAAAAAATAAAAAATAAAAGATTTTATTTGACAGAGAGAGGGAGGGAGAGCACGAGCAGGGTGAGGGACAGAGGGAGAACCAGGCTCCCCACTAAGCAGAGAGCTTGACGTGAGGCTGGATCCCAGGACCCTGGGATCATGGCCTGACCTGAAGGCAGACATTAACCAACTGAGCCGCCCAGGTGCCCCTCGGATGCCCAGGTGCCCCTCAGATTTCGGTTTTAGTTCTATTTTGGGGGAGACACAAACATGCAGTCCCTAACAAATGTAAGTCAGGATGAATTTGGGCATCCACAGAAAACACCCCTAACCTGTGCTTCAAATCCTGGTCCCACTACTTATTAACTAGGTACGCCTTACCTTCCTAACCTGTGAAATGGGGACTGCCATAGCTCCAGCTTCAGAGAGCTGAGGGACAAGACTAGGTGAGACTGATTGTACAGCACCTGTGACAATGTCCAGTGCATAACCAGTGCTCCTTAAGCATCGGCTCTAGCGTCATGACTTGCAGCCCCAAGGAGATGTATGCGGGTCTCAGGGTGTGGGTCTTGGGTATGTGGCACCGTGGAGTTCCCGTAAGAGGTCACTGGGTCCACTAAGGCCCTAAGCATTGTTCACGGTCTGAATGAAAAGTATTTATAGTTAAGCACACAGATCACTATTTATTCTTGTAGCTGTAGCTTGTTTTCACAGTGTTTATGGGGTCTACAAAACAGTTCAAGTTAAAATGGGAGCCTCATACTCACAGAAGTTTGCAGCACATACGTACCATTCTCTGAAGACGGAGGGGAAGATCTTGTCAGAGTGAAGACATAGGTCTGTCATCACATCCAAGACATCGGCTCAGCTCACACTTGCTCTTATTAACCAGAAGGAAAACAGGGTGTACAGTCAAGCCCTCCAAGTTCTCATCTTTGGTAGCAATTTCTCAATGTCCAAATGACTGAGAACTAAAAACTCAATATACAAATCAAATAGTTTAATTTGACTAAATTATCTAAAAGAGTCATCGGGGGCGCCTAGGTGGCTCAGCGGGTTAAAGCCTCTGCCTTCGGCTCAGGTCATGATCCCAGGGTCCTGGGATCGAGCCCCACATCGGGCTCTCTGCTCAGCAGGGAGCCTGCTTCCCTTCCTCTCTCTGCCTGCCTCTCTGCCTGCCTGTGATCTCTGTCTGTTAAATAAATAAATAAAATATTTAAAAAATAAAATAAAATAAAAGAGTCATCGGAGAGCTGGCATGGCTCAAAACTAATACAGAATGGGTGTTTTATTACACTTAAAAAAATTTTTTTTTTTTTTTTTCAGAGAAAATCCTGAAGCAGACTCCCACCCCCGAATGTGGAGCCCAACTCAGGGCTTGATCCCAGGACCCCAAGATCATGATCTGAGCCGAAACCAAGAGCCAGCTGCTTAACCAACTGAGCCACCTAGGCACCCATACACTTTTTCTAAGGCTTCCATGAGGCAATAATAAAAGCTAATGTGGTTTTTAAAAAAAAGATTTTATTTATTTATTTGTCAGAGAGAGAGAGAGAAAGCACGAGCAGGGGGGTGGGGGAGCAGCAGGCAAAGGGAGAAGCAGGCTTCCGGCTAATGCAGGACTTCATCCCAGGACCCTGGGATCACAACCTGAGCCAAAGGCAGACGCTCAGCTAACGGAGCTATGCAAGGGTCCCAAAGCTAAGGTTTTTTAAGCACTTCCTTAGTCCATGGGAATTCTTTACTGTGCTACTTAAATCTTCACAAGGACTCTCTTGTATAGGTATCATTATGACCCAAATTCTAGATGAGTAAACTGAGGCTCAGAGAGGGCATAGCCCTGCTAAAGGCCACACAGCTAGGAAAGGGGAAAAGCCAAGTCAAACTCAGGCAGGTCCACTCCTGAGTCTGTGGCCCCAAACACTCCCCTAAGGTTCTCCTGAACACCAGCCAGGTAATCAGAGGCCTGCCTTGGAATAAATATCCAAATGACTCCTCGGAAGACTCTGGTCCTGCCTCAAGGTTGTCCTGAGGGGGCCACTTGGGGCCATAATACCCACTGGATTTCAAAACACAGTGGGCAGATCTGCTTGGTTCACAGAGGTGCTCAGTAAATAGTTGCTGGATGACTGAATAAATGAGTGGGAAGAATTTGTTTTTCAGACGTTGACATCTGCAGCTCAGCCTTACACAAACTTCATTCATAAATGTGATGATGGCGGTACAGATGGAGATAAACAGTACCTGTGCCCCAGAGGATACTTACTAGGATTCAATGATCTAATACATTCAAACACTCCACTCTAGGGTGAAATCTAGAAGGAATCAGTAAACAGTATTGTTACTATTTTCATTAACACAAAGCAGGAGGGACAAGAATGCTTGCTGTGAATGCCTGGGAAATCTCTCCTTGGAGACTGCTTGTGTTTTGGTTCCATTATTAAATTGGAGACAGATGAGAGGATACATCAGTTAACAGGGAGGCCGAAGATAGCCATCGTTTACACCCTCAGCCACCCAGCACTTGAAACTTCATGTCTTATCCCTGCAGCCGGCAGGTCAAATGAGAAGCTAACATTTTAAGAACAGCCTTGCAAAGCGTGACCATTCCTCTGAGGGAGAGCTACCTCCAGGATAAGGAGGCTGGAGTGTGGAGGAAGAAGGGGGGTTCAAGGACCACCAGGCATGCTTGGAAATCCTTACTCAACTGGATGACATCTGCTGAACTCTCCGGTTTGTAGGCAGCCCAGGCATCACTCAGAATGGGGGTGAAGATTCACATGCTCCTCTTGGGAAACACCGTGTCTTTGTCTGCTCAGGCTGCCATAGCAGCATGCCACGGAGATCGGGAGCCTTAGACCACACACAATGATTTCTTACAGTTCTGAAAGCTAGAAGTCCAAGATCAAGGTGTCGGTGGATTCAGTCCCTGATGAGAGCTCTCTTCCAGCCTGCGGACTGTTACCTTCTCACTGTATCCTCACACAACAGAGAATGATCCCCCTTACTAAGGTCACAGTCCTATCAGGTTAGGGCCCCACCTGTTATCATCTCATTTAACCTAATTACCGCTTACAAATCCTCTCTCCAAATATAGTTACACTGAAGGTTAGGGCTTCAAACAAGACATTCAGTCCAGATAATACAACCAGACCCCCCCAAACTGCCAGTCCTTGGAATGACTGATGATTCTCCTCGGTCTTCAGACCACCACCCACTCCAGACCAGGGTCAAGAAAGGAAGCAAGACAGGACTTTTAACACAGACAGTTGGCACACCCAACATTCTGGGATATTCATGCTATGCACAAAGACACTTGCTCTCCCCCGTTTTTCTTAAAACACGCGTCCATCTTGGTCTTTGGCACTGCCAGGTAGGAGAGTGACATGAATGTGGAGATTCTATCCCCACTACAAGAGACAGAGCAGTGCCAGGACAATGGCAGCTCCTGCTGGAAGCCAGTGTCAGGGATGTGGGAAGTGGCCGGGGACACAGGCCCCGTGCTGCCAGTCCGTCTAACTGAAGAAGTCTGATATCTAGATGTTCAGGGGAAAACTCCTAATTTTGAATGTAGACTCGAACTGGTTTTAAGACCTGTGTGAGATAAACAAAACACATCAACAGGTTTCTGGGCTGTGTCTGGCACACACAAACAAAGGGAATGACACAGGCAGTGACGCTGTTATAAAGAAACATGTAGGGCGCCTGGGTGGCTCAGTTGGTTGGGCGACTGCCTTGAGCTCAGGTCACGATCCCAGAGTCCTGGAATCGAGTCCCGCATCGGACTCCCAGACTCCATGGGGAGTCTGCTTCCCCACTCTCATGCTCTCTCTTACTCTGTCTCTCTCTCTCAAATAAATAAAAAAAGCTTAAAAAAAAAAAAGAAACATGAAGCAGGATGATTGGAGAGAGGAACGGTGTTGTTTAAGTGGAGAATATTTATATAAAAAGACCATTAGTTCATGGGCTCCTGGGTGGCTCTGGATTTTGGATCAAGCCCCACATCAGGCTCCATGCTGGGGTCCACTTGAGATTCTGTCCCTCTGCCCCTCCCCCACTCTTGCTCTCTAAAAATCAATCAATCTTGAAAAGAAAAAAAAAAAAGACCAGTAGTTCACTTGGTGGTTCATCCCCCTCACTAACAGAAGCCAGAATCTCCTTAGCTTCAATACTTTCTTCAATGGTTTTCTCCAAAAGGGCAGGAGACCAAAGCGAAGGGAAGAGAAAGAGAGGTAAAATGCCCCGCTTCCCTCAAAAATCTTTTCAGCCATACTGAGGGCTGAAGGCAACCATGCAGAGAGCCAGCCTGCGAGAGAGAGATGGCGACACACACACACACACACACACACACACAGAAATACACTTCTTTCTCAACCACTGTCCAGGGAAGTTATTCATGCCACTTGGCAAACAATGGTACAGAAGGCTTTATCCAGGACCAGAGATAGGTGCAGGGATCACCACAAGGGGGTGTGTAGTGAGGGAGAGACACTGGGCTTGACTCCCAAACACAGCGAGGAAGGCAGCATTTCATAGCCAAGGTGGGGGAGGATGAAAATAAGAGGAAACATCAGGGGGACTGTGGCTAAACCAACCTACTAGGATTCTTGCTGAAGGCAGGCCAGCATGATCAGACATCACCTGGGGGATGCTGGAGGGTGAGGAAACCAATCAGATATCAAGGGTGGGGGTCCTGGCTGAACTGACTCAAGTGGATTCTTGCTAAAATTGGGTAAAGCAGAAATGAACACAGAAGTCCCAAAGTCAAGGCCCTGCTGAGAAGAGTTCAGAGGAGCCTAAGTAGAGTTTGGTTAAGGAATCTTTGCCACCACCTTTAGGGTAAAAGGACTCTCTCACAGACAGAAAGGCGCTCTCCAGAAGCAGAAAGTGCCCTTTGGGGTTCTCAGTTCTAAAAGGAGAAGTTGTTCAAGGTAAGACAGCAAGAGATGCCAAGTGCTGTCCGCCCACCGTCTACCTAGGAGTTAGAGACCTTCCAGGTCAATGCATAGCCCCAACCTCGTACTGCCTCCTTCCTTCCTTCCCCGTCCCCCCTTCCCCTCCTCCTCCTTCTTCTTCAGATTTTATCTGAGAGAGAGAGCAGGAACACGGTGGGGAGCAGAGGAACAAGCAGACACCACGCTGAGCAGGGAACTCGATGGAGAGCTGCTTCCTAGGGAATCTGGGATCATGACCTGGGCAGAAGGCTGATGCTTAACCCACTCACCCACCCAGGCGCCCTGCCTGCTCCACTCACCCACCCAGGCGCCCTGCCTGCTGCTGCTGCTTCTTCTTCTTTTTTTTTTTTTTTTTTAAGATTTTATTTATTTATTTGACAGAGGCAGGCAGAGTGATAGGGGGAAGCAGGCTCGCCACTGAGCAGAGAGCCGGATGTGGGGCTGGATCCCAGGAACCTGGAATCATGACCTGAGCTGAAGGCAGAGGCTTTAATCCACTGAGCCACCCAGGCGCCCCTTCTTTCTGAAATAATAATATTAGCCTCCAATTCCGGAGCACCTGGCGATACACATTTGCTCTCCCTCTGTTCTTATTTTGGTAATAATACGGGTAGTGTGATCTCTACAAGTAAAACCCCCTGAAGCTCCGAGGAGGTCACACAGCCAGGAAGCGCCAGAAACGGGACTGGAAGCCACGTCTCTGATTCCAGAACCCCAGCCCCGAAGCACCAGGCTAAAGCACTCTGGCCCGGAATAATAACCCAGGCATCCTAACGCCTGACTCGGTAGCTACACTGGACTCTCGTCCTCTTTGGCTAACACGCTATGCCCCGTTTCCCCATCTGGGGCGCGCCCAGAAAGGCCAGGAAGGGTCCTGAGATCCATTTCCGCTTCTGCCTGGTGGCTGCGACGACGCGCCACACACATTAGAACATCAGCTAAGAAGACGCCATCCATACCTACCGCGGCTGCAGCAGTTCTCTCGAGTCTTTCCCCAAGCCTCGCGCAAGTCCGTGACCGCCGGAAGCGGAAGTCGCCGGAGACGGAGACCGGACCGGACCGGACTACACTTCCCAGAGTGCCCCGCGCCGCGCTTGGAAATTCTGTTACTTGGGCGCTCCTGGGGTGCTGTGGGATGCCGCTCTGCCTTGGGGTTCAGCACGGGAGACGGCTCTGCGAGGGCATCAGAGGGTGGTTTCATCCTCAGGGCAGCCACGTCCAGGTTACTGAGGCCTGGCCAGCCCCTCGTGGGCTATGAGCCTCAGTTTCCACATCTGTGAATGGGGACGTTAGCCGTTCACGGTTGTATCAAGTTCAAAACCATTCATACGTATTTTCCAAAGCATATTGAGACCTCCCATCTGCTAGCCGCAGGCGTTATCACAGTGGTTAGTTAGCAGGCACTTGTTTTCGCGAAACTCAAATTCTACCAAGAGAGTATCTTGGAGATAGATCTACCTTGATCTTCATAACTAGGATGGTGATTTTTTAAAAAGATTTTATTTATTTGTTTGACACACAGAGAGAGAATATAAGCAGGCAGAGGGAGAAGCAGGCTCCCCACGGAGCAGAGAGCCTGAGATGGGGCTTAATCCCAGGACCCTGGGATCATGACCTGAGTCGAAGGCAGAGGGAACCACCCAGGTGCCCTAGCACAGTGACATTTCATAGGTCTTCTTAATTCCATATTATTGATTTACCAACCTTCCTTGGGTATCTTTAAATCTTACATTCCTTTCTAGAAGAATAGAAAGGCCTCCCATGTCATAGAACAGCAGTTAGACCTCTTGCACAACCCTCCAGCACTGAGAGCTGTAAAGAGGCACCACTAAGTCCACTTGGAATCAGGACCTGTTACAGACCACTGCATCCTCTCACTGATTAAAGATCCCTCCCCCTTTAAAACTCTCCTGGCTAGGCAGAAACCAGGGAGTTGGCTTTTGGACAGGAGTCCTACTTCTCTGCAGGTGGCTGACCTCCTGAATAAAACTCCTATTCCTTTCCAAACAATATTCATCTTTTGAGTACTGGCCTTTGGAGGGACAGGCAGCTGAAGTTGCGATTTGGTAACAAGAGGCATAAAGTGACAAAATCATCACACAAGTATTCCTTGAACATATCTAACATATTCCTGTCCCAGGGCCTTTGCACTAGCAGTGGCTTCTTTTCCCTCTGTGTGGAATGCCAGGACCCTAGTTATCTCTGTGGCTTACTGCTTTACTCCTTCACATCATTACTCAAGGTTCCTTCCCAGTGAGGTCTTCCTGACCCCTTCCTCCAATTATAAACCCTAGACTGTCCAATACCTCTTAAATGCCTTACTTGCTGCTGGTGCACCCATAGCTATCCATTATGCCCACATTTTACTTATTTTATTAGGATCTTGTCCCACCTAGGTGCAAGCTCCTGAGGGCAGTGACTTGGTTTTGTTCCCTGCTGAACCCTTAGCCTCTGTAGTAGCACATAGCGGACCCTAAAGTTCTATGGGTAGAATTAACACATGGATGCTTGTAGCTCTGCCTCAATTTTTTTCTTCAGGCTTGAGATATAGTTGACAAGTAACATTGTGTTAAGTTTAAGGTATACACTGTAATGATTTGATACACACATCTATATTGTGAAAGGATCACCACAGTAAGGTTAGCACATCTTGTCACCTCACATAGTTATATCTTCTTTTTTTTTTTTTTTTTTAAAGATTTTATTTATTTATTTGACAGAGACCACAAGTAGGCAGAGAGACAGGCAGAGAGAGAGAGGAGGAAGCAGGCTCCCCGCTGAGCAGAGAGCCCGATGCGGGGCTCGATCCCAGGACCCTGGGATCATGACCCGAGCTGAAGGCAGAGGCTTTAACCCACTGAGCCACACAGGCGCCCCAGTTATATCTTCTTTTGAGTGTGGTGAGAACATTTAAGATCTGTTCTCTGGGCCACTTTCAAGTATACAACATATGTTAACTCTAACCACTATACTGTATATTAGATCTCGAGAAGTTTTTCTGTCTTATGACTGCAAATTTGTAGCCTCTGACCTACCTACGCCTGCTCTCCCCCATATCCCAGCCCCAGGTGATCACTGCTCTACTCCGTTTCTATGAATCCAGCTCTTTTAGATTCCCCATAAGACCAAGATCATTCAGTGGCACCTGGGTGGCTCAGTCAGTTAAATGTCTGCCTTTGGCTCAGGTCATGATCCCGGGGTCCTGGGATGGAGTCCTGCATGGGGCTCCCTGCTCAGTGGGGAGTCTGCTCCTCCTTTTCTCTCTGCCCCTCTCCCCCTCTGGTGTTCTCTCTCAAATAAATTAATAAAATCTTTAAAACAAAAACTAGGCAAGATAGTACAGTGGTTGTCTTTACTTCTTTTTTGTTTTCTTTCTCTTTTCTTCCTTCCTTCCTCTCTCTTTTTTATTTGCAACGTGGGGGAGGGACAGAGGGAGAAGGAGAAAATCCTCAGGCAGACTCCCCACTGAGCCTGGAGCCCAATCTGGGCTCAATCCCAGGACCCTGAGATCACGACTTGATCCGAAATTAAGAGGCAGATGCTTAACCAACTGAGCCACCCAGGAACCCTGAGAAACATAAGGTCTAATACAATCTCTAGTTACAATTGCGGAGCCCGAGTCCCTGTGCTGGTAGATATCCCCGCTGTATTGCCTGGGGCTATGTTGACCTCAGGAATGTGCTCAATCCCTCTGTGGCAACACACTGTCTCTGGGACGCTGGTGTGGATGGTGTGGGTCCCCACAGGCCCCGGGGAGTTCCTTAAGCCTGGCTGGCAGATTTGTGAATTGGTGGGGTGAACAGCTATGAGGCAGGCCATCTAGGGTTCGTTCACTTAACAGCCGGGTCCCAACCAGCTGTCATGTCCAGGATGAAGCTGATATAGTTCTGTCCTTACAGACCTCCCAGCCTGAGAGGGAGACCGACCTGAAAACAAACCATGTGATATATGCAGAGCAGGCAGCCAGTAATCAGCCTGGGGAAGTCATGGAGGGCATCGCGGAGGAGGCAACTTCCAGTTCATGGGATGGTTAGTTTTCAGTGTCTACTTACCCGGACCAAAGGATGGCCAGACAGCTGGCAAGATCTTATTTCTGGGTGCATTTGTGAGGGTGTCTCCAGAAGAGACTGGCATTTGATTTGGTAGACTGAGTAAAGAGGATTGCCCCTCCCCGCTGTGGGTGGGCATTACCCAACCTGTTGAGGGCTCTAAAGGAGCAAAAAGGCAGAGGAAGAATGGATTTCCTCCCCCTGCTTGAGCTGAGACAACAGTCTTCTCCTCATGCTGGTCTGCCTGGGCAGGGCAAAGAGGAAGACAGGAAGGGGAGTTTGGGGAAGATAGCTGAATATGGGGACTTCTTCTTCATAAATATAAGCATTTATGATGCAGGGTCCGGCCCTGTGCGGGGAAGGAGGGTTGGCAGACCACGGCAGAGCCTGATTTGGAACTTGGCTCTGGTTCTGGGGCGAAGGGGCTTGTGGTCCAAGGTACATGCTCCCAGGTCTTCAGGACTCCCCAAAGGGCCTGGGGTCTCACACCGTTATTTAAAAAAAAAAGAAGAAGAAGAACCATGCTTTTATCTGATGATAGCTCAAAGAAATCATCTACAGGATGCCTTTTGTTTTCCAAGCACAGCTTTTCATAAAAAGCAATGTCCACCTTTAATACATGCTCTAGTATATGGGCGTGTGTTGGGGGCTGCCGAGGACACTGGGAGCCCCGAGGCCCAGGCGCCCTGGTGCTCAGCACTCCTCGTCATCTTCAGAGTCATCCTGGGCCTGCTGGCGCAGCTTCGATGTCTGGGGGGTAGCCGGGGGCCCTCCAGGGGTTGGGGTCAGGTTCACCCAACCAGGCCCACGAGGCAGCTGGTGGCTCTCATTCAGTCTGCAGACACGGTAGTTCTCGTAGTGGACGTTGTGGGTGACGTCCTTTAGGTCTTGGAGGTGGGAGCTGGGAGATGGGCAGTGGTTCAGCCCAGGCCCTGCCACAGCTTCCCCCTGGGGTCCCCGCAGCCCCCCTGCCGGGCTTCCCGGTCCTCACCGGATGAGCAGATCTCTCAGGAGGGGAAACTCACAGTGCGCCAGGTTCTCCACTGCAAGACAGGACATGGAGCGCTGGCCCTGCCCTGCCTGCTCTGCCCTCAGTGCGTACTGAGTAAGCGCCGGCTTTATGCTGTGTACCCCCATTATCCACTGCAACCCTTCCCCCACATTTCTCACTGTCTTATCCCACCTCCCATTCATTCGTTCATTCATTGCTTTGTTCCCCAGTGCCTGGTACTGGAGGTTCCTAAAAGAGTTGAATCAATGAATCCACTAACCGTTATTGTATCCTTAATAATTACTACATTACTACATTATATTATATACCATATATACAGTGTATATTACATCCTTTTAGTAATTATATTGGAAAATTGCAGGCTCAGGCCCTGGCTCCTCCTCCTTCACTTCCCATTCTCCACCCCAGGGAGGCCTCCCTCTGCTCCCTCAGGCAGCCCTCTCTCCCACCCCACTTTGTCTCATCGTCTCATCAGCTCTATGAGGACAAGAACCCTGCCAGTCCTCCTTTCATTGTATCCCCTCAGGAACCACATATAGTCTGCCTGGCACGCAGTAGGCCCACAGTAAATTCTGGTGAGTGCCTAGGGTATCTTCTGGGTGCTGGCCATTGTGCAAAGCAGTGGCCTGGCCTGTCCCACCACCTTCCACGTGCAGATGTGCAGTTCATCTACCGCACCAAAGCAACTGGCTATGACGTTGATGTTGTCATCATGCCCACTTTACTGTGAGGAAACTGAGGCTCAGAGAGTCGGGGAACTTGCCCGAGGCCTCCCAGCTGCAAAGAGGGACTTGATCCCAGGTCTGTCTGTTTCCTGACTGTGGGCTTGCCCACTCTGGGCCCTGGGATAGGGGCTGAAGGTGCCAAAGGCAGTAGGATGTCCCCCTCACCTACATTCTCTGCAAGTTCCCCACACTGACCTTCAACGATGCCCCACTTGGTCTTCCGGCCCAGGACACACCTCCCATTCACCAGGTGCTCTCGGTCAGCCCCGACCACAGCAAAGGGGATCCGGTCCTGCAGGAGATTAAACAGAAGGGTTGGCCTTGCCTGGGAGGTGGGGAGAGAAGTCACTGTGGGAAAGGCACACTGTCCTCTGTAGAGAGAGAAAGTGGTAGAAGAAGCATAGAGATCTACAGGCAAAAGACACGGGGCAGGGCGCCTGGGTGGCTCAGTGGGTTAAGCCTCTGCCTTCGGCTCAGGTCATGATCTCAGGGTCCTGGGATCGAGTCCCGCATCGGGCTCTCTGCTCAGCAGAGAGCCTGCTTCCTCCTCTATCTCTCTCACTCTCTGCCTGCCTCTCTGCCTACTTGTCCTCTCTCTGTGAAATAAATAAAATCTTAAAAAAAAAAAAAAAAAGACACGGGGCATCTGGCTGGCTCGGTGGAGTCTGTGACTCTGGATCTTGGGGTTGGGGGAGTTCAAGGCCCACATTGGGTGAACAAATAACTTAAAAATAAGATCTTAAAAAAAAAAAGTCACCAGGTACAAAATCTCATCAATGGCTCGGTTTCCTCATCTGTCAAGGGGGAGTCGGAACAGCACATACACAGGCTTTGTGAATGTTTGGGAAGTTTACCCAAGGCCACAGTAATAACATAATCTTGTGGATGGCCCATCTCTTACCCGGGAAACAGGAGCTGTGACCATCTTCATCAGTTACCATGAGGGTTAAAAGACACAGGTTTGTAACCCAGGGTTTGGCAACCTACAGTGAGCGACCCAGATTCAGCCACACCTGTTTTTCCACGTGGAAAGTCTGTTGGCACGCGGCCCATCCAGGCATCTACTCCAGTCCAGGCTACTTTCCTGCTGCCATAGCAGACGGTGGGGGCTGTGCAGGGACGGCATGGCCCGCAGAGTCTAATACCTTTATCATGATCTTGGGCCCCTCACACACACAAAAAAAGACGTTTGGGGGTGCCTGGGTGGCTCAGTGGGTTAAGCCTCTGCCTTCGGCTCAGGTCATGATCTCAGGGTCCTGGGATGGAGCCCCACATTGGGCTCTCTGCTCGGCAGGAACCCTGCTTCCCGCTCTTGCTCTGCCTGCCTCTCTGCTACTTGTGATCTCTGTCAAATAAATAAATAAAATCTTAAAAAAAAAAAAAAAAAAAAAGTTTCCCGAGCCCTGCTGAAAATTCTAGTTGTTCACTTGCTCGTGGTCGGAAGTGGAGAAGACTCGCATCCGTAAACTGCAAAGTGCTGTCCAGGGCTTTGTTTTTTTATTTCTCCGAGAGTTAATTTGTAATGAGGAACAATATGGACGCTAACAGCAGCAAGCTATCTGTTGCACACTTATTAGGCGCCAACCTGTGGCAAACCCTCAATGAATGTTTGGTGTCTGGATGATTTACTGAGATGTCAGGTTTGTTCTCCTTGTACTTCCGGTTCCATTCCAGCTGTGGCCAGGCTGCTGCCTTCACTGGCCTTGGGGCAGAAACCAGATTGTGGTGGAGGTCGAGGCTCTCTTAGTGTTTCAGAGGAACTCCTGTTCATTGGAATGTATGGGGACACTGGGTACCAGCTGGGAAGGAGGGCCTCCATGTGCAGATGTGCGGGTTGTTTACTGTACAAAGGCAACTGGCCTTGAGACTGTGTAGGGCCGCTGCCCTGCAGGCTAGATAGGGTCCCCTGGGGAGGGAGTCAAGTCTAGGGTGATGGATGATGGATGATGAATCCCAGGCCTTACCAGGGTCCTTTGAATGATCCAGACAGACAGACATTAGATGCACCGCAAGGACAGCAAGGTGGGGGTTTGGAGTCTTAATTCACTTGATTTGGGGAAAAAGAAGATATTAGCTACTCTCCCCCTCCCCCCGCTCCTTTTTTGGAACAGCTTTACTGAGATAGAATTCCTGTACCATAAAATTCACCCTCTTAAAGTTTCAGCGTCTTTACAGGTACAGTTCACAAGACTGTGCTCCCATCCCTACCATCTAATTCCAGAGCACTTGCACCGCGCTGAAATGAAACCCCACTCCCATTAGCAGTCACTCCCCATTCCCCTCCCAACCCCCAGCCCCTGGCAACAACCACTAACCTACTTTCTGTCTTTGTGGGATTTCTCTGTTTGGGACATTTTGGAATGGAGTCCCGTCATGTTTATCCTTTTGTGGTCTTGCTCCTTCCAGTTAGTTTCATGCTTTCCAGGTCTATCCATGTTGTGCGAGGTTTTCTTTTAAGTCTGAAGAATATTCCATTGTGTGAACACACCACATGTGCTTCTCCGTTCATAAGTAAGACACGTGCATTATGTCCACTCTTGGCCTGTGGCAAGTGTTTCCGTCAGGAACATCCGTGTACACGTTTTTATGTGAACATAGGTTTTCATTTTCTCTCCAGAGTGGGACTGCCGCTGAGTACTCTGCTAACTTAGAGTTTAACCTTTGGAGGGACTGCCACATTATGTTCCGTTTGGCCTTCCCGCCAGCGCCAGCGGCATGTGCAAGTTCAACTTGTCCACATCCTCACCAGCACTCGGGATTGCCTGTCGTTTTTGATCGCGGACGTCTTAGTGGGTGTGAAGTGGTATCTTGTGGTTTTGATTTGCGTTTCCCTTATGACAGGTGTTACCGAACCGACATCTCTTCGTGTGCCTCTCGGCCATCTGTTCAAATTCTTTGGGGGAATGTCCGTTCAAAACCTTTGCCTAGGGGTGCCCGGGTGGCTCAGTCGGTGAAGCAACCAACTCTTGATCTCAGCTCAGGTCTTGATCTCAGGGTTGTGAGTTCAAGCCCTGCATCGGGCTCCACACTGGGTGTGGAGCCTACATAAAAAAACAAAAAACAAAAAACTTTTGCCCATTTCTAAAGTGGGTATTTATCTTATACTGTTGATTTGTAAGAGTTCTTTACAAGTCCCTATCACATACATCATTTGCAAGCATTTTCTCCTGTTCTGTGGGTGGTTGCTATAACCCATTTCTTGGTCACCTTTTGAGTCTGTGGATATATGGACGTTCAGACCTGCTAGGAGTATGTGCCTCCCCGCCCAGCCCTAAGCTGTAGAGAGAGATGAATCTGCACATGGGAAGGATGAGTGGAAAGAAAATCACCCAGTCTTGGTCATGCCAGCCTGCCCACCCTGTCAGGGCCTCCTACCCTGATCTTGCTGTTGAGGATCCTGTCGTTGATGTCCTCATCGAAGCATTTCTGCGGGTACACCTCGATGCAGTGGGTCCTCAGGTTGTGCTGGATCTGGGGACGCAGGTAACCTCATCTCATCCTGTGTACTCTGCCTCCTCCTTGCCCCCACCGACCCCATCACCCTGGATGCCCAGATCACCCTGCGCCTGAAGCTCTCTCGCTCCTCAATGGTCAGGCTGTCAGCCCGGGCAATCACGGGCACCACGTTCACAGTCTGGGACAGCCGCTGTAGGAACTCAATGTCCAGGGGCCGCAGGCTGCTCCGGTGGGGGTGATGGCAGTGATGAGTATGAGTGGGGGTGGCAGCCCCCAGCCCACGCCAGGGACTCTTTTTCCTCCACCTCCTCCTCCTCCTCTCCGTCCTGGGCAGGGGCCCTCCCCCAGCAGGCCCAACGACCTCACCAGTGCCCCGTGGGTGGCACGAAGTACACGCAGCAGTGCACCCGGGTGTCGGGGATATGACGCTGGCGGGTGATGAGGATCTCCTCCTGCAGATACTGCTCATACTGTTGGTTGATGTAGCCGAGGATGGGGTCCCAGCTGGAACCGCAGACAGACTAATCTCAGAGCCCCGCCCCTGGGAGCCCCACCCCATTCCCCTGCTAGGAAGCCCAATGGCCCTGGTCAGCCCAGGTCGCAGGACTTTCAGTCCTGTACAACCCAAGGCCCTTGGTTACCCAGGTACCCTCCTCCTACTCCCTGGAATCATCAGAGAGGCCCCCTGCCATGCTCAAGCTGGGGCCTCAGCTTCTCTGCTCCTGAAATGGGGACAATACGAGCACTTACACTTTGCAGGGGTGTGGTACTGAAAGAGCTAAATTGTCACAGCCCAGTTCATTGCCACAAGGATCTCCTTGTGTCCTCTCCCTTTGTCCCTTCTGCCCTGGTTGGGCTATTGTCAACACAGAACCCCAAAAGATCCTTTTACGAACAGGAGTGGGAGCATATCCCTTTTCTGTCCACCCTGCAGTGGCTCAAGGAAAGCCAAACGCCTTACGTTGCACTAGCAGCCCCACGCCATCCCACTGCAGTTTCCTGCCTGCCCTCTCCTCCTCCTCTCCCTGCCTCTCACAAACCGCCAGCCACACCAGCCTTCTGGCAACAAACCCACCACAGGGCCTGTGCACGTGCCACTGTACCTTGAACACTCTCCCCCGCGTTAGCACACGGCTCGTTCTCGCATCTCCTGGCAGCCTACCCAAGTGTTTCATTATCCGGGAGGCCTTGCTTGATCATTCTGCTTAAAACTGCAATTCTCTGACTGCTCCTGACCCTTTCCACTTTCAGAGCTGTCCTGCCTGGATGACAGAGCTGAGGCTCACCCCATGTATAACTGATTTACTGTGCTCACTGCGCCACTGCTCCACGACAATGTAAATTTCAGGTTGAAGAAGATGTTCATCTCTTTTGTTCGTTGCTGTGTCCCTGAGTCTAGAACAGACCTGGCACACAGGATGTGCTCTCCGAGGCACCCTGTGCAGGCCTGGCTTCTCGGGAGCACAGAAGGAGCAGTCTCACCATCTCTGCTTCAGAGGGCCTGCACTTGGATGAATGTTGTATAGTGGTGGTTTTATGATTCTTCATACTTTTTTGAACAAGGAGCCCCACATTTTCATCTCACTGGGTCCCCCAGATTATGTAGCCAGTACTGAGTGTGTGTGTGTGTGTGTGTGTGTGTGTGTGTGTGTGTGTGTGAGACCAACCACTATCACGGGGTTGGGGTCTCATCGAGAGCTTAGAAGCACTCTGCAAGGTGGGTGTCAACATCCCCAAGTGACAAAGAAGGAAACTGAGGCATGGAGAGCTTCCACGAGCAGTTCCAGGTTACATGGCTGGAAAGTGGTCTAACCTGGCGGTTCTGGTGGTGTGGGCTTCTAACCACTGCTATACCATAACCCTGATTGAGCAACTATTTTGTATGCTAGCCAGCAAGCTCTGACATTTCCGTACTTAACTCCCTTCAGTCTTGGAGGGATGGTTGCACACACCCATTATACAGACAAACAAACTGAGACTCAACAATGCCACAGCCAGGTTAGGTTGCTTCAGGGCTGGGCTGTTTCCCAGAGGCCAGAGGGGCAGGGGCAGAGACCACCAGGGCTTGGCCCCCACTCCCGAGGACTCACCACTTGTCATTGTTGATCTGGTCCCCGAAGCCGGGAGTGTCGGTCACGGTCAGCTTGAGCTTCACGCCCTTCTCCTCGATGACTGTGTGGGAAGAACAGAGTGGAGCAAGACTGGCGGGGGTAGAGTGGAGCAGGGTGGGGAGGAGGGTGGGGGGCCACTCACTGTGTGTCACCGCCTGCAGCTTCAGCGTCTGGGGTATAGGCGTCTCCAGGTCCAGCGCGGTGGACTTCCATATCTTGGACTTGAAGAGGGTGTTCACCATTGTGGACTTGCCCAGCCCGCTCTGCCCTGGGGGTAACCGGGGGACAGCAATGGTGGTGGACGTTTTAGGCAGTGCTTCTCAGGCTCTTAAATGGTTATAGAAAGCGAACTGTTTTGTAAGCATAACATACAGAGGAGTGGGTAGTATCGTCAGGGTCCCCCTCAATGTTAACCCCCCCTTCTTATTGAGGCAAAATTCATACGATAAAAAAAAAAAAAAAGAACCATTAGTCACTTAAAGTGAATAATTCAGTGGTATTTAGTACATTCCCAGTGTTGTGCACCCATCACCTCTGTCTAGCTCCTGTGAAAAATAACCTGCGTCGTGGGGATTAACCGACTGAGCCACCCAGTCGCCCCCCGGAAATGTGGTGTTAACTCGTAGGTCAGGAATTTCCTGGCCAACATCAATGAGGTTTGGTCACATGGGGCTCTCCATCCCCCAAAGGAAAGGGAGGTAAACCACCTGGGACCCCGGCTTGTCCCCTAAGGGAAAGCAGCCTTGCCTGGAACAATCCTTTCCTTTTGCTAATTTTCCTTGCACCGCCCCCCTCTGCATTTCTTATAAAAACCTTCCAAAACAACAATGACACAACAACAGCCCCAAAGCCTTACAGCACAGCCCCGTGGAGCTCCCCTCTACTTGTTGGATGGGATGCTGCCCTACTCATGAACCATGTAATAAAGCCAGTTAGACCTTCCAACTGACTAGGTTGAATTTAAACATTTTTCTTTATTTGAAGTAGGCTCTGGGGCGCCTGGGTGGCTCAGTGGGTTAAGCCTCTGCCTTTGGCTCAGGTCATGATCCCAGGGTCCTGGGATCAAGCCCTGCATCAGGCTCTCTGCTTGGCAGGGAGCCTGCTTCCTCCTCTTTCTCGCTCTCTCTGCCTGCCTCTCTGCCTACTTGTGATCTCTGTCAAATAAATAAATAAAATCTTAAAAAAAAAAAAAAAGAAATATTTGAAGTAGGTTGAAGTAGGCTCCATGCCCAGCATGGAGTCCAATGTGGGGCTTGAACTCATGACCTTGAGATCAAGACCTGAGCTGAGATCAAGAGTTGGACACATGACCAACCATGCCACCCAGGCATCCCTGAATTTTGTTTGTTTGTTTTTTAACATAAACAAACACTTGCAAAAAAAATCTGCAAAAAAACCCTAAAACAAATCATTTGCATTGCTCCCCAAGAAACCCCACAGTCATTAGCAGTCCCTCCCTGTTCTCCCCCATGGTCACCCTTGGCAACCACGAATCTGCTGTCTCTGTGAATTTACCTATTCTGGTCATTTCCTACAAATGGAATCATGCACTATTTGTCCTTTTGTGTTTGGCTTCTTCCCCTAAATATCCCATTTTCAGGGTTCATCCATGTCATACCAGCTGTTGGGCCTTTGTTCTTTCCATGGCTGAATAATGTTCCATCACAGGAACAGACCACATTGTGTTTATCCATTCAAGCTGATGGGTAGTTTAACACATTTCACAAATTGAACAGCTCATGGAAGTAGAGATGGAGCACACAGCTCCCCACAAGCCCACTCACGCCCCATCTCAGTAGCTATAAGCCCCAAGACCCTAGGGACAACTGCTTACTGCCCTGACTTTCGACAGCTGGGCGCGGTTCTGCTTCCCCTTGTCTTAGCGTGTGCTCTCCTGCCTGGCTCCTTTCGCTTGATGCTATTTGGTGAGATACACCCAGACTGTCTGTTGTTGTAGACAGTCCATTCTCCCTGCTCTGGGGGCTTCTCAAACTCTGCGGACCACACCTTGCAGGAGGGAGCACCTTGCTTCACAAGGACACACCTTTGTGTAGCTAATGGACGTGGTCCTTAGGGATGAGCTATCCTATCTGGGAGTCACACTTGGCTTCTGCCGCCAGCAATACGGCAAAACAGAGTTGAGCTGTGTGATCCGCAGCAAATACAAACCAGATTTTGCAGCCCTGGGTTTGCCAAAAAGAATGCAAAATGTCTCATGGATCATTTATTATGTGAATTACATGTCAGGTCACGATAGCGTTTTGGAATAGTCTGGGTTACATAAAATAAGTGGTTATAATTGATTTCTCCTGTTTCTGTTCACTTCTTTAAAGGTAGCTACTGGAAATTTAAAAAATGATGGTACATAGCTCATGTTATAGTTCTATTGGACTGCAGTGCTTTAGAATAGTACTCTTCATGGGTGCTACATGCTCCAACCTTTTATGTTCTGTTGTAGCTTGTTTGTTTTGTTAAAATTGTAGTTTTGGCCTACAAAATCAATTTTGCATATATAAAAAGGCAGTTCCGGAGAACCTCCTGAACGCCAGGCCCTGTGCTAAGCCGGATGAGGAAAGGGGGCAGAGAGGGGTCAGGGATGGTGCACAAGGTCACCCACTGGTAGGTGTTAAGGGCTGGGACCAGGATCTGGGTCTAGGTGTTCACCACTTCCTGCCACAGCCTCCTCTTTCATTGCTCGGTTTGGGTTTGACTGGGGCTTTCTGCGTAATTCTTGTCTTTTAATGCCTCAGGGTTTCTAGATCTTCAACTATGACACCTGGTAAGAGGGACCATCATCAGGCCCTTTACGGATAGGGAGACTGATGCTCAGAGAGGTGAAGTGATGTGCCCAGGGCCCATAAGGTTGCACTCATTGGTCTGTCCTGTGAGTCCCCGCCCCTCACTCACCCACTACCATGATGTTGAACTCAAACCCCATCTTCATGGCCTTGATCTTCAGTTGGTCCAGCACGGCATCAATGCCCACGTAGCCAAGCGTCTCGCAGGGTAGGGTCCTGGGGCTGGAGGGTCTCGATGAGCAGGGGGAGGGGGACTGCCTCATGGGTTCCATGGGGCCAAGGACACAGCAATGCCTGTCATCCAGGTGGGTGGGAAGAAGGGGGTCACTGGGGCCCCAGAGGGGGACCCCTGAATTCTCATTTCTGGACTCTGGCTCCTGAGCTCTGTTGCCAGGCACCCCCCACACATGATACCCCCGTAATCTACCCATCCTCCACATCTGCCTGGCTCAAGGGCCTTGGGGTGAGGTTCCTGGAGGAGCTGCCTTTCAGGGGAGGCTGAACCCTTTCCTGAGATGCACAAGCCCACGAATCTGTTCCTCTCCCACCAACCCCCTCCCCCAGCTTCTTCCCGCCCCCACCCATGGTCCAGGCAGGATACGTGCTCGGCTACTCCCCACCACCTCCTGCAGAATGTGACCAGCCTGACAAAGCCCAGGGTCTGGACCCGTGGGGACAGAGAGAAAGGGAGAAGCAGCTTTTGTGTGGCACCTGATGACCTTGGGACTCTGAGGGAGCTTCAGGGGGCTGTTCTGTCCTGGCAGACCCTGGTGAGTGTGGTGAGGGAGACGAGACAGGGTGACAGTTAACTGAAGAATCTGAGCTCCACCCCTTTCCCCTCAAGGGAGTGGGGGGTGGGGAGCTCCTCTACAGCAGGGAGCTGAAGGCAGGGACAGGTAAGATCCTCCAAGGTCCTTTCTGAAAACTACCCTAAATCCTTACGGCGACCCCCCCCTCCTGTTACATAGACAGAGCCCAGGGCCTCTGGGCAGTTCCCTCACCCAAGGTCACCTAACTGGGCTAAGCGGGCTTCAGCTGGTCCCTCTGACTTCCAAATTCATATCCCTTAACCCCTCTGCTGGGAGAAGCCAACCTGTGATCCATAGCCAGAAAGCAGAACATCTGTGTGTCCTCTTCGGTCTGTCCACTGCTGGTGCTAGCACTGAAAATCCAAAGACTGATGTAGGAAACAGTCGCCCCAAACCTAGTCTGTGCATATGTTGCTCTGGGGGCCCTCCGGAGCCGGCACTGTTACTCCCTCCAGTTTACAGAGAGGGTCTGAACCAGGTGTTCAAGGTCACCTAGTGAGGAAGTGGTAGGGTGGGTGGGATCTGAGTCCATGTTCTCACCTTCTAACGCCTCTTTTCTTGTTCACAGGAACATCTAGAATTCCGGTGTGTCTTCGAGAATGAAAGCCCTGGTGATTCTGGCCCAGCCCACAGCTGATGAGCTGCCCTCTGTAGCTGGGCCATGAACTCTTCAGTTTGCCGTAGTCCTCACCCCTCCCTAAAGTGTCCCTGATAAGATGCTTCTTATACCAAATCCACCTGGCTCAGTTCTTTCCCACCTGTTTCCTGGCGTGTAAGCAGTCCTCGGTGGTGCTGGCAAACATCTTCTCTGAAAGCCTGTGCGTCATAACATCTCTATGGCATGTACCCTTCAGCCCCGTTGTCTGAGCGGGAAAGCAGCCACGGACAGGCAAAGGGTGTGGCTGTGTGGCCTTAAAAGTATTTACAAAAGCAGGAAGCGGCCTGCTGACCCTGCTCTGCCTACGGGAACTCACCAAGTCTGCCCCAGTCCAACTCACCTTCACTGTCCTGAGCCCCAGCTAGCTTCTGTCCCTCTGTACCCAGACCCTTCTGCTCCCCCACCTTCTACACATCTATAAGGCAGAGGCTCAAACTTCACCTTCACAACTTGAGGCTGGGCAGGGCCTGTGGTGGGAGGACTGGGCAGAGCCTGGCCTGGAGCAGAGAAATCTCTCAAGCCATCAGTCCCCAGCTCTGGAGGGATACAGGAGTCTGGCCTCCTCCTCAAAGCAAATGAGAATGTTATGTGTGGACAACTGAACAGTACTGGGGACTGCTGGACTGGCCCTGAGCAGGAGGAGATCTGGCCTCTGGAAATGTCCCTTAAGGAAGTAAGCCACTCTGGAGAGAACACCCCTCCCCCTGCCAAAAAATCACATGAGTGGCAGCAGGGTTCTGAACAATTTGTGTTGGGGAAGCAAGGCTCAGTGGGTGGCCACTCTCACTGCAAGCGAGATGATCAGGTTTGCGGAAAGCAGCAGTCACCTGCAAGGTGTCCTTGGCTATGCGGATTGCGAAAAGCCCAGGGTAAAGTGATCTGAGCAGTGTGAGCCTGGCCGCTGAGCCCAGAGGTATACGAAGAACAGAAGACTCGGGGGGAATCACACCCACTATTTGGGTGAGTACCACACGGCCATCTAGTGTGTGTTTCTAGAGCGTCTCAGTGGGCTAAGAAGTGTTAATGCAGATTATTCTGTTCAATCTTAAGACGAGAAGGGGGATGCTAAGTATACACCCATTTTACAGAAAAGGATACTGAGGCAAAGAAGATCAGGGATTGTGCCCCAAGGTCACACACCGGTGGGCAGTAAGGGCTGGGAGCAGGATCCAAGTCTGGGGGGTCTAACCCATGTGAAATATGTCCTGCCACATGACCCCCCCCCTGTCATTGCTCTGCTTGGGTCTGGGGGCTCTCATGGGGTTTTTTGCTTTTTAACAGCTTAGAATGTCCCAGATTTTCTTTAATGAAAAGGTCTTACCTCCCCACCCCCACCATGGGGAGGTCTTACTTTCATAATAGGAATGAAAAACAAGAAACAAGGGTCTGGATGGGAAGTCTAAGGGTCAGTGGGGAGAGGAGCGGACAGAAGGCCTCTTGCCCACCCAGCCCGGCCAAATGGTGGGGGGACAGGGGCCACAGCTGCGGACCCCAGGGAGCAGGGGCAGAGGGAGAGAATCTGAAGCAGATTCTATACTAAGCACAGAGCCCGAGGCAGGGCATGGAGCTCACTTTGGGGCTCAATCTCACAACCCTGAGATTATGACCTGAGTTGAAATCAAGAGTCAGATGATCAACCAAATGAGCCACCCAAAAGCCCCAGTGCTTCCCTCTTTTTAAAAATTGAGGTAGGGCGCCTGGATGCCTCAGTGGGTTAAAGCCTCTGCCTTCAGCTCAGGTCATGATCCCAGGGTCCTGGGATCGAGCCCCACATCGGCTCTCTCTGCTCGGCGGGGAGCCTGCTTCCTCCTCTTTCTGCCTGCCTCTCTGCCTACTTGTGATCTCTGTCTGTCAAATAAATAAATAAAATCTTAAAAAAAAATGGAGGTAAACAGTGGCTCGGTCGGTTAAGCATCTGCCTTTGGCTCAGGTCATGATCCGGGGGTCCTGGGATCGAGCCCTGCGTCGGGCTCTGCACTCAGCGGGAAGCCTGCGTCTCCCTCTCCCACTCTCCCTGCTTGTGTTCCTTCTCTCCCTGTCTCCCTCTCTGTTAAATAAATAAATAAAATCTTAAAAAAAAAATTTGAGGTAAAGGGGCTCTTGGCTGGCTCAGTCAATAAAGTGTGCAACTCTTGGGCTCGGGCTGTGAGTTCAACCCCATGTTGGGTGTAGAGCCTACTTAAAAATAAGTAAGTATGGGCATCTGGGTGGCTCAGTGGGTTAAGCCTCTGCCTTTGGCTCAGGTCATGATTCAGAGTCCTGGGATTGTGCCCCGAGTTGGGCTCTCTGCTCGGCAGGGAGACTTGCTTCCCTCTCTCTCTCTGCTTACTTGTGATCTCTCTCTGTTAATAAATAAATAAAATCGTTTTTAAAAAAATAAGTAAATAGGTAAAATTCACACAAAATTAAACATTATCTGTTCTTTTTTAAAAAAATATTTTATTTATTTATTGACAGAGAGAGGAGAGATCACAAGTAGGCAGAGCAGCAGGTGGAGTGGGGGAGGATCCCTGCTGAGCAGAGAGCCTGATGTGGGGCTCAATCCCAGGACCCTGAGATCATGACCTGAGCCAAAGGCAGAGGCTTAACCCACTGAGCCACCCAGGCGCCCCTATCTGTTCTTTTTTAAAAAGATTTATTTACAGAGTACCTGGGTGTCTCAGTCCTTAAACGTCTGTCTTGGGCTCAGATCATGGTCCTGGGGTCCTGGGATTGAGCCCTGCATCGGGCTCCCTGCTCTGCGGGAAGCCTGCTTCTCCCTCTCCCACTCCCCTTGCCTGTTTCCCTCTCTCGTTGTCTCTCTCTCTGTCAAATAAATAAAATAATAAAAAAAAAGATTTATTTAAGTATTAGAGAGAGACAGTGGGGTGGGGGAGGATCACAGGGAGAGAATCTTCAAGGAGATTCCATGCTGAGCACAGAGCCCAACTTGGGGCTCAATCCCAGGACCCCAAGATCATGCCTTGAACCAAAACCAAGAAGTCAGACGCTCGACCGACTGAGCCACTCAGGCACCCCCCTCCCCCACCATTATCCGTTCTTTCTTTCGAGCAGATAAGTGGCAGACCAGAATTGAGTGCATTCACAATGTCATAATGCCACCACCCCTGTCCTGTTCCTGGACATGTTCATCACCCTAAAGGACATGCCATCAGCACTAAACACTCCCTCCCTTCCCCACCCCACCCCCGAGTTCCCCAGACCCTGGCTAGCGCTAGTCCTTGGATGTGCCCGTTCTGGACGTCTCCCGGAAACAGAACCCCACTCTGTGTGGCCCTTTGAGTCTGGCCTCTCTCACTGTGTGGCATGTCTTTGAGGGGCATCCATTTTGTGGCAGGTGTTAGGACTTCATTTTTCTGTGTGGCTGAGGAAGGGCCCAGTATGGACAGATCACATGGGCTGTTCCCACCTTTTGGCTCTCGGGATGAGTGCCGCTGTGAACATTTGTGCCCAAGTCTTTGAGAACCTGTTTGCAGTTGTCTTGGGTCTATACTTGGGAGCGGAATAGCTGGGCGTTTGCTATCACCAGCGCGTGACCTTTTGAGGCACTACCTGACTGCTTTCCACAGTGGCCGCAGCCCTGCCTCTCCTTTGGCAATAACACTCTGCTTGCTTCAAAATGACCCTGCCTCTTGCAACAGGGCTCAGAGACGTCGGAATGGGATGGAGGGATTGTAGGGACCCAGGGCAGGAGACCCTAGAATATGGCGGTCAAGGGCTCTGGGGTCTGAGTGCCTGGGTCCCAGGTCTGGCTTCTCTGCTCACTCTGGGTACGGCCGGCAGGATCATGCCCCCCCCCCCCCCCAAAAGAGGTTTTCATCCTAATCCTTGGAACCTCGGAGCAAATATGTTAACTTACCCGGCAAAAGGGACTTTGCAGACGTCATTCTGATCGTGAGGTCATCCTGTGGGCCGATGTCATCACAGGGGTCCTCGTCACAGGGAGGCCAGAAGGGTCAGGGCCAGAGAAAATGAGGATGGAAGCAGAGACTACCCGCTAGGAGCTAGCAAAAGCAAGGAACAGATTGTCTTCTAGAGCCTTCAGAAGGAACACAGCCCCGCTGTTGTTTCAGACTCTGACCTCCAGAACCGTGAGGCAATAAATTTGGATTGTTTGAAGCCCCTAAGTGCAGGGGTGATATGTTCTAGTGGCAACAGGAAATGGGTACATCAGGTGTGTGACTTGAGCTGGTTGCTAGACTTCTCAAGGTGGCGCCTTTCCTACCTGTGTGTGGGGAGAATGGGAATAGCCCGTTCAGGATTGCTGCAAGGACACATCTGGTAGTGGGTGTCCGGTGGTCTGGTTGGTCCGGAGCCTGACACTAGCTGAGATGTTGTCCCCTGCTAGACCACAAGCCCCAGAAACTGTGTCCACCTGGGGCATGGCCGACCTCAAGTGCTGAGCAGTCCTGGCCCCTTGGTGGGCCTGGATCCATGTGTGCTGAAGGAAGGAGAGTGAGAGCTGCCTTTGTGGTCAGCATCAGGCCCCCAGGTCCCCAAGTCCCGGGGAAAGAGCTTGTTTGAGAGGACAAGCATCTTCTCGTAAGGATTGACCTGAAGATGAGGATACAGCAAACAAGGACACAGAAGACTCCTAGTACGATGCTGGCAAATGCCACCTGCCCAGGAAAGGGATGTGGAATGGAAACCACGTTTCCCTCCCTCTGTCTTTACTCATGAAGTCCACAGCGGCCCAGGGCGCACTGTGTTCCAGGCTGCTTGTCTGGTCTACTGAGAAAACATGAAAAATCCCAGAAGGAAGAGGGTTTCGGGGCCCGTGGCTCCCTCCGTGGGTCCTGCAGCACCTGCTGCTGTGGGGAGGCAGTGAGCACAGCTGCTAGGGCACAGGCCCCGCCCTCTGGAGTCTGGCCGCCCCCTGGGAAGGGTGGGACCGGTTGCCAAGGTGCCAGGGCCTCAGGAGGCACCTAGGATCCGGAAGCAGGAAATAGTTGGTGTTCTCAGGACCTGGGACCTGCCTGGCTGGGGGAGCTCCGAGGCTGGTGGGGGTCTGGGGGGGGGTTTGCCGGGGCGGGTGGGAGTGGGAAGGGACAGGGCAGGGGTGGAGGGGTGGTGTGGGACGGGGCAGGCACAGGGCAGGGGCTGGACTGCGGGAGGCCTGGATGCCACCCAGTCCCAGACAACAGGGTTCTGAGGCAGCCCTTGGGGGCCGGGGCAGGTGGCACCCAGAGGCCTCGAGTGGAGATGGACTTGGCAGAAGACCTGGAGAAAGAGCTGGAGACCACAGCCCAGGAAGTGCTGGGGAAACTCAGGAGCGGTGAGCTGTTCCAGTCTAACTGGGACACTGCTGCCTTCATCATCTTCCTCATCTTCCTCGGTGAGTGCGGCCCTGTCCTCTGGACCCCCTTGGCCTCCTGTCCTAGGCCTGGCCGAGGGCCGTATCTGGACACCCGTTCCGCCCCCAGGCACCATGTTGCTCCTGCTGCTGCTGGTCTGTCTCCACTGCTGCTGCCACAGCTGCTGCAGCCGCCGCGCCTCCAGACCCCGGAAGGTGAGCCCCGAGCAGGTGAGGCCCACCGGGCAGGTGAGGCCCGCCAGCGGAGGCAGCAGCCTGGAACTGCACTGGGGAGAGGGGGGTGCTGGGGCTCCTGTGGAGAGGGGCCGGCCGGCACACATGAGGGAAGCCCGGCCAGCCCCCGTGCCTCTCTTGCAGGAACACCGCAGGGGAGTGGATAACTTGGCCCTGGAACCTTAACGCAGCGAGCCCCCCAGCCCCCCTGCCCGTGTGTCCTGCTGGCACAGTGCCGATGCCTTGGTTGTCCGGAGTGTGTTCTGAGCTTCCCTTCAAGGGGTGGGCAGTGTGGGCACTCGCTGCTTTCTCCGGATGCCCACCTGCTCCCCCACGGCTTTCAGCGGGCTGGACTGTCACTCCAGGTCCCACAGCAACTGCTGACAGCAGGGGAAGCTGGGCTCCAACTCAGTGGCCCGAACCGTGAGGCCGAAAACTTGTCCCCAGCCCACTCAGTCCCTTGGCAGCCTGGAGGACCCCCTCAAAGGTGGGACAGGAGGCCAGGGGCTCCGTCGTTGGGTACTCCACCCAGGTGCTGATGATCAGGGATCCCCAGCTTGGTCCTCACTCAGACAGACAAACAGACAAGACGCTCCAGGTAGTCAGATGATCTTTATTTCCTGGAGGCCTTGTCAGGGATGCGGAGCAAACACATTCAAGGACACCACAGCGAGGCGGTGGATGGTTCTGTCTGCCCTCCTGACTCCCAGCTTAGGGCCCTTGCCCACTCCTCACCCTCCAACAGAGGGGAGAGTACGGCTGCCCGTCACCATCCTGGGGCAGGTCAGAAGGCAGAAAGAGGAGGGAGGAGGAGAGCCCTGGGCCTGGCGCCACCCCAAGTCCAAAGGTTCCCGCTGTGAAGGGAGGGCAGGGTTTGGAATGTGGGCCACCTCTGGGCTCTGCCTTCCTGACCACCCCCAGTAAAAGAAAAAGCAAGCCAGCATCCCTGTCTCTCCGTGCTTCCAGTGCTCATTTCCATCTGTGCAAATGTGATGGGCAGGATGGGGCAAAGAGAGAAATAAATAATAGCCCATGCCGCCTGGTTCTGGCTCTGGCCAACGTTCCTGGGGGGGATGGGTGAGGGGGGACAGGGGCCATTCCCCTGGGGGTCAGGCTCTTGGGTGCTCTGCTCAGAAAGGCCTGTAGCTCCAGTAGCTGGAGAACACGGAGATCTAGGGAGGGAGAGAGGTGGGGGGACATGGTGAGTGGAGGTGTTAGGGGGCTTGGCCCCTACTGTAGCCTGTGACCCAGGTTCAAGGTCATTCGGGGGCAATGTGTCAGGAAGAGGGTATTGCTGCTCAGCCACACCGTGGCCCATCTGCTCGTGTGTGCAGAAGGTACAGAGGACCTGAAGATTTGGGGGTGCTTTGGAGGTGTGACAAGAGCCCCTGGAATCCCTCCAAAATGAAATGACTTAGTAGCCTAGTATCTGCTGGCCCCATCTGTCTGAAAGGGCCGCCCCGCCCCCACAGTCCCCACAGCCCACCTTATCCTTGAGCTGCTGGCAGAGCTGCAGGGACACAGTGAAGAAGACCAGGGCGTCGTTGAGCCACGGGATCACACACTCCACCTTATGCACGTGGCTCACCTCCAGGCGCTGGGAGCCCCACTCGCTGTGGGGAGAAGGAGGGTCCCTGGGGCTGGCCTGATTAGCTCGGCCCCCCAGCCCCCAAGGTGTGGAAGGTTGGGGCGGGCAGGGAGCTGCAGGGCACCGTACTTACAACATGGCCCCGGGGCTGTGGAGCACGGCGCCTCCCGCGGGGCGGAAGTTCTAAGCAGAAGAGCATCAGACCCAGTCAGGCCCGAGAGGCTGCAAGGCACTTGGGGGTGGGGGGGCGAGTGGGGTCCCCCTCACCTTGGTGGAATTGGGCTGCAGGGCGTGCAGCTGGTACACGGTGAGGCAGAGCTTATTGAGGTTGATGTAGACATTGACGAGCAGGTCGGAGGGCAGCGCTGGGGCAAACATCCGCTGGGGACAGGGACCAGGCAAGCAGGTGGCATGAGGGCCAGGCAGGCACAGCTTCCCCAGGACCGCCTGGGGGACCCCATGCCCCAGCCCATGGACTGGGGCTTCCAAACTCTTCCCAGGTGCCCCGGGGAGCTTCCTGCACCAGGCTTGGGAACCACTGACCCAGACCCGGGGTATTTGGGGGATGCAAGACGGAGGCCCAGAAAACTGCACAGACCTAGACCTTCGACTGACAACAGTTTGGGGTTTCCAGGACCCCGTCACACCCCTGTGTCCCTCCCAGGGGCAAGCTGGGCTCCTTGGTGGGGATTCCCTCTCCCGGAGCAGGGGCTGGCCTAAGGCACTGACCGTGAGGCCACTGGCAGCGATCTCAGGCAGAGTAAGGGTGGCTGGCGTGGTGAGCCGGTTGCGAGCTCTCGTCAGCTGCAGCATCACAGCGTCCATCAGCTGCGGGGAGGTGGCCGGTCACAGCTGCTGCGGGGGCAGCCCCCACCCTCTCACATCAGGGAAGGACCAAGTCATGGTAGCGCCCAGCTCCTGCCTGTGTGGTCCCACTCTCACGGCCTGAACCCCCATAATGTGGGGCTTGTTCAAGGGGCGGATGTTTGGGCTCCAGCTGCGGGTGGGGGATGGGACGTCTGCACTGCTGACCATCTGTGCAGGAGGTTCTACCGCATGGGGTCCCGGGTGCTGGTCCAATGGGGAATGGAAGACGGAAGCTCCCTGGAGTTACTCCCAGGGTCATGAGGTCTTTGTGGATGGGGGTGCAGGTAGTGAAGGAGCTTAGAGGAAGGGGCCTTAATCCAGGCTGGGTGCAAGGAGCCAGGGGAGGCTTCCTGGAGGAGGTGATAGGATGGGTAAGTTGAGGTCTTAAGGTGGGCACCAGCCCCGTTTTCAAAAGTAAAGCTCCAAAGTGGTAAGGTCACATAGCTAGTCAATGGTGGAACCATCTGGAACTCATCCTTTTCCTTTGACAAGGACCAAAACTCTGGCCAGAACTCCTCAGAGCCCCAATTTCCACTGCTTCCAGATATTGTCATGGGAATGGGACTGGGGGTGACCTGGCTTCTAGGAAAGGGAAATTTTGGGTGGCGGCCTGGGGGCCGCACCGCCTACACCCAGGGTGGTCACAGTTCTGGGAGGGACCTCAGTCCATCTAGTTGTAAGTTTTCCTAAAGGACCCAGAGGTCCAAAGAGGGTAAGTGAATCACCCAAGTCAGGGACAGAGCTAAAGCATGAATCTGAGGCGTGTCAGTGCAGCCCACCCGTCCACACCATGTGAATTCACTTTGCGAATTACAAGGGTGTCTCTCCGTCTAGGAGGACTACTACTTCCTGAGCATTCGCCACGGGCTGCTTCGCCTGCATCATCACAACGGCCAGTCATGACACCACGGCACCCTTTTGTAGGTGAGGCTGTTGAGGCACAGAATGGCTAAGAGAGTGACCCGGGGCTGCACAGCTCAGTGGAGCCCTGGGATCAGAGCCCAGGTCTGCCTGGAGCCCAGGCTGTGAGTCATCTGACTGACTGCATGGACATGTCTATCAAGAGGTGATGGAGCGACCATTGGCTGCACCTGCGGCTGCTGGGGGCAGAGCTCTCCGGCGGCCTGGTCAGGACCAGGAGTAGGGATCCTGCTTCTCCTGCTCCTGCAGGCAGCTCACCTTGAGGACCTCTGCTCCTGTCCTGAACTGGTAGCTTTCATCCCGGTTGGCGAGGAGGTAAATGGCCTGGCTTACATGGTTCCTGGCATCCTGGATCTGAAAAAAAAAAAAGCCCACTGCAAGGTCAGTGGGCTGGGCCTCAGGAGGAAGAGATGCCAACTTCAGAGTAGCCACAGTGTCCAGGGCCCCCGATGACAGGGCCTCACTCTGAGGGACTCCTCCTGGGAGGGCTGGGGTGGGTCTCAGCTGCTTGACCCCTCTCCGCCAGCTGTCCCCTCTGTGCCCACTGAAAGCCAGGCCCTGCCTGGGTGTTGGGCATATGGCACAGACTGGGAGGCCTGCCATCATATAGCTCACCTTCTAAAGGAGGACAGATAATAGCAGAGCGAAGGCACAAGAGGACAACACACTGAGTGACTTGCATAAGGACAAAAGGGTGACTCTGCAGGTGGGGGGAGGAGGAGCCTCTTTAGATGGACTTCAACGGAGGCCCCAGGGAAGTGCCTCTTGAGCATCACCCAGTGAAGAATAAAGCAGTGAGAGGGCTCCAGGCAGAGCGATGAGCATGGGCAAAGGCCCTGAGGTGGAGGCGCAGGGTCCAATCACAGAGGAGTGTGGACTTTGTCCCCAGGAGCCATTGGAAGCTCCTGGAGGCTCTGTGAAGAGTAGTTCCCTGTGTTTCCCACTGGGGCCCAGAGGCCTACAGACAGAGCAGGTTCCCACCTCCCTCCAGGCTAGACTCTGGAGTCCCAGGCACTGCCTGCCCCAGCTTTGCTGCTAGGAAACAACTTTCCAGGCTTGCCGCAGCCTTAAATCCCCCACGGCTACCCCAGGAGGCCTCAGTGCCGCTCAGGCCTGCCCCTGCCTGCCCTTGTGGCTTGAGCCCTGGCAGGAAAAGGGACCGATTACCTGTTGCAGCTTCCACTGCTTGTCCTCTCGGAAGGCAAAGTGCAGCAGCTGGTTGTTCCGGGGAATCTTCAGGTTCACGTCCTGACAGGCAAGAGTGTATAAGCAGGAGGACCCCTCTCCTGCTTATGGCCACTCTGAGCCCTTGAGCAGGGGGCAGACACGGCATGAGTGTGGTAGCTCAGGCCCCAGCCAATCTACAGGGTAGAAAGTCTCCCATCCTCCCTGGCATTTGGGGTGTGAACAGGGAGGTCAGGAGACAGGAACTCAAGCCGAAAAGGAACCACAAAGAAATGAAAGGGAACAGAGACAGAAAGGGGAAGGTGGCCTTAGCTGGGAGGAGGTGGTGTGACTGTGGGCAGAAAGGGAGTATGGGTACAGGCCAATGGACTGAACACCCACTACTGGAGGAGAGGAACCTTCCCCCACATCTTGGTGCCTGGCACAGGCTGAGCTCAGATGTTGGCTGATTTGAACTGGGGCCAGCCTAATCCCTCCAATGCCCACGCTTCACTGGGCCCAGACTCAGGGCCAGGCCGTGTGCAAAGCATCCCCCTTCCTGCACCTCTCACTGAAGCCACACACCAATTCCAGAGGAGGTTTAGTGGGGTGGGTTGTTATTTTACAAATGAAGAAACTGAGGCCCAGAGAGGTCAAGGATCCTACCCAGGGTCACAAAGCCAACGGGTAAAGGCAAAGCTCAGCAAGAGGCCCCCACACTCTTCCCTACTGGATCCTCCAGCAGCAGGGAAAGGGAAGAGGGGCTGGGGGACTCACCGCCTGGCTCAGCGCGTCCCCTTGCAGAGTCAGCACGCCCTTCACCTGGTCTGTGCTGCAACATGTGGGGGTCAGAGCAGTGCCTGCGGCTGCCCTTTCCCACCACCTCGCCCTCCCAGCAGGTTGCCCCTGCTGTCACAGGATGGCCCAGGCTGCCCCACAGCACACCCTCTGCATGTTGGGGCTGAAATCAGTCTGCATGGCAGGGCCTTGGCAGTACAGCCTCCCCTAGAGAGTATCCCAGGTGTCCCCCACACAAGCAGTCCGTCCCTCCTGTTTCTGCTCAGCCCTGGCTCACCTACAGCTGCCGAGAATGAAGTTCTCTTGCTTGGCAGGCCCCTCGGTGCCTGCACCAGAGCACGGCAGAGTGAAGCGGAGTGAGGCCTCCTGGAGAGGTAAAGGAGAGTGGAGTAAAGTTGACGCAGTCCAGCTCACCTCTCCTTCCAGAAGCCCCATTCCTGGGTTGGCTAGGGGAGGGACAAAGTAGGCTAGTTTTCCAACCTCCAGGGCACCTTCCCATTTCTCTGGCCCTTCCCCCACCACCTGAGTTTCAGGTCCTACCAGACTGGATAGCTGTTCCTTTCACATTCCCTGGACGCCTACTGACTGCCCAACTCAGGGATATAGAACAGAGATGACCTCCAGGCTGGGTTAAGATGCTCGAGTGTGGGGGAGCAGAGTCAGGGAATGACGGTACTCATGGTAACTCGAAATTCTGGCGATAGCAGGCAATGCCTGGACATTTTTGTGAGTTGACTTGTCTTCACAACAGCCCTGTGACGCCAGTACTGCAATCTCGTTCTTGCGAAAAGGAGGCCCCATGAGGTTGAGTAAGATGCTGGAGACCTTGAGATCACAGCTTCAAAGGAAGCCTTCCTTGAACACAAGCCTGACCGCCTAGACTCCCTCCTAGCCGGAGGGGCTCATTCCAGGGCCACCCACCACGCTCACACGGCTGCTTGTGATTAAGTGGGCAATCACATAATGATGCCTCCACCGGACGCCAAGTCCACTGGGGCAGGGCCTGGTCTGCACAACGCGCGTCGCGTCCACAGCAGGAGCTCGGGAGGCAGACGCGGCGCCCCGGGAAGGAGCCGCAGCCGGGCCGGCCCGCCAGAAGCCTTACCTTGAGGATGTCCTGCAGCTGCCTGAGCACGGCGTGGACCTCGTCGTGCAGCAGCCAGCGGAACTCCTCCTCCTGCCGAGACAGGCCGGCGGTCAGTCGCCCGGGCCCGCGGGCCCCCGCCCCGCCCCGCCCCACCCCACCCCACCCCACCCCACCCCACCCCACCCCACCCCGTCCGCGCGCCTCACCAGCACCGCTCGCTCCGCCGCCGTCGCTGCCATCGCGGTCGCCATCGCCGCCACCCGTCCGCGGTCCGCCCGAGGCTCGGTCCAACCGCCGTCCGTGCGCCCGCGGCGCGCTGGTCCACCCCCGCCGCCGATTGGCTGCGCGCGCGTCCGCCCCGCTCCCCGGGCCCCCTCCCCGCCTCCGCCTCCGACCGGCGGAGCGGGAGCTGCGAATCGAGACTGGCGACTGCGCGAACCCGCCTGCGCCGGCTCTCCCAAGCCGCCGCGGTCACCTACCGCGGGCGCAGCGCGCTTGGGCGCCGCTCCTCCTGGAGCGCGGCGGACGCTTATCTCTTCCCCTCCCGGCAGTGATAGGACGCCCTGTTCCGCTTGCGCTCACTGATTGGCCAACGGGCGGCTTGTTCTCGCCGCGTCCGGCGATTGGCAGGCAGGGCGGCCTGTTCCTGCTCGGCCGTGCCCTCCGCGCGCTAACATCTCCGGCCGGGAAGAACCCGCCAGCTGAGCTGTCCCGGCGCTCCCGACCCTCCCCCCTCCACCGCTGGGCGGGGAGGGTCTGGGTGCAGGTAGTGGCCACTGCTGAGGTAATCAGTCACAGTTGTGTTACCAATAAAGGTTTTATTTTGCTTGCAGTAGCTTTTTGTTAATTGCACAAAATCATGTTTTTGCCATTTAAACATTATCACACAATCCTATTCTGAAAGACAAATGTTCATTAAAAACAAAGCAAAAATAAAAATTCACAACCTTAATTACCTAGATTTGTCATTTAAAGGAGGTTTAAAGGAAAAAAAAAGGGTCATGGAAGAGGGGCTTTCTTACAAGCTTTTTCACAAGTGTCACATTTTCTCCTAAAAGGGAAGGACTTCAAAACAAAGGTGAAATAGCTTAAACGAAATACTCATAAAAAGAAACTTTACAGAATTGTCAACAATATTAAGACAACATTGACTAACCAGTTTCATTACAGTATTCTCCCCACCCCCACCCCCACCCTCCCCGAAGTGTCCGGCTAGGACTAGAACAGGCTTTGTGTTCAGACAGAAAAGAATTCCAAATCCCAGTGGAGTTATGCCAAAAACACGCAGCATCTTCCCTGCCCTCCCCCTATGTCTTCTGAGATCCCTTGCCTGGTTTCTGATCAGCGGAAAAGGGCCAAGGTTGAGGGGGAGGGGTCCACACTCGTGTGGTCTCATTCTGTATACTCACTAGAAATGCTGACCTGCAAAGTGTGACTTTGGAAAATGCAACCCAAGCAGAGGAAGAGAACATTGACATCCTTTAGGTGACTTCTCCTTGTTTTTATGCCACATTCCAAGCCCCTCTGGTCCCCTATCCAAGGAGAAATGTTAGGGTCTTGAGGATGTCTCAGGTCCACCTCTGAGGGTCAGATAGTTCAGATTGGGTCAGACCCAGTTCTCTTCCCTCCCGAGAGACCCTGGGGCCCTGGAAGCATCGAAGACCATGCTTCTGGCTGAAGTGAAGACACTCGTTCCTGTTTCAAGAGCTGAGCCTAAGAAATGGCTGTCGTTGGTCAGGCTGGGTCTGGGCCAAAGAAGGGACAGAAAACACTGTCTCCACAGGAAGAAAATGAAGAAGAGAGAATGAAGAGGCGGGCAGGTGGGGAACATGTACAGGAGTAGGCCGGAGTGGGTGAGACTGCTGTGAGGGGACCCAGTCAGAGTGACTCTTGAGAACCAGGTGGGAGTCTGCAGCATAACGGAAAACAGGAAGGAACCCCTCTCCTCCCTCTTCACTCCTCCCTGGTGGCCCTCAGGATCCCCTTCCCAAGGGCTGGAATGCAAATCCAAATACTAAGAGAGCCTGGTGAGGAGTGAGCTCCCCCTACACCAAAGCAAGGAAGTCTGATCCCAGCCCAGGGCTCTGCAGTGACGGTGACTTCTGGGACAGGAGCTCAAGAGCGGCGAGGAGAGCAGGCTTCCGTGAGGCTCACCTAATGTGCTGGCGATCTGCTGCTCTCCCCAGGGAGCCAGAGCCCTGCGTCTGCTCAACTTCGCCAATCTCTTTTCAGTTCACAAAGGCATTTATGGAGAGTTGGTTGCACATTGGTAGCTTAAACATGACAATCCTCATCAGCTGGTCACCTGAGGTTGGAGGGCCCATGAGGACCCTGTTTGGAGTCGGTGTGGCTCATCTTGCCCCAGAGCCTCTTTTTCACACGCAGGATCCGGTAGGGGGATGTGGATGTAACCACAGCCTCTTTGCTCTGAGGGAAGGAAGCAGTGGAAAGGCTTCCAGTTCTTACTGCTGATTCTAGTTCCTTGAATGGAAAGGGTCTGAGATAAGACAAGCTCAGAAGGAAGGAAAAAAAAAAAAAAAAAAAAAAAAAAAAGCCAGGCAGCACTTTCTGGGCAGGTTCTATCCTGGGGCGAGAGCCAGTGTGTGGTATGTAGGGGTTGTTTGTATTGTGTATTTCTCTCTCTGTGTGTGTGTGTGTGTGTGTGTGTGTGTATGAACACACAGCCACCTAGTCCGGGGCCAGTGCCCAGCTCAAGAGCTTTCCCAAAGGCCAATCCTGCTGACACTCCTCCCCTCCCCAGGACCTCCAGGGGAGGAGTGACGCTGTGTGCTGTGCTGATGGCAAGTCTCAAAGTCTGTATAAAAGGAGATGGAGACAGGTGGACTGGTCCAGAGTTAAGTCCCAGGACCCCAACCCCATGTGAGGAGGAGGGGTCAGAGGGAAGACTGGGGAGCAGGGGTGGGGTATCGAGGGCTTAGTGTATGTAGGCTCGGTACACGGCAGACATGTCGTTGTCAGACTGGTCCAGGGCCTTGGCTCTTTTGTACACCTGGAAAAAAAGGAGATGGGCTCAGTCTCTGGCCACAGAGCTGACTTAAAGACACAATCTGCTTTGTGGAGGTAGTTCTAGATGCGGTCAGGCAGGCAGGCTCTGGAGTCCAGGCTGTCTGGGTGCAACTCCTGGCCACCCTCCACTGATCTTGAGCGAAGTGCCTCAGTTTCTCTCTGTCTTCGTTACTACTCCTTGATGTCACGGAGAAGATAACAAGGTTATCATGAGGACTAAATGGAGCGAGGGAGGTAAAGTGCTCAGAGCATCGTTAGTAATTATAGTCATGTCTCTTCCTGCCTTTAGGGTCTCCCTGTGTTATTCTCTGGTCTGCTATCCTTGCCCTTCCCTCTGCATGGGATGGCTTTCCCTAGGCAAAGCTGGCTCCTTCCCAGTCAGCTCCAAGGCCTTCCCTGACCAGTCTATATAGCATATACAGCAGCGGCTGTACCACTTTATCCTGTCACCTTATCTTACTATTTTATTCGTACTTCTGACCTTCAGAGAATTCTTGTTTAAATACCTGTCTGCTTATCTTGTGCCTCCTTCCATTAAAACGTTAAGCTCCACAAGGAAGGGAACGGGCGGCCCCTCACCATGTCCCCAGAGCCTAGAACAGTGCTTGGCCGCTGACAGCCACTCCAGAGCCACTAGGTGAGTACTACGAACGAGCATGAAGAGAATTAAAAAGCCATTCAAGCAGGGCAGTGTGGCGTCCAGGCACACTGAGGAAATGCAGTTGGCCACAAGGTTCCTCCCATATAGCTGCATCTTTGTCTTTTTTTTAAAACATAGTCCAGTTGAAGCCACGATAATTGAGTGTCCATTATAGCTCAGGTATAGCTGTTAGCTCAAAATGAAGGCTAAATAAAGACCGTTTCAGAGAAAAGAAAACAAATCGTTGCCAGCAGACCTGCATTACAGGGAATGCTGAAGCAAGTTCTTCCAGTTGAAAGGGAACAATACCAGAGAGAAATTCAAATCTTCAGAAAAGAATGGAGAGCACTGGAAATGGTAAATTAGAGAAATATAAAATTATTTTTTCTTTTAATTAAAAAAAATACATACGACCACTTAAAACATTCCAACATTGTCTGGTAGGTTTAGAACAAAGGCAGATGTAACACACAGGACATCTATTCCCCAAAGCAGGGGTTCTCTTGGGGCGCCTGGGTGCCTGAGTTAGTGTCTCAGAGCGGCCGACTCTTGATTTTAGCTCAGGTCATGATCACTGGGGTGTGGGATCAGGCCCCCACGTCAGGGTCCACACTCGGTGTCAAGTCTGCTTGTCCCTTTCCCTTTGCCCCTCCCAACTCATGCACGTGTGTGTGCCTGCTCCCACTCTCTCGCAAAATGAATAAATAAAACCTTAAAAAAATAATAAAGCAGGGCATCTCAACCTGGGGTTATTTTGCCCCACGGGACACATGGTAGTGCCTACAGACCTCTTCCCAACTGAGAGGGCACCACGGGCTTCTAGTGCTTAGAGGACAGGGATGCTGCTGAATATCCTGAAACGCACAGGGCCGCTCCCACAACCAAACGGCGACAGTGCCCAGGTGAAGAAACCTTGCCTTAAAGGAGGAGGGAGGGCAGGTGAGGGAAATGGATCTACATTTTATGTGAACAGGTATAATATTAACTCTAAGTGGGCCATGAAGTTAAGGGTGTTGCGCATCCTTGCACACTGCAATCTCTAGGCCAAAGATAAAAGAGAAACAAGGCATTATTAAAGAGCCAACAGAGAAAATGGAATTTTAAAAACAGTCATATAATCCAAAAGGCGATAAAAAAGGAGGGATAGACAAAAGTCAGAAAGGACAAAGAGCAATCAAATGGTAGCTCTAAATCCAACCACACATCAACAGACTTTAAGACAAAGACTACATGTGAATGGACGGGTGAACCTTAAGATCCTGAACGCTGGGCTCCAGTGAGGAACCTAAATTCACACCCTCCAGAAAGCACCACGCTCCCCTGAGAAATTAACCAAAATGTCTGTTTTCAAGCCAATGAGTCCTGTAGAGCCCCGGCAGAGGCAGGTCAGAAATCACGGAGCACACTGCCAACACAAGCCACACGCAGATCCCTTCCGAAGTAACTTTAGTTAAAGACAATCGACCGAAAAAATTCTATAAAATACACAGAGAAGTCCACTGCTAAGAGAGAATCCAAGGCAAAACAAACAGGAGGAACCTGAAACTGTACTGCAACCTAAAAAGGTGAAGTGAGTTCCCTGAAATGCTCAGGCAGACAAGGAAGGGACAGGAGACTGATTACACATTATGAAAGGCCACGTCTGCAAAAAGCACAACTGTGTTTCTTTACTTCTCCACTGGAACAAGCCACTTGAGACTTCTATTTAACTTGAATCGAATGTGTATCCTCTTAAAGTTCCTAGAAGATACAGCCTCTAAAATAAATCAATTTATGTGTTTTGTGTTTTATACAAAATACGGTTTTGATTGTAACTCTACAGTAATGAAATACTGCTCAGCTTTTTTAAGGCGTCCCTTCTGTCAGGCTGAGGAAGACAACCTTCTCAACAACTCTTTCTGGGGCCCCTGGCTGGCTCAGGTGGTACAGCACCCAACTCCTGATCTCAGGGTCATGAGTTCGAGCCCCACATCAGGTATACAGATTACTTAAACTTATTTAAACAAATAAATAACCCCCTCCCCAACCCAACTGTTTTCAGGAAGTGCATATGTAGGTGCTGTGTTGTCACTCAAACAAATGTTAATGACCAAACCACTCCAGTTAGCAGGCAGATACTGTCAGAATGCATACACATGCAGACCCCACGGACAGGCTCTACACTGAGGATACCATTTAAATATAAAGACACAAGTTGAAAGTCAATGAATGAAAAAAAGATATAGCATGTACACAGCAGCAGCTATGGTAAAACCAGGCAATAGGCCTCAAGACAAAGGTCAGGAGGGACATTCCATAATAATTAAAGGCCAAATTCATCAGAAGACACGACCATCACAAATGGCTAAAAACCCAAACACAATAGTTTCAAAGATAACAGAATTAAAGGGAAAAATAGACAATGCTACAATCATAGATGGAGATTTTAATATCTCTCTTTCAGCAACCAAAAGAACCAGAGAAAAAGGCCAATAAAGATGATCTGAAAAACCACTAACTAACCTCGACCTAACTGATTATCGGCAGAACACAGCACCCAACAAGTAGAGAACAGTCTTGTTCTGGTACGCCCACCAAGACAGACCATCTGCTGGGCCGCAAAACAAGTCTCAATAAATTTAGAGTTAAAAATCACACAGGATCTGTTTTTTAACCACAATAGAGATACATCAGTAATCAATAACTGTTAGATTCGCAGGACAACTCCAATTATCTGACTGATGCACTTTTAAGGAATCCGCGGGTCAATGAAATCACAAGGGTTACAAGTAAGCAGGGCTCAGAAGGGAATGTATGCTTTTAAATGCTCCTGTCTAGAATCAGTGACCTGAGCTTCCATTCAAGAGGTGAGACACAAAGAGACACAAAGCAAAGAGAGGGGAGGAAGCCTAAAAGCAAAGGGAAGGCTGTCAGATCGGGCCTCTTGCAGTTACCTCATTGGCCGCAGCTGCCATAGGAGTAGGATGGTTGACGGCATCCCCCAGGGCAATGGCTAAGCGGAGATCCTTCTGAATGTACTTCAGGTAGAAATCGGGCTTAAAGTTCCCTTGCAGGATATCTGAGGAGGGAAAGCCACATAACAGAAGAATTAAATGGACCCAAATTAAGAAACTATCTGCTGGACCACCAGGGCTCAACATCTAGCATTTCTTCCCTCTTGGACAATGAAGAAACCAGTCCCCAGCCAGTACCCCCAAATCCCATCTGCCATGTCTCTGGATCCCTCTGACAGAGGGCATGGAGGGCATGGACTGACCAGAGAGGGTGCCTCTTTCACACTGGTCAGCCCTTGAAGAAGAAAATGCTCTGTGACAGCAACCTGACTCAGTTTCTCAACTCCAATCACAACTAAAATGCAGGAAGAGAGGCCAAAGGCAACTCACTTTGGCACTTCTGGTCCAGGAAGATGCTGGCCAACTGTCCCTGATTGAGGATGTCCAAGAGTGTCTGCTGGGACTGGCCTGTCACTTGGGCCAGGGTTAACCCCTCAGCGATGGTGGCCATGAAGCTTCCCTGTACCATGTTCACAATCAGCATCATCTTGGCAGCATTTCCAACCTCACCTGGCCAGGGCAGAGAATCACGGTCACTTTCCAAGAATTCCGAGGGAAGGGACTTTCTGCCCACCCTCATCCCTGCTCGGACCCACCTCTACACCCAGGGGAGGCCCCATTCACCTGCCCCTGACAGAACTGGCTCTGACCCTTCGGGCTCTTCCTCCTTCCAGGCACTGACTGTGCAAGTCAAAGGAAACCTTCCCACGGGGGCCCCAGGCAGAGAGGCCGTGCGGGATTGACGCAGTCATCAGTGCAGTCTAGAGGGGATGTGGCCCACCCAGCCTCCGGGCCTGCAGTGGCCCGACAGGTGGGCAGGCGTGTTACCTAGAAAGAAGGAGGTCTTTCCCATTGCCTGGAAGCAGCTGCTGCAGTCCTCATACAAGCCCCTGTCTCCGGCTGCTAAGATCACCAACATCCCATCATTAGACAGCTGCTGATTCCCTGAGACTGGGGCTTCCAGAAAGCGGCCCCCCCTGGACACAATCACCTAGAAAGGAAAGTCACAGCTTCTGAAGGCCTTGCCTCTCACTGGTATTTCAAGTGGAAACACCTGGCCCTCCACACTGAGCCCCCAAACAGGTGTCTGAATTTCATGCAGACACAGAGAAGAGGGGTCTCCCCAGAGACTCCCACTGACTCCGAATTTCCTGCAATGACCAAGCGTGACCATGCCGATGGCTTGGCTGAGCACACCTCCTCCAGACACTGCCCTTCCCTGCTTCAGCCCCTCTCAGAACATACAGGGGCCAGAAGTCACCGCCCTCTCACTCGGCCCAGGAGCTCAGGCGGGGAGAATACTGTTGGGGACAACTGTAGACGACCGCTTAAACCAAAAAGGCCCTGCCGGAAGCCTGCACTGCTTCCCATTGTGGGGCTGGCGGCTACACGACCTAATGCCCATCCCAGCAGCACCTCTCCTCTCACGGCTGTTCGGATTAGCTGTGGCTTGGAAAGCAGAAAGTGAAGACAGGCTAGTTCCAAGGCTACAAGCCTCTCCTCCTCTCCTGGCTTGGTTTCTAGAGTAACCAAGTTGCTCACTCAGGCATAATCAATCAGCCTGAGTCTTGGGCTCCAACTGCCAAGGATGCTGGAGGGCCAGCATGAACGAGGCCGCTACCTGGGCCAGCTCGGTGACTGTGTCAGCATCCACTGTTGACATGTCCACGTAGCACTTCCCGGGGCGGATCCCCTGCAGCACACCACTGGGGCCCAGCACCAGCTGTGGGGACACAAAGGAAAAGCAATAGCCCAGGCTCCCAGCCAGACGCCCAGGAGCCCCTCAGACCTAAAGTCAGAATCTTGTTACTTTTTTGGCTCACTTCCTAATTAGGAGGTATTAAGGCTGCAAGGGGGTAGCAAGTAAATAAGCCTGAGGGAGAAAAATACCTCTACTTTATTCCCGTTTATCTTCAAAACAATACACGCATGTTCCTTCTCACTAAAAATCTCCCATTTAAATAATAACCTCAGTATTTTTTTGGGCTTCTTTGGATTTACTTGGATTAAACTAGTTACCAATTTAACAAGATGATTACTGTACTTGAACTTATAAAACATGCAGATACAGTCACAGCTAAACATAGGATCTTGCCAGGTACACAAAATAAGACTACATGAGGACAGCCGGCATAGATCACAGAGACCCTAGTTATTTTCTTTCTTTGTTCTGAATTAAAGGATGTCTGTATTGAATTTATGCAGGTAACTTTCACGATGGGGGATGGCCCCAGATGGGAAATACAACCCTCCCACATGCTACAGACACTCACTCATGGGCAGGGGAGAAGGCAGGGAGGCCAGCCAGCTTTCCTGGCCACCACCTGAGACACTGAGGGGAGGGAGGGGATCCTTACGTCCTTGGCTGCCTTTGGATCGGACACGCAGGCAAAGGTGATGTCACAAGTTGAAACGACTTCAGCGGGGGTTCTTCCTAGGCGGGCCCCCTCCTGGATGAACAAATCACACTGCAAAAGTCACAGATCCTAATGTGAGCTGCAGGCAGTGCACAACAAACACACCAGCTAGGCCAGAGACACGCTGCGCAGTCCTCCGAGCTGGCCTCCCAAGGCAGAAGGCTGAGGCTAGGAGCCAGGGACACCAGAGGCGGTGGTCTGCCTTTCTAAGAGAAGTGGATGGGGCTCCTTAAGGACTGTCTTGTGTTTGCATACCTGGTGCTTAGAATGATGTTCTACTTCACAGTAAGCATAAAACAAGTGTCTGCTGAAGGTTTCCTGTTTGAAGAACAGGATGCAAACACCACCTGTTTGCAGCCCTCTGTGGCTATCTTGGCTGTGGCAAAACGTGCGCAGTGTCCCAGGCTATCCACATTGTGCTGGGGAAGCAGGGCTGGGGCTGGGAAGCTGCTGCTCTTACCAAGATGTTTCTGGGAGTCTAAAAGCATGAACTTTTCTTCCTTGAGAATTAAAATTACCCAGAATATCTCATAGCAAAACATCATTAATATTTCAGTGTTATTTCCTTTTCTAAGGCATTTAAAAAGGTAATTAGAATAAAGTGAACCTACTATTTTGTATCCAACTCTCAATACTGTGTGTGCTATGTATTTATACATACTGTAGTCTTTTATAATAGATGGCTGCAGAATATTCCACTGAGATAGACCTGAGTGTACCTAATAGCTCTCCTGCAGTTAGTTATGTAGCCTGCTTTTAATTATAAATGACCCCAACAAATATCTTCACGTACAATACCTTTCCTGTATGTTTTGAATTTAGGTTTCGGAAAGCAGAATAGAACAGGCTCCAAACAGCTTTAAAGTTCTTAATAAATGTAGACAAATGGCTTTCCGTTGGAGCTGTGAATTTATAAAGATCATCAGCAAGGTCTCAAACCACTATCAGTACAAACTTTAGAAACAACAAACAAGGGGTGCTTGGGTGATTCAGTCATTAAGCATCTGCCTTCAGCTCAGGTCATGATGTTGGGGTTCTGGGATCGGGTCCTGCACTGGGCTCCCCACTTGCGGGAAGCCTGCTTCTCCCTCTCCCACTCCCCTTGCTCGTGTTCCCTCTTTTGGTGTGTCTCTGCCAAATAAATAAATAAAATCTTTTTAAAAAATTAAAAAAAAATAAAAACAACAAACAAGCATCCACAAATACACAAAAATTTTGTCCTACTTGATGATTTAACCAGCCCACAACAGCAACTTTTTGATATATTTTGATCACTATTCATTACTGAACCTTCTAAATTTAATACCTTTGTTTGCTGTTTCTTTTGTGAGGTAGTTTTTATTTTGAAGTTATCAATATATTTAATAAAATCAATATATTACCTTTTCTCTATCATCTTTGCTATAAGCACTTTGAGTTGTCCCTCTCAATCTACGTGGAATTTACTTTAGTAGTGGGTATGAAGTGAGATCATTACTTCCTCAACTTTCTAACCGGTTGTTCTGAATAGAGCTTACTGACTGGCCTTTCTTCTATCTCACTGATCGCAGTGAGCTGCCTCTATCAGACAAAGTCCTAGCTGTCCGGTCTAGCTGACGGGTGTGTGTCTTTATTACGCTACGCATGCATCTTAGCCTTTACTATACAGCTTTACATTTTAAACTTTGCTTAGGAGAAATCGCATTACTCTTTTCTGAAAAAGTGAAAATATGTTTCCCATTTACTATGCCAGGGAACAATTTTTAATCAAGATCCTTTAAAAGAAAAATTACACAGGGATTGTCGAAGATTTACATGGCTTTTTTTTTTTCCCTTCAGAGAGAGAGTGCGAGAGTGAATGTGAGTGGCGGGGGTCTGCAGAGGGAGAGGGGGAGAGAGAATCTTGAGCAAACTCCATGCCAAGTGGAGAGCCTGACGTGGGGCTCGATCTCATGACCCTGAGTTCATGACCTGAGCCAAAATGCAGACTCCATGCTGAGCATGGAGCTCAACGTGGGGGTCAATCCCAGGACCCTGAGATTATGACCTGAGCTGAAACCAAGAGTCAGATGCTTAACCGAATGCCCACCCAGGCACCCCTAATCTTTTGCAGCCATCATTTTACAGATGAGGACTGAGGCTTAGGAAGATAACCAATCTTGCTGGGGAGGGTGAGCGAGACAGCTGTGACTTGGATTTAGGTCTGATTCCAAACCAAGGTTCGTAACTGCTTTGCTCTCCTGCTTTCCCATAAATTAATTCAGACAGAACGGCCATGTTTATATAATATTTAGGTTTTTCAATCCAGATACAGGGTGACCTGAGGCACCTCTATCAAAAGTGAATGTACTTACAAGGGAAACCCTCTGACTTCTGCCTTAGGTACCCAATGCCCAGCAGGGGAAGCCCAAACCTTTTAGCACAGCTTTCAGTGCCTTTTCCCCAACCCTCTTGACTCTCCAACCAGTTCCCTGTTATTTTTGAAAAGGCCTTTGTTTGATTAGAGTGAATTATTATTATTTTTTTTTACCTTGCCAAGACATTTCTCTTCATTCAAACCCATCAGCTCTGACACCTCCTTCAGCAACCAACCTTTCAGCTGCATCTAGCTCCACGAGGGCGCTTGCTCAGTCACTATGTAAACACATACTCAGCCACACCTGCCCCCCAACAGGCTGGTCCTTCCTCGCTCTCTCTTCGTGTGCTCCTGGTCACTACAGGGCTTTAGTTTCTCGGTACTCCGACTACCGTTCTTCACCTTTTCTCGGATAGGAACGTGATGGGAGGAGCCATGGCCCCTCTCCCTTACAAAAGGTGCACATTTGCACTTGGAATTCCATTTCAGGGAATGCACAGACCCTTGAAGTGGTGGACCACCACTTTAGGTTAAGAACTTCTAAACCTGTCCTGTCCACTTTGGTGGGCACTTGCCATGGAGGGCTATTTACGTTTAAGTGAAATAAATTAAAAATTCAATTCTTCCACCATACTAGCCATGTTTCAAGTGCTGATGAGCCACAGTGGCTAGTGGCTATCATGCTGTACAGTACAGGCATGGACGTTTCCAGCACTGCAGAATGTTCGACTGTACGGTGCTGTTAATACAATCCCAGTAAGAGAACACAGTGCAGCCATTAAAAAGGAAGAAGCAGATCTATCTCTATGCACTCACTATCAGTGAGCTACCAATACACACACGCGTGTATATTTTCATGTGCAAAAAAGGATACAAACATCTGACCTGAGCTACCTCAGGTAATGGCAGGAAAGGGAGAATTTTCACTTCATTTTATATCCGAGGGTTTTTAAATGTTTACTTTTTATAATAACATCCAAAGCTTAAAGATTCCTTTTTTTTTTTTTTAAAGATTTTATTTATTCATTTGAGAGAGAGAGCATAAGCAGGGGAGAGAGGCAGAGGGGAAAGCAGACTCTGGTGAGCAGGGAGCCCAAGGTGGGGCTCAATCCCAGGATCCTGGGATCATGACCTGAGCTGCAGGCAGACACTTAACCATCTGAGCCACCCAGGGGCCCCAAAGCTTAAAGATTCTTAACTATAGAGAACAAACAAAGAGCTGATGGAAGGCAGTGGGTAGGGGATGGGCTAAATGGGTGATGGGTTATCAAGGAGGACACCTGTGAGGACATATACACAGTATGTAACACTGGATGATGTTCCAAGTGACGAATCACTAAATTCTATGCCTGAAACCAATTTCTACCACGCATGTTAATCAACAAGAATTTATTTTATTTTAAGATTTTATTTATTTATTTGACAGACATCACAAGTAGGCAGAGAGGCAGGCAGAGAGAGAGGGGGAAGCAGGCTCCCTGCTGAGCCGAGAGCCCAATGTGGAGCTCAATCCCAGGACCCTGAGATCATGACCTGAACCGGAGGCAGAGGCTTAACCCACTGAGCCACCCAGGAGCCCCAACTAGCAATAATTTAAATAAAAATTTGAAACTAAAAACAAAAAAACAAAAACAACAAAACACAAAAAAAACAAACCTCTTAAGCTCATATACCTACAGCTTTATCTGCCTGAACTAAGAGCTTGGTTTCTCCCACTCCACCTGTGCAGAACGCTGAGCGGAGACAACAGGAAGATCCCTATCCTTAAGCCACTCCAACTCCAAGGGTCAAGGTGTTATCCTACCCCGCCTGACAAGCACCCCCATGAATACTTACTTTTTCTGCAGTCCGGTTCCAGACAGTCACTGTGTGACCCATCTTTAGCAAGTTGGAGACGATGCCACTTCCCATGAGGCCAAGGCCCAAAAATCCTATCCTGAAAGAGAGAGACACGGACGGGCTCAGGGTGGGGCCTCACGCACCAGAAAGCTCACTCAGCGGCCCACAGCGCCTCTGCAGAGCCAGCAGCAATGTGTGCACGTTGGGTCTTTTCTCCTCATGCCGTTGTTTCAGAGTGTCCCTCAATCTAGACGGGCTTCTCTAAATCCTTGCCTGCCACAGAAAGAAGTGTGCCTCATATGGTTTAGGGCAAGTCTTCCAACTTGTTCCCTTACTGCTCTGCTAGAGCGTCTGAGCCCATGATTCCCGCACAGCGAGAAAGCAGGCATTTGCCTTCAACTCTTGCAGCGGCTTCCTGGTCAGCCGCCCTGAACGCCAGGCTTTCGGATGTCATTTTAAAGCACATCAGAATCTGTGACAAGGAACTGAAGCAACGTGATCAGAGCCAGCCAACTTCTCAACTGCAGGGATCGGGATCGCAGTCTTCACCTCCCTCCCCAGCTCGACACCCGACACTACCTTTGTGGTGTTCCTGCTGTTAGCAGAGACGGGCACTGACCCTTTTCAAAGCCTGGAGCCAATCTTCTCCAGAACGTGCATTCTCCCTATGCCTGCCTTCTCCCGAACCTGTCTGGGACTGCTCTGCGCTGGCCCGTCCGCGGCTCCCCACCCGGCCCCTCTAATGCAGCCCATGCTCGTCCTGGGGGACTGAGCGCAGGCGGACGGCAAGTTCTGCTTAAACTTCGCTTCCTGCAGCCTGCTTCCTCCCGCAACGCTGAGTACTTAGGGGCTGTTAGCTACCACTGCTATTTCTATGCGCGCTTACGGATTTTATGTTGCCCAGAGGTCTCTTTCTCGCTCCTGCGCTTCACTCCTTGCATGGGATAGAGCTAACCAATGCCTCTTCCTTCATTCCTTATTACGTGGTGCTGTGGTTTCAGTTGGGTTTCTCTCAGCTCCAGACCCTCTCTGCAGCCTGTCCGCCTTCTCCTGAGTTGCCCTTTTAGTATTCTTGGTCTCCGGGGCTCACGTTCGCCGCTACCCCTGCAAACTGGCTCTTGTACTGAAACGGTCTCCCCCCATCCCCGGTGGAATATGAACTCCCACGTGCTCTCTGTCCTAGCCTGACTCCAAGGATGGAGAGAGCCCACCACCTTCCTCACCACATGGCACCCTTGCCCACTGAGTCTGCAGCCAAGGCTCAAGTCCCGGAGATCTTCTGTCGCGCACATTTGTCTGGGTAGGGGAAGCTTGCCCTATGACTCGACGTCATGGCAGACTAATTCTCTTTTCCTGGTGTTCCAGTACGCCTAGTACACCACACAGTTGCTTCGCTTTTTAGTAAGCTTCACATTCACGTCCAAAAATGGTTTGACTAATGGGGCAACAAAGGTCTTAGGTGAAAGCACTGGACTCTGGCCTCAGCCTCACTTTTTTTTTTTTTCTTTTTAAGACTATACAGTCCTCCTTAAGTCAGTAGGTGACATCCATCTCCCCTTTCATTAGCATAGAGCATGCCTTTGCTTTTTCCACTCTACCCAGGGCTGTTCACCCAAAATAACCGGTAGAATCAGGGATTTCATCAGCACAAAAAATTACGAATAAAGTAAAAGGTGTACTGTTTTCACTCTGAGAAAGAACTGTACAGGAGATACGCATGGAGAATTCAGACCTGGCACTCAGGAGGGTGCCCCATCTTAGCACTTTTATACACACGACTGCAAATACCGCCAGAGGAAAGGCAGGGACGTGCGGACCACAGTCCAGGCTCACCCCAGAGAGCTGCTGGCAGGTATGCGGAAGGACCCAGTGGCAACAGCAGGGAGAGCTGGGGAAGGCGAGATGATGGTGATTCACCTCTCACCAGCCACCCGCCCCCACCACAGCCAGTTTCAGGGTCTTCATCACTGTTCTACTAAGCCAGTGGTTCTCAAAATGTGGTCTTTTGACTGGCAGCAGCAGCACACCCTGGAAGGTGTCCAAGATACCAACCCTCCGCATCTACCCTAGAACTACTGACTGAGAAACCCTGGGGGTGGGGTGGGATAGGGCCAAGCAGTGGATGCTTGACATGTGGCCTTCCAGCTGATTCTGAGTTAGGGGAAAGTCTGAGAACCACCAAACTGAGTGTTCCTCCAGCTCCAAGACTCACCAGTGTGCTATGAAGGCAACCCCACCATGTACTTATAGGACCTTGGTCGCCTGCAGGTCAAATTACTCCCAGGCAACTCATTAAAAATTACGCCTTTCCCTCTCTCTCTCCATTCAATCCCAGCAATGGCTGGGATACAACCCTTAAGGAAGCCCCTTGGGGTTATCCCCTATTCCCTAATAGAACTAGAACCACAAGAAGCCTTTTCATCAAAGGTCCTACTTTTTGTCTGTGGGTGTGATGCTGCCATTCACGGCCGTGCTGTCTGCTGCCTGGATGGAGGTGGACCCAGTTTCCTAGGGAAAGGAAGCACAACTCATCAGGTCAGTCTGCCCACGGCAAAGGCCCCAGTGGAAGAGAAAAATAGGGAGGCGTGGAACCTACGTACCTCTTCACATATTTTCAACTTCTTTGTGATTGCCTGGTAACAGACAGCTGGCTAATAAAGGAGGAAAAAAGACCATGTATTAAACTGAACACTTAACTGGTCTTCATTATAATTTCCCTAAGAGATTAGGCCTAAAGTGTGGTGTTAACACTGAAAACCTATTTGCTGTTCAACTTTACTGAACTCCAAAGGACACATCAGAAATGGAATACACACTATCTCACTCAAATATCTAGGCAACTCTGCAAGTTTCTTTTGCCGATGATGACATTAAGGATCAGAAAGTCATACACTCAAAATTACAAAGGTAGTCAGTGCAACTGGGCTCGCAACCCAGATCTGTCCAACTCCAAAGCCATAGCCTATCAGGTCCTATATCAAGGTTCAGCCTAACTCACGGCCTTGCAGATACTGAGAAGCCTTGCCTCCACAAGCTGACGGTTCAGAGAGGCTGCCTGCACAGCAAGCCCGAGACTGCATCCACCAAACAGCACGGGCTACCTCATGAGTGCTGAAGCTCACAGGGTCTGGCTTCTGCCCCAGACTCCAAAGGCAACCACAAATGTCTCAATCACACAGCTGCTGAGTCTTTTTTTCTTTTATTTTTTTAAGATTTTATTTTTTTTGACAGAGAGAGACACAGCGAGAGAGGAAACACAAGCAAGGGGAGTGCGAGAGGGAGAAGCAGGCTCCCCGAGGAGCAGGAGCCCCATGTAGGACTCTATCCCAGGACCCTGGGATCATGACCCAAGCCAAAGGCAGACGCACCCACAGCTGCTGAGTCTTAAATGCTTCTTTGGGGGGGGGGGTTACTTTAAAACGTAACAACACCTGATTCACAAGTGGGCCTCCATGTGACTTCTTATTTTGCTGCTCCGCGCAGCGGTAGAAGCAGAGCCTCACTTTACAGACCAGTGGGGTGAGGTCCATGGAGCCACCTTCTCCCCTCAGGCCAGCCCCTGACCAAGGATCAAGAATGTCAAAGACCAACTCACCTTCTCAGTTTGGCTGAGCAGGAAATGATGGAAATGAGGGTCTGCATCTTTCACAGGCTGAAACCAGAAAATGATTGAATAAAACAACTTAACTTCCACCAGAGGTCACCTTGCCTGCTGCCTGGTAACTGACTCTCCTCTGGCTAAACACCCCTGGCAGCCAGTCTTGACTCTGCCTGGAAGCGCTTTCCCGTTGTTGGTCTAAGCCTTTTATGATTGATCCCTGCTCTACCTACAGGGAAACTGGCTACAAGTGGAAGAGAAGACAGAATTCTGTCAGGTTGGCCTAAAAATTATTCCAGTAACAGTGTAGGAAAATAGTTAAGAGGAATACCGGTATTTTTTTAAAGATTTTATTCATTTATTTGAGAGAGAGTGAGTGAGAGAGAGCATGAGAGGGAGAAGGTCAGAGGGAGAAGCAGACTCCCCATGGAGCTGGAAGCCTGATGTGGGACTCGATACCGGGACTCCAGATCATGACCTGAGCGGAAGGCAGATGCTTAACCAACTGAGCCACCCAGGGGTCCTGAATATTGGTGTTTTTAAAATGCAGCATTTACCAGTCCTGGATAATTGAGCAGGGGAGGCCAAATCAATTCTCATGACTCCTGATCTTAGGGTTTTACCTACTGTATCTGGTGTCAGACCCTTGAATGTCTCGTCTCATGGAGGACGAATATAAACAGAAATGGAGGACAATGAAGGCTTTCACAGTTAGGCTTAACAGGGGACTGGGGCATCCACTACAAGGGGCTACTGAACAGCAGAGTTGTATATGTGAATAGTGAAAGGTGTGTATAAAGCATTAAGTGAAAAAAATGTGTGGGCCAATCCCACATTTGTGAAAACCAACCCTATTCCCAAGAGTAGAAACCCCATGTGGGTATATAATCCTATAAATGATGGGTGAGTGGGGCGTCTACCAAAAGGTCTAGAAGAAGTTACATTGAACTTGAGCACCCCTGAGGGTGGAGACGTGCAATTTTCCCCCTCGTACACCTCAGTACTGTTTTGCAATTTAAAAAATGGGGAAAGGAAAAGCGCCTCACACAGGCCAGGAAACCAGCTTGGAGGCTGGGCTTATCCTGGCCTGCGGGAGAGCTTGTTACCTCGCTCACAGTCGGCTGCCATTTAAACGCGGCCATCGGTCCAGCCATCACCCCCTTCACGGTACTAGACTCAGGGATGGTGAGATCCTACAGAAGGAAAGGCAGATGGTCAAGACACTGAGGCCACCTCAGTAGGAGAGGTCTTCCTGCGCCAAATCGGGGAGCACCTCTTTACTGCTCCGCTTCCTTCAGTCACATTCCACATTAAAAGAACCCCAACTCCAGTCTCAGTCCCCAGGCATGGTTCTGACTGCCCATCGGGGGGAAACCAGGCAAGTTTTCATTAACAGGGAACAAGGGTTTCTTCTCTGTTCTTGAAATAACAAATTGTCTTCTTGTGCCCAAGTTTCACAAGGACAGGTATCTCTGGAAAGCCCAACTGTGGTGTGCAGTGTTGTCAGCAAATCACAGTGAAGTGTCCTTATGGCCAATAACGAACATTAAGAGAACAGTACCCTCTTCAGAGAAGACCTCAAAAAACACTAAGAAAGCCACATGGTGCCAATGAAGAAATGTGCCCAGTGTTTTAGCTACTAAGTGACAAAGCTAGACTTCCAACTCAGAGCAGCTGGGAACCAAGAGCCCCACTTGCTCTCCAGGCTGATGCCAGGGCAGGACCCAGTAGAACGGGGCGCACCTCCTCACCAAGGGCCTGGCCCATACCCATCCTGAACAGCGAGCTGCTTCAGCCTTACACCTGCTGTGCTCTTGTCCCCTCCACCAAGTTTACCTCACACCCCCTTTCCGCAAGTGGGATCTTCCAGCCACAGTGTCCCTTCTGACATTTCTACTTGGTATCTCATGGGAATCTTGACATGCCCCACTCTGAACCCTGGATTTCCCTGCCCAAATGGCTTCTTCCATTGTCTTCGCAGTCTTAGAAAAGTAGCTGCATTCGACCAGGCTGAGATCTTTGCGGTTCATCTTGATTCCACCCTCCTCTTTCCTGCTGGCAATGATTATGGTTTTACGACTGCTGATCTGGGAACCCCTTTTGCCACCCCACTGCTAACATTCAAGCTAGGCTGCCATCACCTGTCACTTGGGCTGTAGCAAAAGGGATCCCCCCGCTTCTGTTCTGGAACACTGCAGTCTAGACTGTACACAGCAGCTACCACTTCTCTGCCTACAACTGGCTTCCTGTCTCATAGTCAGGCTAAAGGCTAGAATATCATGGCCTATGGGGCACTACAAGTTCTACAACCTTCACTCCATCCTACTCTCCGAATTCATGTCCTATTATATTTTCTTCCCCCTCACCACTCTCCAACTCACTAGCACTAACCCTTGGCCCTCCAGCCATTCCCCAAACACACCAGGCATACGCCTGCCTCAGTGCCTTCGCACTACTGGGAACGCTCTTCCAACAGTGATCTACTTGGCTCACATGCTCACTTGAGGTCTCCACAAATATGTCACCTTATCGGGGTGCTTTCCCTGACCCCTCTGTATCTTCCCCCATTAGAACATGATACTGATGTTATTATCAGTGAGTTCTATGAAAGCAAGACCTTTGCCAATTTTGTTCACTCTGTATCCCATGGTGGGAGCCATGCCTGGCACTGACGAGATGTTTCATTATTTACTGAAGAAGTGAACATGGGAGGGGCCTTGTCAAAGTATCATGCGGCTGAATCACTAGACATCTGGCTTCTGGTGGAGTGGCTCCATCCACAGGTGCTGAATAAAGATCTCTGGGGGAAAAGGGGGCCTAATGCAGTACTGCCCCAAAGAACGTCCTGCCACGATGGACATATTCTGTATCTGTCCCCTGTGGCTAGGGGCAGCACAGCTCTAGTGACCTGCTTCAGGTCTCAGGACAGAAGGAGAGTGGGGTGGAGAGCACTGGCTTTCCATCTGGCAGCAGCAGAAGGCTTCAGCTCCCAAACCATCAGCCTCTGCAGCACTCCGGGACCTGGGGAGAGACAGAGCCCTGGCGGCTGCGGGCTGCCAGGGTGCGGCGTGCCGACTAGAGCTGCAGTTCTTCTTTCCTGCGCAGGACTTGGAGACGAGAGCCCCTGAGAGAGGATGAAAGCACACCTCTCACACTGGAGTCGCACGAACCCAGCCTTTCCCTGTTTGCATGGAACTGACACTTCTCCGTCAAAAGGTCAGCCTTTCCCACTGATCCTCAAGGGACAGGGGATTACGGCTCCAAATGGCGATCATCTGGGGCTTTGCCCAGGTATCAGCCTAGGCTACTGCTGTTTCAGAAAGAAGCCTGACAGCCAATTGACAATTACCGTAGCAACACACACTCTTTTTAGAGCACAGAGAGCAGAAGATGCACCAAAATTCCAAGCCCAGATTCCCTACATGTCTGAAGGTGCTTAATTAAAACCAACTGTCTGAACCGAAATGGCTGTGCCTGCCCTGCACCACTAGCTACGCTCCTTCCTTTCCAGCTAACAAATCCTTCACTAGAGGCCGGGCCAAGCAAGGAGACTGCACAAAGGGCTGTGCTGAGGGTAAATAGCAAGTAGACGTCTCGGCTGAGGACCTCGCTCCAAGAACAGCAGCAGAAATGTTACTACCCCCTAATTAATAATTCAGACTCAAGGGCAAACTGCTTTTCTCTGGGAGCCCGTGAGAAGAGTCCCTGCAGAGAGTCCAGTGGTGGCCTCGGGTTACACTAAAACCACTACGCTCTCGCTGCACAACGGGCTACCGCCAGACACTGACACATGTAAAGCCATTCATCAGACGCATAGTTCGTGGCTCACTGTTCTTGGTGCTCTGCTCGTTACTCGTTTAATTATCACAACAAACAAGAGAGACAGGTATCACTACTATTTCCAGTGATCAGACGAGGAAACGAAACCAAGGCAAAGGTAGCCGGCCAAGGTCACACAGTTGCACAAAGTTATGGAGTCACAGTTCGGACTCAGACCTCCTCCTCACCTCTCCTGGACACCTCCCTTTTTCCAAAAAGATGTCGTTTCTCTGCTGGGCCAGCACGGAGTTGGTGAGATCCATGGCTTCAGAAGGTAGAAAATAGGAATTTGGAGAACAGTATAAAACCTGACAGCTCAGATGCCTCTGGATCCCCAGGAAATCAGTTCAACTGGACCAAATCTGATCACACCCCCTGAGGAGTTCTTTCTGCACCGCGGCTAGGCGTTTTCTCCATCTTCTCCACCTCTGGCTGCAGTTCCCTGTGCTCAGTGTCAGCCAGGGCTGTCCCGACCGCTAGTCACTCTGTCTACTCTCAGTCTCGGGTCATCTGACAGTGAGAAGGATCTTCTCTAACACAGTGGTCACTCAGTGGCAGCCCACAGGCTCAATCGGGCCCAGAGATGTTCCTTGGACCTAAAAGTACTTTAAAATTTTGAATTAGCATGTAACATTTAAAACTGGAGTGTTTCACATAAAACTCTGTATTTTCAGCTTCTCTTGAGGAAAAACCAGACAACCTGGCACAAGTTGGCTGGAACCCCATGGACAGAGCATGATCTCCCCAGAGCGCCAGCTGCTGTCACCCCTACTGCTCTCAGCGTGGAGGCAGGTGAGGGCTGCGGGCCCCCAGCAAGCCTCTCCGCCTGCTGCAGAGTCCGGTCTTGCTGCTTCCTGTCTGGTCTCGCTGGTGTCTGAATTTGCAGGCCACGATCTGATGCGGTCTAGCGTTTCATCACGGCCTTATCACCCAACTGTTTCTGCCAGCCATCAGGCTCCCGTCCCCTTGATTGTGCTCTAACAATCCTTCCCTGTGTTTTGACAGACTATCCCCTCCATCTCAAATTCTCTTCCTTTGGCTTTTAAGACTTGGCCCGTATCTTTTCAGGAAGGTGAAAGGTACGTTATTTCCCCTTTATTTCACGGTGATGGCTCTTCCAAACCCTTCCAACTCTGATCTATGGGTGTTTCCCCTGCAAAGCAGACTCCCGCCTTTGACTGCTCCCTCCTTACTTTCTCTGAAAGTAGAGGGCCACTGGGCCTCAGATATACTTTGTATGTCTCCAACATACTTTCTACCTATCTGCCTCCCACATCTACATTCCATCCTGACATTAGTTCAAGGCTCCCTAATAGTCTGGCATTAGGCACTGGCATCACCTCAAATTCATCACAGTCAAAATAGTACCAGTCCTTCTGCTCCGTATGCCAACTCTACTCCAGACTCTTGCTCTTAAGAATGGTGTTACCATTTCCCAAACAAAAACCTGAAATCATCTCCCTCCCCCTTTCCCCTGGAACCAGTTGCTAAATCTTATGAACCCTTCCTCTGAAGTGCCTCTCAGGCAGTTCCTTTTAGTATTTGCTATCAGGATAGCTCCTCATGTAAGCGTAACCTAGGTTTAGCTTTCGGACTGGCTCTAGCCTGTCTTCTCTGCCCTCCACCAATGCTAACACACGGCTTCGAGCACACCACCACCCTGCCACCCAGCTTCAACACACTCGTGGCCCCCTATTGACTCTGTGACCGTAAATACTGCTTTAGTAGTAGACCTCGAGGCCCTCTACAACCCAGTGACTACTCACTTTTAGCTCTCTGCTCTCCTCCTCGTCCTCCACCTATAATGAGAACATCCATGCCAACATCAAGCCCCACGCAGGCTGGGCCCTCTGTCTCTGGAATGCTTTCCCCCTCTTTCTTCTTAAGCCCCTTCCAGTGCCAGCCCTCACATGCTGGCTCAGGTGGACTCTTCTCCGGCCATGACCATCTAGCTGAATGCAAGATCCTTTACAGCCTATTTCACGCCTGTGCACCCAGGCTGTGTCCCTCCCCTGGTCTGCAGGATTCTTTAGGGCAGTGCTTAGCACAGGTTTCTATGTCCACTCAGTGAGCTGAGGCACACTGTAGGGCTCAGCTCTTTCATATACAAAAGGAAGTCACTAATCCCAGAAGCTGCAGAGGTAAAACAAACCTTCTCATCCTTTGGGGGCCGACCCCGTTTCCGGGGACTCTGCTCTTGGGCTCTTTTCAGAGGGGACTTGGAGCCTCTCTCTGATGAGCCTGAAGACACCCTCTTCTTTCCTTCTCCCATGTTCTTCTTCACCTTCCCTTCAGACAGGCTAAGCTTCCGCTTCTCATCACCTGAGTTTGGCCTACTTCTCTCCTCACTGGAATTACGCCGATTCTTGTCATCAGCAGAATTGTGGGACGACGTCTGAAAGTTTAATAATAACAATGATAGCCACCACAGCAGCCACTGCTGCCATCACCGCCATTTACACAAGCCACACCCTAGGAGAAGCGTTTTACATGTGCTATCCACACAACAACCCTACGAAATAGGTTCTGCTATCACTCCCACTGATGTTTGGGGAAGCAGATAAAGTCAAATCACTTGCCTATAGTCCCAAAGCTAAGAAGTGGGATTTACACCCAGGCAGTGGATATACCCAAGAAGCTATACTCCTAATCTCTAGGATGTAAAAGGGAGAAATGCCTGTGTGGTACTCAAAAGCTGAGATACTTCTCCTGAGTCCAAGAGACTTGCCTAAGAACAGCAATCCATTTCAGAGAAGTTTGCTGCATTCATGGAGTTTCAAGCTGATAGGCAAAACGCGGATACCCTAGATTGGAAGTAGTATTCTTTCCAATGGCATTTCGTAAGAATAGGGTTTGGGTTTGGGCCGTATTTAATCTGTTAGTTACTACACCAAAATAACCAGTCAGATGTTGGAATAAAGCAAGGATCAGTCTCTCACCTGGTCTTTCCCTTTGGCTCTCCGGAGGAACTCTTCGACAGCATCCACAGCCTGCTGGAATCGTTTCCCCTTGTTAATCTTTATCATTTCCTCCTTGTGTGCATGGTATGGCTTTAGCTGTTCCACTTTGATCCAGGCACTAGCAGAAAACACACATAGAAAGGGTATGATCCACACTGCCCAGGCCCGAAATTATTAAACACCTCATCGCAACAGAATGCAGATGTATGTTTGGTTTCACTGGACTTCGAAACATGCCTGCTGTGTTTTCAAAACATGTTACCAACCTCCCCAAACTCTTGGGGTGTTTTCCTTACACAAGTCCAGCACAATCACCACCACCACCAAAACCAGAATACCCTTCTCAAGCTGCATGCTCTTTCTGTCCACTCCCGTCCACCAGCCTTCCACACTAAACCACACATCACTTGCCACTTGTGCAGGGCAGGGGAAGCCTGGAGATGTTCTTCCATTCTCATCATGGGAGCCCCTCATGGACCCAGGGCATCAGGAAGCATTATCAACCTTATCAATATCAATTGATTGATATCAATTGATTGATATCAACCTTATCAATCAATCACAGCAACATCACTGCCCAGACAATGCCCAAACCTGAATGACAACCTGTCAATCAACTGGGAATCAGGGATGCGCCCATGGCTCAAGAAATGCAGCATCTGAAATCCGCTGCCCTTACAGATATTTGTTCATAAATGATCCTGTCCATGGCTACTAAACCACACAAAACGTGACACGATTTGGAATTAGGGCAGCAGTCGTAACAGGAGGTCTTTAGAAACAAGATTCTGCTTGTGATTAAAAGTAGAACATACCTTATGATGTTTTAAATTTTAATTCCTACACACACACAAGTAGACACGCCATCAGTTGTCACTTTTTTTTTTTTAAGATTTTATTTATTTATTTGACAGAGAGAGATCACAAGTAGGCAGAGAGGCAGGCAGAGAGAGAGGAGGAAGCAGGCTCCCTGCTGAGCAGAGAGCCTGATGCAGGGCTTGATCCCAGGACCCTGAGACCATGACCTGAGCCAAAGGCAGAGGCTTTAACCCAGAGCCACCCAGGCGCCCCAGTTATCACTTCTGAAATATCTGGCTTACCATACTAACCTGAACAAATCTGCCCCTGCTGACTTCCTGTGATTTTCCTAAATGACATTTAGTATCCCAGTACAAAGGAGAGGATTTTATAGGCTTGGTGAGGTAACAGTTAACTTATGTACATTTTTACTACGCAATACTCAGGTTTCAGAGCATAACCTTCTGAAAAAAGGGGTCAGGTTAGGGACCTAACTAACTTAAGGTCCTCTCCTTTAGACAAAGCTGGAGAATATTCACCATTAATAGTAAAAATGTGGGGCGCCTGGGTTACTCAGTCAGTTAAGCGTCCAACTCTTGATCTCAACTCAGGTCTTGATTTCAAGGCGGTGAGTTCAAGCCCCACACACTGGGCTCCACACTGGGCATGGAGCCTATTTAAAAAAAAAAAAAAAAAAAAAGTGCTAATCTTTACATAAAAATAGTGCGACCAAGCCACCAATGGCCACCTATGCTTTGCATGTTATATGAATAATTGTGACGATGGATTTGTACAAACATAATAGCCGTGGGACTATCAGCCTGCAAATGTGACAGAACACCAGGACTAAGCAGGTTCCCTACGGCGAAACAAAACCACAGAGAACAGAACGATGAGATGCGGCCTCACTGCATAAAGCTCCAACCAGGTGAGGTGAGCAGGTACCTTCCAGTAACTAACTCATCTAAAAGCCTGAAACTTGACATGATAGATTCAATTGATCTATTCTACCGGGAGGAAAAATGGAATTCTATCTTGACCTTACCTGGCCTGGCAGGTACACCACTGACTGGGACCATCCTGCTTCTCTTCCCACTTAGTGTTTCTAAGGACAGACCACCAGAGCAGATGCAAAGCCAGACACACCCTGAAAAGCAGGTTAAGCTGTCCTACCAAGACGACAAAAGTACTAGCGATGAAGCTTACAGAGCCACGTGCTCTGGACTTGCCTCTTTGTTCTCTGAGCAGCAGGTTAGAAGCTGGGACCCACACAAGTTTTGGTGTAAGATCAATGGGGGGGGGCGGTTTATAGAGCCACCCGAGATGGGACAATACACTCCAGGCATTCTAATCCCTGCCTCCCTCTCCCCACATGAACCTCTGATTCAGGGGAAGTGGAGAGGTAGGGACATCCATAGAGGAAGCACCAATAATCCATGCGTGTGTTTCCACTGAAGCATTTTAAGTGGATTACTGATTTCTGCCCCAAGAATGGTACAGTCAAAATTCCATTCATCCCCAGACTGGCATTTGAATTCTCAAATGAAATTTTCCTCTCTGACCATTTTTTGAAAAGTGAAGATGGTTTGCTAAAAGAAGGGACAGTGTACATATCAAGAGGATAAATGCAAGAAATATTAATCTGGTTAAGATTGTTGAAGCAATGTGCCCCATCAGAAAAACTGTAAGGAAAAGGCCAGCCCAGCAGGGCTCTAGGAGGATTACCTCTTGAAAGCAAGCCAAATTGAAATAGAGTTTTTTCTCTGAAGTCTGTATTGCAGAACTCTGTCTCCTCAAAGAGTATGCTTTTCAGCCAGAGTTTCAATAATGCACCATTCTCTAGTACACTGATGTCCGTCACCTGGGCCTGGCATGCAACTGGTGCTCAATAAATAATCACTGAGTAAATGATGCCTTCCAGGCAAGTTCAGAGGGCTGGAACGCTGGAATGTTATAAGGCTTTGCTGGCCTTTTCTGTATGTTGCTGTTGTCTGTACATTTCTGTTTCTGTTTTATTATGACCCTGAGATTGAGACCTGAGCCGCGATCAAGAGTTGGGATGCTTAACTGAGCCACCCGGGTGCCCCTGTTTGTTTATTTTTTTTTAGGTGACTTCTGTTTCTTTATGTGATATGAGCTGTGACTTATGATTTCCTTCTTATCATCCTCCTGATGCCTAGATGGTGCTGGACCTTTTCTGCGTAATTTGCTGTGGGGCTGGGAGTCAGAAAAATCAAGCTTAGTCAAGTGGTGTGTAAAGTACGAACCTTTGCTTTTATGCACAAGGAAGTAAATCCCACTGTAGTAGCAATCAGTGAGGTCATCACAAAGAACCCTTAAGGAAGGTCCCTTAAGATGTCTGCTTAAGTGGAAGAAATCAAAATGCAGAACCGTGTGTACAGTATGCTATTACTCGTGTAAAAACAAGGAAAAAGGAGGATGTAACTTCTTGATTTTGCGTAGTGTCTTTGGTGGGACATGCCATAAGAATCCAGTATAACTGGATGCCCAAGGGCTGGTAACTGGGTGGCTGAGGGTCAGGGATGAATGGAAGTTTCACAGTTTATAGCTGGATTTGGGCAGGCAGGCGGGGGGTGGGGGGCATAAACATGTATTATCTTTAAGAAACATCAAATCAACAATAAAGGCCTCTGCTGTAGAACATGGGCTGCTCTGCCCAGGGGGCTGCCCCCAGGACTTCTTCAGGTGGGTAGCTACTGGCTGGTTGCAGTAACTGCGCCTGTAACACAGCCAGGAGCAGCAAACTTACCCTGGTATTCTGATACACCTCCTATAAATTCTTCTCATTTCTACTATAAGCCCTCTCACATTACACGCTCTGCTCAAAATGAATTCAAACACCTCATGTTTTCAAAAACTTCCATAGTTCCGACCTGCTTTTCCCTTAAGTTAAAATCATATCATGTACACATCGTATTAAACATGTGGTCTACAAATTAAACGTGGGTCTACGAATTATCTCCAAAACTCTCAGGTATGTGACTCAGACTTTGCATGACAGAAAGACCTGGGTGGGGGTGGGAGGGAGAACACACACGTGTCAGCATAGTCCAAAGGTGAGAACAAAGATGGGGACAGAAGACATGGGCTGCTTCTCCATCTAGATTTTATGAGTAGTACTAAGCAAATGATTTGTATGCTTGCCCAGCTTCAAAACCACTTAAGGAGACTGAGGATTACTAAGTTGTTACAGGTCCAAGTCTAAGCTATTCAGAAATCAAGACACCCCAAAACTCACAAATCAAAATACAAAACAAAACACAACAAAAAGTCACAAAGAAAATAAGAGTTTGCCAATTAGTTTCAAGCACTGATGATCATACAGACATCAACAAAGACTTGCAGATAAGATAGATTAAGAAGATTCTGTTTTCAAAACTTGAAAACATTCTTGAATGCTGGATAAGGCGCTTCCCAGCTGTGCTGTCTATGCCAATATGGCCAGCCACTTCCTTTGTGCCGGATTCTTTAATGCTGGTGCATGACACCTGTTCCTGGAGTCCACTGTCTCAGCCATGAGAGGAGTCACCTGTAGGACCGATGCTGGTGCTGGGACAGGAGAACCTACTCCGTGCTCTCTAGGACAGGCACCGTCCAGTCCTGGCAGAGGACACTGCTGGCTCAGTACAAACAGCAGCGCACTTGCCATCCATTTGGCTCCATTCTCCAACTATTGCACAGTGTCGCATGTAGGCAAAGCGGGGCCGTCAGCTCCCAGGCGAAAAGAAAGAGGGGTGCTCAGATGACTCCAATCTGCTTGTAATTACAAGCAGTAGGTTCTTCTCCAAGAGTCGTACCTTCTATTTGCCTTGATGGAAAAAGTTTCTTAGATTGGGATCCTGGAAATTCCATCACTGAACTCCACAAATCTCCTGCCTCTCAGTGTACTAATCTGTTAAAAAGTGAGAACCAGAACAAATATGCTATCTATTTCCCTAAAGGACTGTTGTAGGGTCAGGTGTGAAGGCGCTACACAAACTCTCCGGTGGTCATTTGGGATCTATCCTCTTTTGCCAGTAGCCTTCTCTTGAACTGTTTGTTTCTGGGCATTTTTGAACACCCACAGACTATATGAGCTTCCCCCATTCTGCCATTCCATGGCCACTACTGAAAATTTTAAACTCCAGGCTGTTTCTATTCTGATGGGCAAATCCCTGTCCGAGATGGGCTCTCACGTGCCTGAGACTTCATCTGCGGGTGTGGTCACCTGGTAGAGTTGTTGTCAAAGTTATGCTAAAGTTATTTTTCCCTCTGTATCTCTGTGAAATAGAAAACGACCATGAGTAACCCCTCTACTGGCCATCCAGGCTCGGAGAGCTGAATCCAGCCATCTTACTAAGTCCTTCCCCTTCCAGGGGTCGCTGGTTAGGAAGGTCTGGTCCTCTCTCTTCCTAATAGGACATCAACGCAATTTGTCAGAAGTTTTGACAGAGGAAGGGGGAGAGAAAAACTAGTTTTCTAGAAGATTGAAATATTTATCTTTTTTTAAAAAACAAGATTTTATTTACTTACTAGAGACAGACACACACACACACACACACACACACAGTACAAGCCGGGGAAAGCAGGGAGCAGGCTCTGTGCCAAGCAGGGAGCCCGCCATGGAGCTCGAGCCCAGAAACCTGGGGTCATGACCTGGCCTTAACCAACTGAGCCACTAAAATTGTTATCTTAAGGAGCTACTCTTTACACTCTTTAATAAAGATCCTTGCTAATATTAAAAAAATCATATCTATAAATATTTTCCCCCATACAGAGTGTAGAGTTTTGAAAAGATACATGTCTGACTGAATCCTATATTGCTCAGGAATTCAGGAGCAGCCCCATGGGGTCAGGCCCTATCCAGTGCGGGAAGCATCATATTCCTCTCCCTGACATCAAACTTCAAAGGGAGGTAGAGCCCCGTTTCTTCTGGAACCACCTATGGCCCTGCCCTTCACAAAGGAGTTCTCTATCTCTAAAAACCCACTTGTACTTCCCGTCTAAAGCACTTCTCAAATGTCCGTTTCCTACAGTGCTTCTTATGCACGCCCTAAACATAGTCACCACAGCATTTGTTCTGCTCACAGTGCTGCTATCGAAGCGTCTGATGATTTATGAGCAGGTCAATGTTTACCTCCTTGGGGTCATTCATCATTTCATCAATTCTGATTGTGCTCTTTTTCACATTAAAGAATCCTACTCTTTGATCTGACTTGGTTCCCTTTTCTGATATTATCTAGTACCATCAGATCCCTTTGGGAGTATGGACTCAACTGCACATAGCACTCCTGGCAAGGCACAGCACAGTTTTTACATAAAGATGTAACAATTAAAAAAAAAAAAAGGTAGAACAATTTACTGTTTGGTGTTTGAAGCCTTTTCAGTCACAAGAGATGTGGGGGCGCCTGGGTGGCTCAGTCAGTTAAGCCTCTGCCTTTGGCTCACGTCATGATCCCAGCATCCTGGGATTGAGCCCCGAGTCCAGCTTCCCACTCAGTGGGGAGCCTGCTTCTCCCTCTTCTCTCCGCTTGGGCTTTCTGTCCCTATTTCTCTCTCTCTCAGATAAATAAAATCTTTTTTTTTTTTTTTAAGATTTTTATCTATTTGACAGAGAGAGAGAATGATCACAAGTAGGCAGAGAGGCAGGCAGAGAGAGAGGGGGAAGCAGGCTCCCCGCTGAGCAGAGAGCCCGATGCGGGGCTTGATCCCAAGACCCTGAGATCATGACCTGAGCAGAAGGCAGTGGCTTAACCCACTGAGCCACCCAGGTGCCCCTCAAATAAACAAAGTCTTAAAACAAAAACAAAAACAACCCCCACAAACCAGACCTCGCTGAAGTCCTTAGGAACTTCCAACTCTCAAATGTCTTTCTTTTCAAACACAAATCCTTTCTCTACCTCTCAAGTTTCCCTTAAAGCCACTTGCTTCTTACCAACTTACTCTCTCTCGTACTGTATTTATATGTTAACCTGAAGTTTACTGAACCCGTCGTATACCACAACACACTACAAACAAATGGCACTACTTCTGCATAACTACAAGGTAGAGAGCATCGTCCCACATTGTGGGCAAGGACACAAGGGTTAGAAAGGTAAAAATAACTTGCCCAAATTGTAGGGCAGGTGCGATGGCATCTGAATGCACAGGACGCCAGCATCAAATCCAGAGCTCTTTCCTCAAAGTAACCCCCTGGACACTTCACCTTCAGATCATTTAAAGATAGTAAATAATGTCTGCTGATCACTCATCACGAAGGACCCTTCTTCCTTCAGAGACGTGCCTGGAGATCCTCACCCCTTGTTTCCTTTCATTGTCAACTGCCTAGCCACCAAAAAATGTATTGGTCCTGTGACAACTTACTTTTTAATAACTTTTTATGTGGAATTCTACCAAGCGAGCTTAACAAGCTTAAAGATATTATACCTAACAGCTGCCCTAAATCCACCTGCTTATGAATCCCCTCAAAGAACTTTAGTTAGAAGTCACATCAGCACCACCACTTCTAACATCACTAGGTTATTTTTTTCTTTCTTTTTTTTTTTAAAGATTTTATTTATTTATTTGACAGAGAGAGATCACAAGTAGACAGAGAGGCAGGCAGAGAGAGGGAGAGAAGCAGGCTCCCTGCTGAGCAGAGAGCCCGATGTGGGACTCGATCCCAGGACCCTGAGATCATGACCTGAGCTGAAGGAAGCAGATTAAACCACTGAGCCACCCAGGCGCCCCCACTAGGTTATTTCTGAGTTAAGTGCGTCCCTTTCCTTGGCTTCACTCGTGTGCCTCGTGAAGTGCTAAAATGCACTCAACTCCATTTTTCCGTCTCACCTATAGTATTTTTTTTTTTTTAACACACAGGTATCCGTTCTCTCTTCTGACCTGCAGCTTTTTACATTATAAGATCACAATGGCTTTCAGGCTTCCTGTAATCTGACCAAGCCCCCATTTCCCATGAGTTTCCACCTTTGTCTTAGACATGTACATCTCCACTTAGCTAACCAAGCTGGGTCAACCACATTGCCTGTTATTCTTGAGCACAGTTCTTTAACCCGGGGGGCGGGGAGCCTCTTTCTAACCATGCATCCAACTTAACGCCCAGGTGCTCACAGCATTCACACTGCCTGCACTGCCCTTCTTCGTCCTGCCTGCTGGAATTCTATCTGTCCTCCAGAGGTGAATTCTAACTCCATCTCTTCCATCACCCTTCTTTGATCTGCCTCTTCTCCATGATCTCTCCTTGTTCTAGAACCCTTTAATAGTCACCTGTATCATTCACTCTGCACTTACTCCCATCTGTAATGTTTATGTCTTGTCACCTGAATTCCTAAAAGGCAAGGCCCACAACATTTGCTTTTCTCTACAAGTTCCTTTTGGTGTCAACAATTTGGTGTGGCTGTACAATTAGCACTTGTTTTATACACTGGGGCAATGTTTCTTATAAAGTCAATGGCGTTACCAGAACCTTCTGGCTTCCAGAGTGTCTCTGGCTCTCAAAGCTCTGGGCCAGTGACTCCCTTGAATACTGTCATCAAAAGGTGGTAAATTGTTCTGTGACAGAGAACTGGGTATACTGGTGTATCTACACGGTGAAGATAAACACTCCATTCAAACTCTAACGCAGGGGCGCCTGGGTGGCTCAGTGGGTTAAGCCTCTGCCTTCGGCTCAGGTCACGATCTCAGGGTCCTGGGATCAAGCCCCGAGTCGGGTTCTCTGCTCAGCAGGGATCCTACTTCCCACCCTACCCCCGCCTGCCTCTCTGCCTATTTGTGATCTTTCTCTGTCAAATAAATAAAATCTTTTAAAAATAAAATAAAACAAAATAAACTCTAACCCAAGGGGTGCCTGAGTAGCTCAGTCCATTAAGCATCTCGTTCAGCTCAGGTCATGATCTCAGGGTTCTGGGATGGAGCCCCACGTCAGGCTCCCTGCTTAGCGGGGAGCCTGTTTCTCCCTCTCCCTCTGCCTCTCCCCTGCTTATGCTCTCTTGTGCAGGCTCTCTGCAAAAAAAACAATAAATAAAATCTTTAAAGAACAAAACAAAACAGAAAACCCTCTAACCCCGGCTGAGCACTCCGGTATGTACACTCCTGAATGAGTGAAGAACACTTTATAAGAGATCTTGCTATAGAATATCATAACATATATTTTAACCACGGCTATTAGACTCCTCAGAAAACTCACATTTTCAAACCCAAAACCACATTTTTCTCTAAAAGTGGTAAGTAGAAATGCAACTACTTAAACCATCTAGCTACACCCAGGTAATCAAATCCAAGTAATAACAAGAAAGCTGAACAAATCACCTGAAACTCAGGTAAATACACATTCTCTTCTTCACTGTGACCAAATGACCTATCAAAGAATCTCAAATGAATGGTCCTGATTTCACTGTAAACCTCACTCATGAAGCACAATGATAAACAGCCATTAAAAGAGAAACAAACATAGCCCTTATAAGAAGAACTACCTATGGGAGTCGATAAAGAGATGTCAGAGATAATTTTATTGTGATTATCATACTCAGAAGATAGTGAATTCTATTTTTCACTCGACTGAAATTGTTATAGGCCCCAAGACAATTTCTAGGAGCTAAGAACAGCACCTTTTATTTACGTATAAAGACAAAACAATACGCCATTCTGACAGACTACAGTAAAAATGACCTAGGGTCCCTAGAATATTCTCACAAGCAGCTCAGATACAGGACAACGCCCAAAGAAAGGGAAAGCGAAACTCTTGATGAACACTACTCACTGATCTTCTGTTCCAAAAAACTTCACAAAGAAGCATTTCTTTCCACGTGGTTTCTTCAAGTCTTTGGGTGGATTAACAATCTGGGGAGTAAAAGGGGGAGAAAAGGTTTTTCCATACTTCTAAGTTGGTTAAAAAAAAGGAAACAAAAGGAATATGTTTAAAGAGAACCCAGGTAGTACATATCTAAGTCTGGCACTTTTCTACTGAGATGTGTAGAAATGTGCAAATATTCTTTACGTTCCCTACATCTACCATGTAGCACTGTTCAGTAGGTAGAATATCCCTTCTGCTGGAATTGGCACTGTTTTAAAAGCAGTTAAAACTAAGATCAACATCAACCCCCCCAACCACGTGACCCTGTCATCACTGAAGAAATGTAAAGAACAGTTCTAAAAATACATCAGTAAAGTAAAAATGTTAGGTGGTGTCTATGTTTATCACTGTAAGCAGTGGATAATGTATAGAATTACTGAATCAATATGTTGTCCACCCCAAAACGACTATTATGTTTTGTTAATTATGCTTCAAGTAAAAAAAAAAACCACTGTGCAAGGAGAGTTGAGGCAGGTAATAATGACAATGAGAACAACTGAGGCAATGAAAATGCCATATTGCAAAGAAACAGTCTAAAGACATTTCCTGGGCTCCTTGCAAGAATATAAAAAGAGAACATTTGGAAAGCTATGACGGATCGCCTCATGCAAAATCTGGAATGCCAACTTCTGCAAAGATGCACTGGAGCAGCACATATGGTAACATGGAAAGAAGATTTAAACTTAGTTGGGACAAAAATACTTTGACTTTTCACTAACCTACATTTAGACTCCTCTCTTCCTGGGGAATTTATTTTCTTCTCCTTTTGTTACATTTAAGTGTAAAGCTAAATTCAAATTAGAATTGATTTCCAGGATTAAAAAACTTCACCAAAACCACCTCTGATTCAAGAGATAAGCATTTACTGCAGATTACAAGATCTTGTTTATATTATATTGCCTTTTCTAAACCAACAGTAGAGAGAGAAAAACTCTTTTGAGTTATTTATTTTTTGGAAGGTTTTATTCATTTATTTGACAGAAAGAGAGACAGCGAGAGAGGGAACACAAGCAGGGGCAGTGGCAGAGGGAGAAGCAGGCTTTCCGGGGAGCAGGGAGCCTGATGCGGGGCTCAATCCCAGGATCCAGGGATCATGACCCGAGCTGAAGGCGGATGCCTAACAACTGGGCCATCCAGGCACCCCTCTGAGTGTTATTTAAATAGGTCCAGTTTCACTAAATGCCAGAAACTGAGGGGAATGAATCTTACAGTCTCCAGCTCCTCAAACCCACTTCACATATCTTCCAATAGTAGCAAGACACTCACCTTTCCTGGCCAAGGAGGATACCGGCCGAGTTTCCCCCTAGAGAAAACACACAGTCAGCATTTGCCCTGGAAAAGCCAGTCCATCTCCTTCAACCCACTCAACGTCAAATTTAGTTTCCTAACTCTCCACCTGCACCCTCAAGTGCCAGAACAAAAACTGGCAAACAGGAGGTCTTAATTTGGCTTCCACAGCTGGGCCCAAGAGGCCCAAACTCTTCAGAAATGAAATACAGAAGTGCATAAAGTATGTGCATTCTTTGGGTGACAGGGAAGACAGAACAACGAAACCAAGAGTCACTTGTATAGAGCCTCCCCGTGACGGGGGTTGGAGGGTAGTTTGCTCTGGAAACACAGACTTCCCCTTACAAAGTCTGGTTTAATTCGCGAGCCCGGCTTTGACAAATGCTAATGGAAACCTTCCTCTGGGTCGAAAAGTGAGCTACGTCGCTCCAGGGAAGCGGCGACAGTCAGTCTTGGTTCGGGCGGTTGTCTGGGACACAGAAGCAGACCACAAGAGGCACCCAAGAAGGCACTGCTTACTGCCAAGCCTTCAGCTGTAAAGGAGAAGTCCCCCTTCCATTTCTTCACGGGGCAGCGCCAGCAGTCCGGTTTCGACACCCCCAGCCAAGTAGCCCGCACAGGTCGTTTCCATTTCAACGCGAGTTTTGACGGGCTTGCCCAGGCGAGATGGTCCCGCCGGCTCCCCGACTTTCCCGCTGTCTGAGGAGCCTCAGCAAGACCCCAAGGACCCGGCGTCCGCGGGAGCTGTGCGGCGCCAGAGACTCCCTTCACGGTGGCCGCCGGCGTGCAGGTGCGGAGCGAAGCCCTCCCCTAGGCGGCCCTGGGGTTCAGAGCCCAGCCCGCCGCGGCCACTCTCGGCCTCAGTCCCCCGGGGCCGGGCTGCCCCTTCCGCCCGGCGTAGCTCCCAGCGCTGGCCCCTCATCTCGCCCTCTCTCCGCAGCCTGGAGCGCATAGAAAGGAAGCTCCGGGGCTGTCCGCAAACCCCGCGCACAGTGGGGGAGCTCCCCGGCGCACCTCGCTTAGCCCTGGCCGCCCGGACTCACCACACCAAATCGCCGAGCCGCAGACTCACAGCCGCCATCTTACCACCCAACCACCGCCGACGCACGGGCCGCCGGGAACATCAGGTCGCCCCGGCGCCGCCCATTGGAGTGCGCCCGGCCACGTGACGAGGGCCGGCTGTCATCGGCCACGCCGCTGCCCTGACGTCACCGCGCCCTCAGGGGTTCATTGGCCAGCGGAGCTGCACGTGACCCGGGCGCCGCGGTCTCGGCGCGCCGGAGTCCGGAGTCTCCCGGCTCCTTCCCCCTCCCTCCGGCTCGTGACAACGGAGCGCCCGCGGTCTGAGGCGGCGGAGGTGGCGGCGACGGTGCGGCCGTTCGAGTTCGCGACGGAGCCAGCCCTAGCGGCCCGCCCCGCCCCTGGGCTCTGGCCTCCAGCCCCCTCCGGTCGGCGCTTCCGTTACGGCCGTTAGTCCCGCGCGGGGGCCGGCCGTGTCGCCACACCGGGAGCTGCCCTGACGGACCTCGGCGCGGCCTGGAAGCCTGTCTCCGCCCGCGCCCGGGGCCCGCGCCCGGCGCCCGCGCCCGGCGGGCTCTGCGTGGCCTCGCCCGGGGGGCGGACGGGTCTTTCGGTGCGCGCTTTCTAACGGCCGGCGTCCGGGGAGCGGCTCGGAGCCCGCGTTCGCCGCCTCAAGTTCTCCCGGGGCGCCAGTTGCAGCCCGCCCGAGGTCTCGAGCTGCTCGACCGACGTGGAGCCGGCGTCTCTCCGCTTCCTCCGGGGCCGGGGCGGCGGCACGGCCGGCGAGGCTCCCCCGGGCGCGTGGGGACCCGGCCATGGGCCGCGGCGCGGGTTGGCCGCCCGCCGGGAAGCATGGCTCGGGGGCCGGCCGCTAGCAGCGCCGCAGCCCGGGCGCCCGGGCCGGCATGAGGACGGCCGCGGGGGGACGAGTGCGGCCCTAGGGGCCGTAGCCTGCGTCGCGCCGGGGACAAAGGTGCGTGTCTTTGTCGGGACCGGGCTCTCACGTACCTCTCGTTGTAGTTTGACACTTTTAGAGAAGTTGGGAGCTGGCTGTTGTCACCACAGGAAGGCAGATGCTCGCGTAGTTTCAGTACGTGAAAACCAAGGCGTTGAATGGGGAACTGTTCACCAGCAGTTCAGCACAGGGCCCAAGCACCCGGGTGGAGAATAACAGTTTTTGAAAAGGTCCCAATCCCTCTTGGAGACCCCACATAGTTTACGTGTCGACTTAGAGTTTTTCTTGAGTCGCCCTCTTGCTTGGAAAAAGGTGGTGGATCCTCACGCATCTCCAGTAGGTGTTTCTGTTATAGAGAGACTTTGGTTGTAAGAGTGTTTTGTTTGTTTGTTTAGTGAGTTGGCTTGTCGGAAGCTTCGTTTTTCTTGGAGTTCAGTTTCCCTTAAGTACCGGCAGTTAGTTTCAGGAGCTGTCATTTACTGTTTCATATTGTCTTAAGGGCAAACCAGTTATTGAAAACACATTTAAGATTTCCAGGAAATGATTTCATAAAATTCAACACGTTCTTAATTTTAAAACTCTTTAGTTTTCGAGCAATTGAAGGATATTTTAATGGTTTGATTAAAATATACGAATTTTAAATCAACATCACATTGGGCCTAGAGGCATTCCCATGAGAGTCAGAACATGGCAAAGAATATATGTTTAATGCTATTTTGGAAGTTCTAGCCAATGCAATAAGACATGAAACAAAAATAGAGACATTTCAGAAAGAAGAAAAAATTCTCATTTCCAGAAATGACAGGGCAGCCTATTGTGGAGGGGGGAAGGGAAAGCCATTAAATAAGTAAGGAGACTAATTACAAAGTCATCATACAAAATTAGGTTTTTCTGTTTCACTGATAATCAGTTTGAAAATACAACATTTGGGGCACCTGTATGGCTCAGTCATTAAGCGTCTGCCTTTGGCTCAGGACCTGGTCCCAGGTTCCTGGGATCAAGCCCAGAGTCCCACTCGCCGCTTCTTAGGAAGCCTGCTTCTCCCTCTCCCATTCCCCTGGCTTGTGTTCCCTCTCTCCCTGCCCCTGTCAAAAAAAAAAAAAAAAGAGGATGTATGATGAAAAAAAAGTGTGATTCCTGGGAATAAACCAAGATGCAGAAGAAGGCTAGTGTTTCTTGGATGAGGTTTTTTGGGAGTGATGTTTTTGTGTGTACAGTACTGTGCTTTTGTTTAGAGTGATGTTCAATTTGTTAAAATTGAGTATTTAAATATTTAGTTTTTCTTAAGCCTTTTAAGTTTCACTCCCAAATCTTTTTTCTTTTAAAGATTTTTATTTATTTTGAGAGGGAGGAAAAGGGAATGGGGAGAGGTGGAGGGAGAAAAAAGGGGAAAGAATCCCAAGCAGACTCCATGCTGAGCGGGATATGGGGCTTGATCTCACAACCCGAGATCATGACCTGAGCCCAAACCAAGTGTTGGACACTGAACCAGCTGAGCCACCCAGGTGCCCCCCCCATCTTACTTTACTTATAAATCTAAGAGTAGTTATATAAAAATAAAAATATTTGACTCCTGACAAAGCTTCAATTAAGGTACCAGTTCAAAAGATTACTTTCCACTAAACAATGAATTTTTTTTGCAAATGTTAACTACCCTTAAAAGTTTTAAACTGCATTTAAAGTTTTTGTTTTTTTAGCAGGTCCATGCCTCAGCGTGGAACCCAAAGCCAGACTTGAACTCATGGCTCTGAGATCAAGACCTGAGCTAAGATAAAAGCCCAATGCTTAACCAACCAAGCCACTCAGGCACCCCTACGTTTAAAGTTTTATATGCTGCTTCTTTGAAATGCTTCAGACTTCTGAAATGGTGAATTTATAAGCCTAATGGTAAAATCTTTCCAAAGACATAACTCTTGTAATGTCTTCTCTTCCGACAGATGTAGAATTAGGTTTAAATGAACACTTTGATACTTGCATTAACCATTTCAAATTAAAATTGTAAGTCTAATAAGTCAATCATTATTATGTGTGATTTTCTTAAATGTTTCAAATAACTTCGTAACACGTAGCAAGCACTTATGGTGATTATAAAATTTAATCCAAAATCTAATTACTAAGTGTTAATATGTTATAGGTTTGATTTACTTTATTCTCTGGTCTTATTTGTAAAGTCATACAACTGAGAGAAGCAGTTTTACCATCCAGGTAAAACATGCAATGTCTAACATTAGGACCATGCTAAGGGTACTTTTTAAAAAGTACTGCTTACGGGCATCTGGGTGGCTCAGTTGTTAAAGTGTCTGCCTTGGGCTCAGGTCATGATCCCAGCATCCTGGGATTGAGCCCCATTTCCCCATATTGGGCTCCCTGCTCAACGGGGAGCCTGCTTCTCCCTCTCCAGCTCCCCTGTGCTTGTTCTCTGTCATAAATAAATGAAATCTAAAAAAAAAAAAATTACTGTCTGGACAAGGACAGGAACCTGGTTGCCCCTTCCAGGGTGAACGTCCTATATTGCATCTGTTAACTTGCATGTTCCCTTCTTATAGTGAGACCTTGCCTGCTTGTGTCAGTGGGGGACCTTTAAGCATCAGCTTTCAGCTGTGATTTATTTTCACAACTCAGGGCATCATGAATGTCCTGGGGCCCCTGAAAGGTTTTTTTAGGGGAATTTTTCCCCAACATTTTAGCGCGTGATGGTTTTTTGCACTACTAATCTATTTTGCTGCTAATTACTTTGCTACCTACTTAGGATTATTCTAACTCTTCATTTTTAGATATTTTACTCCCTGATCTTAGCAATCAGAATTTTTGGTCATAGTAGAAAAAATGAACATTACGTATATAGTAAACATTCTTACATGGGGATATATGTGACGTGTAAATCTTCTTGGATTAGTTTCTACTAATCATTCATTACTGTCAAAATACAGTGAGCTTTTTTTTGGAATTTGTCAAAATAATTCTAAAGTTGACCTGAAATAATAAATAGGCTGGAATAACTATTTTTAAAAGAATAATAAGGATGAATTTTTGATTAAAGGTATTAAAATACACCATAGAAATTTTTCGAAACAGTATAGTTTGGTTAAACAATGTCTACATATACTAGATTAACAGGTTACATTTTAGTAACAGATCTTAAGATGTCTAATGCATTACTATATAACAAAAGCCAAATCAGCAGGGAAAAGAAAGGTTAGGGATTGAGGCTGGGAAGAAGCCAAGTTAGAGTACAATGTGAAAACTAAGTTAAAATTTCCTTTATACCTCACTTTAATCTAAATTAAACAGTAACAAAGCAGAAAAATGTAGTTGTAAGTGGTATGACAGGCATTGTATATATCAAAATTTATAGATTTATAAGAATTGTAAAAAGCTATGATTTTTAAAAATTATTTTTATTAACATATAATGTATTATTTGCCCTAGGGGTACAGGTCTGTGATTTATCAGGCTTACACATTTCACAGCACTCACCATAGCACATACCCTCCCCAATGTCCATCACTTAGCCACCCTCTCCCTGCCCCCACGCCCTTCTGGCAACCCTCAGTTTGCTTTGTGAGATTGAGAGCCTCTTATGATTTGTCTCCCTCCCAGTCCCATCTTGTTTCATAAAAAGCTGTGATTTTTTTTTTCAACCATTTCCTTAATGCTGGATATTGAGGTGGTTTTTTAAAATCATTTTTCTTGTATAAACAGGGCTGCAGTAAATATTTTTATTTAGTGGCATTGTAGAAAGTTCACACTCGAGTGTGTTTTAAAAAGCAGGACGTATAAAAAAAAAAAAAAAGCAGGACGTATATAGTATAGATGATACCTGAAGCACCACACAAAAATTGTGTGTGTGTGGGTGTGTGTGTGTGTGTTTGGATATTTATATTCCGTAAACCCTTGGTATTCTGAGCTTTACTATCTATTTTGACCATTTCCAAGCAACTTTGAAGGTCTTTGGCATGTGATAATTTTTCATTTTGCTGAGGCCAAGTTTTGGGTGGAGAGGCAGGTGTGTTAGGAAATGAGCCGAGCCCCAGTCCTCTTGAGACACTGTTTTTTTTTTTTTTTTTTTTTTTAAAGATTTTTGTTTATTTATTTGACAGAGATCACAAGTAGGCAGAGAGGCAGGCAGAGAGAGAGAGAGAGGAGGAAGCAGGCTCCCCGCTGAGCAGAGAGCCCTCTACGTGGGGCTCGATCCCAGGACTCTGGGATCATGACCCGAGCCAAAGGCAGAGGCTTTAGCCCACTGAGCCACCCAGGCGCCCCGACACTGGTTTTTTACTTACCCAGAAGAGGCCGTACCTTCTGTGATCTGCTGAAAACTTTCTCATTGTAAAGATAGGCCCTAAATGTAAGTGCAGTGCTGGTGATGAAAATATAGAGATCTTAAGAAAGAGATTATTCTCAACCAGAAAAAAAAAGTGTCGGATAAATTGAACGAAAAATACTACTCTCTAGTGGTGTTTGCAGTTTTGAGGATTCTTTAAGGCCCTATCAGAATGGATTCTCTAACATCAAAGAACTATTGACTAGGCATAGAAAAAAAGACTAGAAAGAAGTATGCTGAACACTATCTCTCAATGATAGGATTTGGGGTGATTTACATTTACATTTAAAAATGGTATATTTAAGATGAATAGTATTGAAGAACAAAGAAGCAGTGAGTGGTAATAAAGATCAACTTAACAAAGGATTCTTCTTGACAAAGAAATTCTTTTAAGCTTGAATCTGAGTAGTTGAACAGGAAAAATCACCATTTTTATCATCTTGGTTTGACCTGGCCCTTCTTTTAATGTTAACAGAAGCCATGCAGTGACACCCGCTAAGACTTGTTGGTAGCCATGTCGGAGCCCCACAGGGTCCAGTTCACCTCTCTCCCAGGTTCTCTGAATCCTGCATTTTTGAAGAAATCCCGGAAAGAGGAGGCTGGGGGAACAGAACAGCATCAGGACTCTGAGCCGGCTGCGGCAGCTGTTCGGATTACACTCACCCTCTTCGAGCCGGACCACAAGCGCTGTCCAGAGTTCTTCTACCCGGAGCTGGTGAAGAACATACGAGGGAAGGTGAAAGGCCTTCAACCTGCAGACAAGGTACACCCGAGCAGCCTCAGACTCTGAGACTTTCAGACTCTGTCTGCGGATACAGTGCATGGCACATCCTGTGCAAAAGGGGCTTCTGAAGGGTGGAAGCAAGACTAGAAAGGCTCTGGCTATCCCAAGATCATGGTAGTTAGTCCAAAGCAGTCACAAGGTGTGCTGGTTTTGCCACGGGCAGGAAAGGATAGAATTCTTTCTAGAACCATTCTCCTGATGTATGCTAGAGAGAACACTGTGCATCCAAGGCTAATATGAATTATGGCTAATAATAAACAATGAAGCTTTTCACGCCAAGGTTATACGTGTTATGTGTAAACGTGAGCAGTCCCTGGCTGTTCCAGCCCTGGAATTTGGTGCTGGACATTTTTCTTTTCCAATGGAATCTCACTCTGGTTAGTGTAAGGGGCAGACGAGAAAAGACCCTGACTGCTCATCTCTTCTGAACAGTGAGATTCTGGATAGTTTCTTTGCCTGGATGGATGGAGACCTGTTTTTGTGTTTTTTTTTTTTTTTTTTTTAATATATTTTGTTTGTCAGAATTGGGTCGTAGCCTTTAGGTCTTTTGAGAATCAGTTTGATTTCTTAAATTTTTTTTTAATGACCTATTTATTTTCCCGGCAGATTTGTTTTGTTCAGTATGGAACTTCTCAAACATGCTCAGAGGAAGAGAGTAGTGTAAAAGCCCGCATGTACCCATCACCACCTTCAGCTATTACTGATGTTTTGATAATTAACATTATAAAATTTTAAAGAATACCATTTGCTGAATTAAATACATAAGAAAAATGCATATATGATAAATTAACAGGTTGATGCATTTTCACAAGCTCAATACACCCATGTATCCTGTGCCTGGATTATAAAATACAATATTTTCCAAGACACCAGAAATCCTCTTCCTGCTCTTCCAAAATACTACACAGGCCCACTGCTCTGATTTGGAGTATTTTGGTTGCTAGAGTGGCTCTTAGTAAAATGAGGATCAGCCTGGTACAGGGTGCTTGAGGGTAGAATGAGATCATGTAGGTACAATTTTTGGCAGCATAACTCAGTGGCCCGTGCTCCTTCATTTTTAATTCACTGTTGTGTTGTTGGGGGTGAGTGCCTTTGGTTAGGAGGATTATCTGTTTTCTTTGCTCAGGTTAAAATGTGTTTCCCTGATTAAGATCTGATTAACTGAATGGAAGCCAATAAGTTTCTGTGAAGGGTCAACCTGTTATTTGAGGGCTTTTGGGCAGAATGAGAAAAAAATAATTTCAAATCCATTCATGATTTTTTTTTCCAAGGTCGGAATGGGATCATCTTCCTTGAGAGGAAGAGACAGTAGCAGGGATTGGTTGAGGTCTTTATTTATGAGTTTAACTGAAATTAGAACTCTAGTACTCTGATTCCACCTTTTTGAGGGATCCAGACGTTCTCCATAGCAGAAAAATGTATGGAGCATACACAGAGAGCTTTGGATTCAGTTTAAGGGGATTCATTCCTGGCCCTCAGATTCAGAACTCCTGAATCTTTGTGTCTACTCTGTGGTTTTCAAAGTATTATGTAATCTGATGGATTCATGTATTAATTCAGTTAGTGTGTGTGTGTATGTGTGTGTGTGTGTGTGTATATATATATATTTTTTTTTTAAGATTTTATTTATTTATTTGACAGAGATCACTAGTAGACGGAGAGGCAGGCAGAGAGGAGGAAGCACTCTCCCCGCTGAGGAGAGAGCCCGATGCGGGGCTCAATCCCAGGACCCTGGGATCATGACCCAAGCTGAAGGCAGAGGCCTTAACCCAATGAACCACCCACGCACATATATATTTATTTATTTATTTATTTTTTAAAAGATTTTATTTATTTGACAGAGAGAGACCCAGCAAGAGAAGGAACACAAGCAGGGGGAGTGGGAGAGGGAGGAAACAGGCTTCCCACCGAGCAGGGAGGCCGATGCAGGGCTCAGTCCCAGAACCCTGGGATCATGACCTGAGCTGAACGCAGACACTCAACAACTGAGCCACCCAGGTGCCCCAGCATATATTTCTTATAAAGGCACTGGGCAAGATGCTGAGGACTATATAAAGGTGGAGAAGCCACTATCCCAGCCTCAAAGGAGCTTTCAGTCTTGTAGGTACTTTAGAATTAAGCCAACACAGGTAACGGGAGTTACAATGTGGCGGTTGCTAAGTCTCATGTAAAAACAAACCCTGCAGGGCTTGGACAGCAGAGAGCTTACATTCTGGATGCTGTGCGTGGACAGAGGTGGACCTTCATGCGCGCAAAAGTAGTCCTTTTTGGACAACTACTGGTTGCAAGACATGAGAGAGTATGCATTGTATCCAGTATTTCTATAGATTGGTGGAAGTTCTTTAAATTACTTAAAGTGCTTGAGTTATGTGTGATCATTATAGAAAACATAAGGTACAGATGAGTGTATGTTTTAAAGAACACTCACTTGTGGCACTTATATGTACGTTCCACAATATCTCATTTAACTGGTCCTCATGAGTGGATGGGATTCCAGTGGGCAGGGATGGGAGGGTCTTAAGACGGGCATCCAGTCTTTAGTGATTTTTGTCTACTTAAATTCCATTTAGGAGTCTTTTATTAAAATTAAGGTTCCTTGCCAAAGAAACTTAAAGTCCAACTCTGGAAAATTTACTTGATGAGAAAAATGGAAAACTACGTTCATGGAGTAGAAATAAAACTGGAAAACCATATGAAAATATTGGGAGTGGGTACTGACATTGGGAGGAAAGATAAGATTATTGATCCATCAAGATAAGCTTCTAGGCAAAAGGAATGCTATGAACCTGGTTATGACTATTTTTTGTTTTGTTTTGACTATTGATAGCAGTGAGGGAAGTGCAGGTTCATACCACTCTACTAAGAAATACAGCAGAATAGCTCTCCAGGACTTGTACTACTTTCAGTGGGTTCTTAACCTTTTTGAGCCATTGACTGCTTTGGAAGTCAGTGAAGCCTATGGACCTTCTTAGAGTTTTTAAATGCGTGGAATAGTTTTTAGGGTTACAAAGGAAACCAACTGGGGGCGCCTGGGTGGCTCAGTTCATTAAGCAACTGCCTTCGGGTGAGGTCATGATCCTGGAGTCCCAAGATCGAGTCCCACATTGGGCTCCCTGCTCAGCAGGGAGTCTACTTCTCCCTCTGATCTTCTCCCCTCTCATGCTCTCTCTCTTTCTCTCTCATTCTCTCATATAAATAAATACAATCTTCAAAAAAAAAAAAAAAACACCCAAAAACAAAGGAAACCAACTCTATTGAAACAGTTCTATACAGGTTGAGCATCCCTAACTAAATGCCCTTTGCCATATTTGGAGCCCTCTAGGACATAGGGCTTTGGTGGGCAGTTGTAGGCATTTAGTTAAGTTTTGTTGAATTATGTGAATGGAAACTTTATTTCCTTTAGTAACTAAGGTAAACACTGTTGGGAGAGTAGCATGTGTTTTATCTTGTCTTTTTTGAAAAAGCTGTTTTCATTATGCAGTTCATGGGTATCGAGTAGTCAGTGCAGGTATTATGAATAGGATTGTGGGAATTTTTTTGTGACTCTTATTTTTGTGGAATGGTCTCTTTACAGAAGAAAGATCTCTCAGATCCTTTCAATGATGAAGAAAAGGAAAGGCATAAAGTGGAGGCCCTTGCCCGGAAATTTGAAGAAAAATATGTAAGATTCCTCTCTTGGGCAACAAAACAACCTCGTTGAGTGGGAGAGGTTTCCAGACATTTTTATGTTCCTTTAGTGGATTATCATCTAAACAAGTACAGAGGTTGGAGAGAACAAAATGCAATTATTAGATAAATGCATTAAGGTACAGAAAATGCATGTGGCAGGCACTGGTGTGTGAAGCTAAATGGATGAATGAGCAAGAAGGGCCTTTTATTCCTAGAGTTTATGCTTAGAATAAATGTTTTGATACAAAGCATAAAAGCCATTTAGTTCCTTCTTCTGTTTTAGGTCATTTTATGCAGATACAAATCTGTTTTTTTAGAAGATCTTCAAGGGAATGGGGTTTGGAGTGGGTGTAGGGGTGTGTGTGTGTGTGTGACTGCTTCACTGATTTTACAACCTTAGTCACTAGTTGATGGAATTCAGGGCAACTGTTAATTCTGCATATCAGAGAAAGTGTGTGGCCTTAGACGTAAACATTTCTTGTTAAGAGGGTGGGCCTCATGCTATGTGTTTTTACTACAGTTACACGTGGATAAAACACATAACCTATTTTAAATTTTAGGGTGGAAAGAAACGTAGAAAAGATAGGATACAGGACCTGATTGACATGGGATATGGTTACGACGAATCTGACTCCTTCATTGATAATTCTGAGGCGGTAAGTCCTTACTGAAAATGCCCCTGGAGTCACCACACCCTGGCTTCTGCTGATGATGGCCTGGAGGTGGAGGTTGGGTTGGTCTGGGCATGCTCTCAGGGTGAAGAAAAGACCGCCCTGGTGAGAGAGAGAGAGAGAGCGAGGAAGTGACACGCTTGATCAGGCCATGTTTCCCTCACTGAAAATGTTGACCAGATTTGTCCAAACACCTTTGAGCTTGGACATCCGTGGTTGACCAGAAGCAGGTCTTGTCTGAAAAGTCACCGAAGAACACAGTCATATCTGCTCTACCAAGTCCCACTCTGTACGTTTGGACTAGAGTACCAAAACTTGGAGCTGACTGTTTGTTTCCCCCCTTCAGTATGATGAGCTTGTTCCGGCTTCTTTGACTACAAAGTATGGAGGATTTTACATTAACTCGGGAACCCTGCAGTTTAGACAAGCATCCGAGTCTGAGGATGACTTCATTAAAGAAAAGAAGAAGAAATCTCCAAAGGTTAGAATGATACTTGCTTTTGGATTTCAGAAGTGCTTTCCTTGTATGACTTCATAAGATCAGTAGGTGACTTGCCAAAATGCTGGTGTAGGATGGCTCAGGAGCTTGGTGGAAAGGCATGAGCTGTGCCGAGACTGACAGGTCACTTCTCACACCTGTACTGTGGCAAGGTGCTGTGAACCTGGAGGTGTCCATGCCTGTGTCCGAGTAGGCTCAGCAGGGATTTGTTTCTCGAGGTGGTCTCAGGGCGGGGACTTAAGGCAGTGAAGGGTGTGGAGTGAGGGGAGTTTGCACCAGCCTTGCTGTGTCTCTTCTGTGGACATGTAGAGGACTTCAGTTCCCAGGGCTGTCACCCCACCAAAAATAAGTTAGCCTTAAGATAAGTTTATTTTGAAATCTGCCCACCACTGCCTGTGTGTTTCAAATAAGAGGGCCCATATACAGCTAACTTGAACTAGAAAAGTTTCGGGCTACAGAATGGCCTCTTGCCTCGGCCCTGGGTGCTTCCAGGAGACACTGTCAGTGGGAACGCTGTGTTGACCTGTTGCAGGTCTGTGGTCCAGGGACCGATCTGAAAGCTGTTGCTCAAGATGGCAATAAGACAGCTCTCAGGATGTGCCCTGGGCGGAGCAAGGCCAGTGCTGTGTAGTGCACTTGCTCCCTGAGTTAGGGAGCCGTGTAACTGTGCCTTGTCTTTAATTCTCAGAAGCGGAAGTTGAAGGAAGGTGGTGAGAAGATAAAGAAGAAGAAAAAAGATGACACTTATGACAAGGAGAAGAAATCGAAAAAGTCCAAGTTTTCCAAAGCCGGGTGAGAGGCAGCAGCTTCTTTGCTAGGATAAAATCTGACCTGTTAGGGCAGGACACCTGGGAGCTGACGCGCCCTCCTCCTCACAGCTTCAGAAGAGGCAGCAGGGCCTGGCCTTCCTTTCCCTCTCACGCCTCCCGCAGTGCCCTTCTGGGCAGCTGGTGCTCTCACATCTCTGTGTGTCAGACACTGGAGCTCTCTCTGTCCCTCTGTCAGTGTTGGCGGCTATGTCTGTCACTGTGTGACTGCTGATGTTTCTTGTTCTCTTGGGCTCCCCTCCTCTGCCCCAGTTCTCCTTCCGTCTCTGCCATTTCCTTTGTCTTCTGTGGTCCTGCTTTCTTCGCCTCACTTGGTCTCACCCCAGCTGCCCTTCAAGTTGCTGCTGCTCTCTGCTGCTCCTGCTTTTTCCCGCTAAATACTTTTCTTGCCCCACACCCCTTTTCCGCAACCTTTTATTTCAGCCTGGCAGTGGTTTTTAAAAACACATCGGATATTTAGCATTCTGTGACACTGTTTTGCTAACCTGTATTAAATCTCAAGCTTTGGTCCCAGCAAGAAGGAGCTTCATATGCCAAGAGGAGGGAGGAGGAGTAACAGGGTGGCCTTGTGACTGAGGTTCCTGGAGACCGTTGTGCTGGGAGCAGGGGCGGTCTCTCATGCATTTCCCTTTAGAGGTGTACTGCAGCTCTCGTAACCAGTTTCCTCCGTGCTTGCAGCTTCACAGCCCTCAATGCCAGTAAGGAGAAGAAGAAAAAGAAATATTCTGGGGCTTTGAGTGTTAAAGAGATGCTAAAGAAATTTCAGAAGGAGAAAGAGGCTCAGAGAAAGAGGGACGAAGACCATAAGCCCGTAGCGGTCTCGTCGGCGGAAGCTCAGGGCCTACGGGAATTGGAGGGCGCCTCCGACCCCTTGCTCTCGCTCTTTGGCTCCACTTCTGACAACGACTTGCTCCAGGCAGCCACTGCCATGGACTCGCTGACTGATTTGGACTTGGAGCAGCTGCTCAGTGAGTCTCCAGAAGGAAGCCCTTTCCGTGATATGGATGATGAGAGCGATTCCCTTGGGGTGGGACTGGACCAGGAATTCAGGCAGCCCTCTTCCCTCCCTGAAGGCCTGCCTGCACCCCTGGAGAAGCGCGTTAAGGAGCTGGCTCAGGTATGGTGACACAGAGTGGCCGGGCTTTCCTGGAAGCGGTTTGGGCAGATTGACGCTGGTTCTGCACCACATGAAGCTCCCTGCCCAGAGCAACCCTTAGTGAATTAGCAGTTTTGGTGTAAGCTTTTCCAAGCTCTCTTCTCCTCCCAAGTGAGGAAACCACGAAAGCTCTGCCTGTCAGACATCACTTTTAGGCCTTTTGTGGTTCTTCCAGAGCTGGAAAATCTACTTTCTTCTGGGGGGAATTTCTGTCTTTCCATTTCCTGCCTATCAGTTCCTTCCCTGCAAATATCTTTCCTTTGGTGCATAGACTGACACTGATGCTGGCAGCAGGCGGCTGAGGCACAGATCGGTCATTTTAGTAATCTCATGAATGTTTTCAAAATTCACAAAAGCTTGCAGATGAATGTTACCCACAGAGAGTATGTGCTTAGTTGCCACTGGGTTTCAGTTGCTCCTTGAGCTTGCCTGTCATCACCATTAGGTAGTGATTACAGGAATGCCTAAGGTTCACGTGATAGATGAAAAGGAGCTGAACCTTAGTAATGTCCGTGAACCACTGAAAACAGTGATAGTCTTTGGGCTATAGCAGCCAATGGCAATTGGGAATGGATTTCTAGAGTGCTAAGAATTGTCAATTCGGTAATGTATTACTAACCGTAAACCAAGCATAGGTCATTAGTTACGATGACTTTTAATTAAAAAAACGTTTGACCTTGGGCATCATGACTCATAATGCAACTCCTGCGGCATTCATAGTCTGTAGCTTAAGTCTTAAGCCAGTGATTCTCACAGGATTTCAGAATCACTGTCATACGTAATCTCTCTTGTGTTTTAGGGAAGGGTAAATGTTAACCAGTGCTACAAATGATTTTCTTGTTTCCAAAAAAATACTTAAGCACAACATACAAAGTAAAGCAAATGTCTTACTTGGATTTCTTGTTCTTCCTCGTTAGCCTATGTGCAGTATTCTGTTTGAATGTGATGACTTAAATGAATTGTGCCATGTCAGGGATTCAGAGTATATCTTAATAGGACATTAAGTTGGAAGTAGTTGAATCTGAACTTGGCATGTTTGAGCATACTGTTCTGTGTTTGCTCTCAGAATTTGTTTAAAAATGTTCTTCTCAATCCTCCAGTTTGTAATCAAATTGTTTTGTAGCTTCTGAAAGTCTTGTTAAGCAAGTTGAGTGAGATACATGTGGCAGTAGCCAGTCATTTCTTGAGAGAAAAGTCAAAACCATTCTTGGATTTGTCCCTACCCCCACCGTAGGTAGTGTTCTAGTCTGATAACTTAGACTCATTATTTCAATTTCTTGGGAAAGATGGACCAGTGCAATGGAAACAGAATGGCTTAACATGCAACAGCATTGGGTTGTGATTCAAGAAAGCCTCGCTTTCTGGAGTCCACTGGATGGACCCTGAGCAAGCTGTCCTTCCTCAGCGATTGCCAGGTTATCTCTTGGGACAATGGAGAACAGGGTTCTGGATCCCGTAGATAAGGTAGGCTTGGGTTTTGGTGGGAAGGTGGTGACCAGGACAAACTGACATACTGAAATGAAAATACAGTGTTCATATGTGAAATTGATACTTTAGTCATCACCTGGCCCTTCTACTATAACAGTGTTAAGAAACTTCGGGAAATGGGGTAGAAAGTGGGGATTATCCATCATTCTGCCAATCTGAAAACTATTTTCAATTTGCTTATTCCTTTCTAGCTTCTGTGTATGTTTTTATGCAGTTGTACTTATAGTTGTGAATAATTGTTTCCTGCTTTCTTCACTTAATAAATATTATTGTAAAGCCCTCATCACTTCTGATGGTTGCATGGAAAAGAAGGCTTATTTTTAGAAAGTTACTTAATGCCATTCCAAAGATGCTCAGGTGCTCCGTTCCCACCAGGGCCTTTGCTTGGGTACTTGGAGCCTCCTGCATGTGTGCACAAGTGCTCTAAACCCAGATCTCACTGAGCTGGGAAAAGTTTTCTTCCCAGTAGAAAAAAGCCTATGTACACAAAAACTGCATACAAGTCCACAAGCCACCCATGGATATTTGGATCCTTAATAAGGAGCCCTGTCCTCAATCTTGAACTGGACATTGCGTTTTTAAAATTTAAATTAAACTTGATGTACATAACTGTAACATTAGTAGTGTTATGTGTTTCTCACTTTATTTTTCACTCCCCTTACTATCTTTTATACTCTTTTATTTTTATAAGATTGTTTACATTTAAAATTTTTGCCCTGGGTAATAAATACATCAGTTTCTACTGTTGTCTAGAAAACTGCCCAGATCTTAGGGCTTCAAAGAATAGTTCGTTTCTCCTGACTCTGGGTGACCAGGCAGTTCGTCTTCTGGCCCTGCCTGGCTTACTCTTGTGGCTACATTCAGCTGGCAAGTCGGCCAGGTGCTGGGACGGCTGGGATGGCCAAGATGACCAGAGCATCTGGCCTTTCCCTCCTCTGATCTTTCATCCTGGGTTTCTCCAGGGTGTGGCAGTTTCAGGGCAACATTTCAAGAGAATGAAGGTGGAAGCTGCAAGGCCTGTAAGATCTAGCCATAGAAGTTGTGTGTTTGCATCCCTTCTCCCACTCTGTTGGTAAAGCAAGTCGCAGGAGCAAACCAGGTTGGAGGGTTGGGAAATTAGAGGCCACCTCCCTGCGGCAGAATGCATGTACTGGGAGGGAAGGGTTCTGCGGTCCTCTTTGCCATCTATCACAGTCTCATAAACCGATTCTAATCTGGTACGTATCCGTTCCTTAGGAATTACTCTTTGCTGTGGGAAGCGAGAATTAGATTTACCTTCTAACTAGACATGATGCCTAAAACGTTGAACAAAATCTATTTGAAAACTTAAATATGTTAAAGAGGAACCCTAAGAAGGCTGCCCTGGTGGATGTCCAAGCAGTGGTCACTGTTTTCTTATGTTAGCCTGTTTTTCATTTCCTGTTCCCTTGTATTGTACATTTTTATGGGCCCCAAGAAATCCAGTGATTTGATTTGATGGCCTTACCCTGTCTGCACTTAATATGCTTTGATTGTGCCTTTTGTCTTGGTTGTTGGAAAGGTCGGGTGTGTTGTGTCCCCCTCCCCCTCCCACTCCCCCCCCAGGGTACTTGTCTTGATGTAGTTTGGTGGCTAGTCAGCCTGGTCCATACAGATGACCCAGGTCTGTTGACTCAAGCATAAAATGGGAACAACACTGAGGAAAGAAAAGAAACAGAAACTCCATGTCGCCTACCCCTCTAATCTACCTGCTCACAGCTTACCCTCCTATAGACTTAGAACTCCTACATCACAAATCCAGGGAGACCTGGATCCAAGGAGAAAAAGGTAGAAAAAACAAAACAAAACGACTAACCTGTTTGATCTTTTCTAAAAAGAAAATCATACCAGCAAAAACAGGTACAGTATATAAGGTTCTGATTTAGGTGCTAAGAGGCTGCAAGTGGCTTTTCTTCTAATTAAAACAGCTCATTAAAGGGCTATTGGAATTATTATAAATCAGCATGATTGGGCTGTTTGGTTTAACTTCATTTCCTAATTGAGGATTGATCAACATGTACAACTCCATAAGCAAGGGTGTCTCTTCTTAGGGTTGAGGAGCCTCACTTATTTCCGGAAGAGTGTCAGATAAAAATCTGTTCTTTTAATTAGATTTATTTAAAAATAGAACACTTGAGGGGCACCTGCGTGGCTAGTCGGTCGTGTCCGACTCTTGGTTTTGGCTCAGGTCATGATCTCAGGGTTGTGAGATTGAGCCCCGCATCAGGCTCCACGCTCAGCTGGGAGTCTGCTTCTTTTCCTCTGCATCTGCCCTTCTCCCTCCCTACTCACGTGCTCTCTGTCTCTTTCCTTCTCTGTCTCTCAAAATACTTTAAAAAAATAAAAATATAGCACGTGACTAATTATCTCTGGATAAAACCAGACCCTCAGAGATCATTGTCTACACAATTCAAAAGGCATCAGAAAAAAATCTTCTTAAGAAGTATATCGCCAGAAAGCCTCTGACACATTGGAGGAACTGGCTGATATCTAAAAATAAAATTCGAATGGAAACCCAGGCTTGCTGATAGGTCTTACACACAGTGGGGCATTTGAAATACATGTTAGAGTAATTAGATTGAGTTAATATGGAAGTGCTTCTGGATCTTGTAGCTAGCATTGTGTAAGCTTAAGTAAGAGAATGACCCAGTTTTATTTTCTCTCAAACTAAAATCATACTCTCAGTGTATTAGAAGTGCCGAGAATTCTGAATCCTTCTGAGACTCTAAGAAATTGGCAGGTGAATGAATGGATTAAAAGTCACACCCTTTATTTCATTTCCATCCAGCCATTTCACCCCCCTTCATTCTGGGCCTTTGTACTTCCCTCCCTCCCTCCAGGGTCTGCAGAAGCTTGAGTTTTGCGTCTCCTCTGGTTCCTCTGGTTCCTCTGGTTGCATTCCTCTGGTTGCATTCTTTCAATAATCCCTGTTTTTCCTTCATACATTCACTCAGGCAACATTTACTAAACTCTGTTATGTGATAGGCAGCTGTGGGAAATATATTGACAAGTAAGATTCATTCATGTTCTCCATGAGCTTGTTCTGTAAGTGGACCAGTAGACGTGTGAACACCTGGCTGTAGGACAGAGCAGAATGAGGTAAGCTCTGTGATGTTTGGGTGGCCAAGCAGATGGTCAGGTGAACAGCCAGCTTTGAGGAGGTAAGACAGAAGCACCTTAAGATACATACGAATCGGACTGGAGGCAACAGGCTTGGCCAGGGCCAGTGGTGAGATGGTCTTATAGGGAGCCAGGGCATAGAGCTGAGGATGGACAAGGAGTTGTTAAGTTGGATGGAATGGGAACCCGCTGGAGTGGCTGGCTGGGGCCAGGTCCTGGAAAGTCATAAATGCCACATAAAGGAGTTTGGATTTGATGCTGGGTTTGGAGAGAGCTACCTGAGGGTTTTAAAGAGGGGAGTGGAAGGATTTCAGGAGGATGCAGTGTCGTTATTAGAAGTGGGAAACACAGAAGGAGGAGCAGAAGCTAGTGGGTTTGGTTTTGGGGGAGTGTCCATACCAGAGGATCATTGATTCCCAGAAGTCATTGGAAATTCTAATCCAGAGCTTAGAAGAAAGGGCGTCGGGCTAGAGATTTAGATTTGAGAGATCTGCATGCATTGTGTTACTTCAAAGCTGTGAAGGAGAAGAAGATATTAGGAGAAGGTAGTTCTAGGTAGACCTTTGGGCTCCATCTCTATTTAAGGAGTTTTAGCGGAGAAGACAGAGAGGGAGCAGAGGTAGGAAGGAGACACAGAGGATACTGTGAGGGAAGGCAAATGGGGTGATGGGAAGGTGGAGGTTGGTTCTCAGTGCCTGGAGGGGTTGATCAGGATTGTTTTAGACAATCCTCTTATTGCCCTTGTTTGTGATCATTATTCTATATCAATCCTGATTTTAGATACCTTATTTTTGCCTAAAGCCTTTGGACCAGCAACTCTTGGGTTAGATCAGCAGTTCTCAATCCCCTCTGCATATTAGAGTTACGGGGCTCCTTCTAAAGAAGCAGATGCCTGGGCCTCATCCCCAGAGATTCTGATGTGGTTGGTCCAGGGTGGGGAGAGCCACCAGGTAATTCCAATATGCAGCTGAGTATGAGAACCTGTGGCTCGGACTTCTGCCGGGATTGCTTTCCTGACTTCTGCCCTCAGTGCCCTGACTGCCTGTCCTGGCTGCCATCCAGGGTGCTAACTGTGTTCTCATGGGAAGCAAAAGACTGTATAGTAGCCCGCTCTGCTACTTGTGTCAGTAGGTAGGAAGGGGTGTTAGTAGTTCAGATGGCCTGGGTAATAGAGTTTGTGATACACTGTAACTAGATTGTGAATTTACCAAGAATTACAATGTCCTCAAATGCTAAAGTAGCACTTTATTATTATTTAGGGGTGAGGGGAATAAAGGTCTTTGGATTTGGCGGTTTTGTGGAGGTTCTTAATTGTTTTTATACTGTAGACGTATGGAAATAGCAGCTCACAGTTGAGGTGACATACTGCCAGTCACAGGACTTAACTGGCTGGTTGAATCCAGTGCATCATGATTGCTTTGGCTCTGTAGATGTTCTTTTATGTGGCTGTCTTTTCAAGTCCTGGGAAGAATGGACAATCCATAGATGCTTTTGCATAGATGCTTTTGAGAAAAGGATTTGAAAAAGCTGGATATACCAATTGTGGAGCATATAGCCGTCATAGGTGAACTTAAGGTGGGATTAGGACTGAGTAGTGAGGATTTTATCAAACTGATAGGTGTTCTGTAGGGACTGACTGGTCTTGTGCCTGCGGGCATGTGTGGTCGTGTGGCGAAAGTGCACTAATGGATGTTACTGTCTGCTGTGAACCAGGCTGCCAGAGCTGCTGAAGGAGAGAGCAGACAGAAGTTCTTCACCCAAGATGTTAACGGCACCCTCTTAGAGTGAGTATCTTTTGTTTCCGGGCACCTGCTCTTACCATGCCTGGCTTGAGCAGGCTAGGGGAGGTGAGCACTGATCGAACTACATGAACGATGACCACTTATGAGAGGGAAAAAATGGTTTTTATTGTTTATTCTTTTTTTAAAAGGGGGTTGGGTGCACCAAATATTTATCTCCAAGAAATGATAGACCCTACTGACCTTAGGCAACAGGTATTATTAGAACACTTGTTTAATATTCATGGCTAGTTGCAAGAGGATTTCCTGGCAAGTATGAGGTGAGAGAGAGAAGAAGTGTTGCTTTGCCTGTCTTTGAGAATCCAGAAAAATAAGAGATAACTTGGTGTAGCCACAGGAGCCTGCTCTCCTAGGATCATTCTCCTCTCGCTCTCTTTTCTCCCAAGGCCTGGTTATGTAAATATCATCCCTCGGCACTTCTCCCAGGTACCTGAGCCCCTGAGATGTTGCGCATGTATGAATTATATTAAAAAGCAAAAAAAAAAAAAAACAAAAAACCCTGCACATAGAAATCCAAACCGAGTTCTTGGTATCCGGCCTTCCAGCTCTGCTGGCTTCTCTCTCTGCGCTGCATCATTTAGCAGAGGAAGCTTGTTGCTCAACAACTGAGGATTTTGCACATGTAAGAACAGTTGTTAAGGCTTGGGAATGTTCTAGCAAATGACCAGGATGGGGATTGGCCTCCTGGGTCAGGATGCCTGGACGATAGGGAGCACCTGAGGGTCAGCACACATGAGCGGTCTATGTCAACAGTAGCCTGCTGGGGTGCGCCCAGTACAAAGAGCTCAAGGGATTGAAGACAGATATTTTTTCTGCTTATTTAGATGGGGACACTGGAGGGGTGAGGATTTTCCTGACCTCCTTATTAGGGATAAAACTGGGGAAAAAAGGAAACACTGTTGGAAAGTATTTCCTGTCTACAGCAAGTAACCCAATCACTTTCATTTTGAAAGCTCTTGTGTTCTTTTTGTTTGTGAAATTTAGTACTTCAGAGCTTGTTCTCTCGGGTTCTGTTTTCCTGACTACCTTTGAGTTGGTCTTGTCTTTGACCTGAGGGCCTTGGCCCTCTGTACCTAGCCAAGTTCATCAGGTGTGGGACTTCTGATTTGGTGACTCCTGGGGATCTGTTGCACTGGTCACTCAGTTATATTTTGTGACCGAGAGCATAAGGTTTGATCTGTTGTTGGCTCCCCCTCTCTGCAGTAGGGTGACCTCATGATGCAAGGAGCTCCAGTGAGCTGTGGGCTCTTGATGACTCTGTTCTGTTCTTCAGCATAGAGGTGCAAACTCGGGAGCTGAGTAGCCAAATCCGTTCTGGGGTGTATGCCTACCTTGCTTCATTCCTGCCCTGCAGCAAGGACACCCTGGTCAAACGTGCTCGGAAACTTCACCTCTATGAACAGGTGGGTAACTGTGGAGTGGAGTCCCTTGGCTTCAGGGCCCAGCAGAGAGGGTGACTGAGTCTTCACAGATGCCACATCTGCTGTTGTCCTGCCTTCGTGCAATTATTCCAGTAGTGTATCCTCAGTATAAGAAGTGATGTGTAAACCAGTCTTACAAAGTGTCCTCCTCTCTTCAGGGAGGGCGTCTGAAGGAGCCTCTCCAGAAGCTTAAGGAAGCCATTGGAAGGGCAATGCCAGAGCAGATGGCCAAGTACCAGGATGAATGCCAGGCACACACACAAGCCAAGGTCGCTAAGTAAGTGTCTCATGGCACTCACATGACATCATCCTCTTGCCTCCTCTCTTTCTTTCTTTCTTTTCTCCCCCATGATTACATTTGTGAATGAGACGCTTGGCTCTTCCGCAGCATTTTCACCTTCTCTTGGAAGCCTGGGGCAGGGTGTGGGCAGGAGGGAGGTGGTGGGACTGGGAGGAAGTAGTTCTTCCATGGCAGTGACCTTAGGGTCCCATTGGTCCTATTTACACTATAGGATGCTGGAAGAGGAGAAGGACAAGGAGCAGAGGGAGCGGATGTGCTCTGATGAGGAAGAAGATGAGGAAAAGGGGGGCAGGAGGATAATGGGACCCCGGAAGAAGTTCCAGTGGAATGATGAAATCAGGTGTGCCCAAACTGGGACCTTGCCTCATTGGAGGGTTTGTGGGGCCAGTGTCTGAGCATGTTCCTGTGTTTCTAATGAAGGTTAGAATCATTTACTTTAATCAGGGCTGCTGAAAGCACATGATTGAAACCTTGAAAGAAGCATTTGGGGTAGTTTGAAGTTTTTGACTTCTGTCTACCTCTCAGGGAGCTGCTCTGTCACGTGGTGAAGATAAAACTGGAGAGCTACGATCTGGAGAGGAACAACAAGACCCAGTCTTGGGAGGACTATGTGAAGGCCTTTCTGGATGCTGAGGTCAAACCTTTGTGGCCCAAAGGCTGGATGCAGGCCAGGTGAGGGCCACGAGCAGCCAGCGCGGTCAGTGTGGTGATGCGGTGGAGCGTTCTTGCAGTAAAGAGATACTGGAGTGCTTCTGTCGTGCCAGGCCAACATGGTCCCTGCCCTCGGGGAATCACCCTCTGGCTGACTCAATCCCCATCTCGCTTGAGTAGCCGGAGGGTGTGCGGGTTGCTGTGCGTGACTCTTACTCTTCCCTTGAAGAGGGAAGTTACCTGTGGGGTTTTGTCTTTGTCGTTCTTTGTCCCGCTTCAGCTCTGAGATGGGGCGTGCTCTTCTCACCTCAGTCTGCAATTACGTGTTTTGAGGTAATGGCTCCTCGTAGAAGTTGAGAGGTAGATTCAAATTGGAAACCTCGTCCCGTTCTGAACAGAAGTCTCATTTGTGAGTAGCAGGGCTGACTGCTTATTGGAGTTATGTAGCTTCTCAGGTGAATGGACCACAGTTGCCATCCGCGGGCAGGAAAGGTGGCTGGAGCTAGTGCTCCGCCCACTGTGGGAAAATACACCTTACATAAAATTTACTGTCCTAACCATTTTCAGGTGCATGGTTCAGTGGATTAAATACATTTACATTGTTGTGCAGCTATCACCATCCATTTCCATAACTCTTGTCATCTTATAAAACTGAAACTCTATACCCATTAAACAATAACTTCACATCTCCCCACCCCTGCCCGATTCTGTGACCACTGTTCTACTTTCTGTCTATGATTTTGACTCCTTGGAGTACATCACAGCTGTGGAATCATATAGAATTTGTCTTTGTGTAACTGGCTTTTTTCACTTAGGATAGTATCCTCAAGGATTTGTTTGTATTACACATTACAGAATTGCTTCCTTTTGAAGTCAGAATAATACTCCATCATATGTATAGACCACATTTTACTTATCTGTGCATTTGTTGATACTTTGGTTGCTTCCATGTTTTAGCTGTTGTGAATCATGCTGTTATGGACGTGGCTATGCAAATACCTCTTCGACACCCTGCTTTCAGTTTTGTGTGTATGCCTGGAAGTGGGATTGCTGGATCGTATGATAATTGTGTGTTTAATTTCTTGAGGAACCATCAGTGTTTTCCATGTGGCTCTGTCATTTCGCATTTCTACCAACACTGCACAAGGGTTCCATTTTGTCCACATCCTCGCCAATACTCGCCGTTTTCTGGGTTTTTGACGGTAGCCACTGATACCTGAGGTGGTATCTCCCTATAGATTTGATTTGAATTTTCCTAGTGATCAGTGTTGTTGAGCAACTTTTCATGTACTAATGAATTTATATAAAGTCCTACACCAAAAAAAAAAAAACAGTCTTACACCCATTTTTTAATTGGGTTATTTGTTGTATTGTTGAGTTTCGGAGGAGTTCTTACTGTATTCTGGATATTAATCTCTGACACCCTTGACAGATGTGATTTCCAAATGTTTTCTCCCATTTTGTGAGTTGCCTTTTTACTCAGTGGATAATATCTTTTGGTGCACAAAATTTCTAAATTTAATGAAGTCCAATTTGTCTACTTTTTGTTGTCTGTACCTTTGGTGTCCTATCTAAGTTCTAATCGTCAGATCCAATGTCATGAAGCTGAGCTAATTTTTGTATATGGTGTTAAGGGTCCAACTTCATTTTTTTTGGATGTTGCATCCAGTTTTCCCAGCACCATCTGTTGATAAGACTGTCCTTCCTTCATTGGTCTTCGCATCTTTGTCAAAAATCATTTGACCACATACGTGAGGGTTTTATTTCTGGGCTCTCTGTCCTTTTCCAATGGTATTTGTGTCTGCCTTTATACCAGTAACGCACTGTTTGGATTACTGTGGCTTGGTAGTATGTTTAAATCAGGAAGTGTGATTCTCCAGCTTTATTCTTCTTCTTCTTCTTCTTCTTCTTCTTTTTTTTTAAGATTTTGTTTGTTTATTTGAGAGAGCAAGTAAGAGAGAGCCTGAGAGGGTAGAACTTCAGAGGGAGCAGCAGACTCCCTGCGGAGCCGGGAGCCCGATGTGGGACTCCATCCCGGGACCCTGGGATCATGACCTGAGTTGAAGGCAGGCGCTTAACCAACCAAGCTACCCAGGCACCCCAGCTTTATTCTTTTTTAAGATTATTTTGGCTATTCAGGGTCCCTTGAAAATCCATATTGAATTTTGGGATGCGTTTTTCTATTTCTGCGAATAACGCATTAGGATTTTGCTAGGGATTGCATTGCATCTGTAGACGGCTTGGGTAGTCCTGAGATTACAATTCAATAATAATAAGTTGTCTAGTCCACGATGGGATGTGTTTCCATTTATATCTTTAACTTCTTTCAGTAATATTTTGTCATTTTCTCTGTACAAGTCTCTTACATCCTTTGGTGAGGTTAATTCCTAAGTTTTTCTGTTTTGTTTTTTTCTTTTGATGCTGTTGTGAATAGAATTATTTCTGTAATTTCCTTTTAGATTGTTCATTTTTTTAATGTACAGAAATACAACTGATTTTTGTGTGTTGCTTTTGTATCTTGCTACTTTGCAGAATTCATTCTAAAATTTTTTGGAATCTTTAGAGTCTTCTAAATAAAAAATCCTATCTGAAAAAAAAAAAGAAATCCTATCTGCAAACAGGGCTCACCTTACTTCTCCTTTCCAATTTGGATGCCTTTTGTTTCTCTTTCTTGTCTAACTGCTATGGTTAGAACTCATAGTACTATGTTGAATAGAAGTGGTGAAAGCCAGCATTCTTACCTTGTTCCTGATCTTAGAGGAAATGCTTTTAGCCTTTCACCATTATGGGGGGTTTCACATTTGGCTTTAACTCTGTGGAGGTATTCCTGTTCCTAGCTTATTGAGTTTTTTATCATGAGAGGGTGTGGAATTTTGTCCTTTGCCTTTTCTACATCAACTGAAATGATTGTGTGAGGTTTTTTTCCTTCATTCCGTTGGTGTGGCATATTGCATTGGTCAGTTTTCATATGTTGAATCACCCTTGTATTCCAGGCATAAATTTCACTTGGTCTTGGGTGCCCATGTGGCTCAGTCAGTTAAGCTTCTGCCTTTGGCTCAGGTCATGATCCCAGGGTCCTGGGATCCTCCATTGGGCTCCTTGCTCAGCAAGGAGTCCGCTTCTCACTCTACCTCTCCCCCCTGCTCTTGATTTCTCTCTCTCTTTCTCTCTCTCTCTCTCTCAAGTAAACAAAATTAAAAAAAAAAAAAAAAAAAAAACTCACTTGGTTGTGATGTGTAATGTTTTTAGTATATGTGCTGCCGAAGCGAGTACACGTATAATGTTTTTAATATGCTTCTGAACCCTGTTTGCTAGTAGTTTGTTGGGAGTTTTGCATTGGTGTTAATACAGGATATTGGTCTGTAATTTTCTTGTGTGTCTTTGCCTGGCTTTGGTATCAGGGTAATGGCAGCTTTATAGAATGAATTTGAAAGTATTTCCTCTTCAGTTTTTTGGAAAAGTTTGAGAAGTATTGGTAGTAGTTCTTTACATACTTGGTTTAATCCACCCATGAAGGTATCAGGTCCAGGCCTTTGTCAGGAGATTTTTTTTAAGATTTTATTTATTTATTTGACAAAGAGAGAGGGATCACAAGTAGGCAGAGAGGCAGGCAGAGAGAGGGGGGGGGAAGCAGGCTCCCTGCTGAGCCAAGAGCTGGATGCAGAGAGAGAGAGGGAAGCAGGCTCCCTGCCGAGCGGAGAGCCCGGTGCGGGACTCGATCCCAGGACCCTGAGATCATGACCTGAACCGGAGGCAGAAGCTTAACCCACTGAGCCACCCAGGCATCCCTGTCAGGAGATTTTTGATAACTGGATGGGTCCCCTCACTAGTGATAAGTCTAGTCAGGTTCTGTATTCCTTTGAGAAATACAAGAAGTCTTGGACAAATTTCTACAGACACAAAACCTACCATTTCAGGGCCTCTGGGTGGCTCTGCTGTTGGGCGTCTGCCTTTGGCTCAGGTCATGATCCCAGGGTCCTGGGATTGAGCCTCTCATCGGGCTCCCTGCTCAGTGGGAAGCCTGCTTCTCCCTCTCTCGCTCTCCCTGCTTGTGTTCCCTCTTGTTCGCTGGGTCTCTCTCTGTCAAATAAGTAAATAAAATCTTTAAAACATTAAAAAAAAAAAAAGAATTTATCCGTTTCAACTAAGTAATCCACTTTGTTGGTGTGCTGTTGTTTGTCGTACTCTATGAGAATACATTTTTATTGTAGAGTCAGTAGTGATATCCCCGCTTTCTTTCCTGATTTTGGTAATTTGATATCCTCTTGAACATTGCTTTTTTTTTTTTTTTTTTTTTTTAAGATTTATTTATTTATTTGACAGGGAAAAAGATCACAAGTAGGCAGAGAGGCAGGCAGAGAGAGGAAGGAAAGCAGGCTCCCTGCTGAGCAGAGAGCCCGATGTGGGGCTTGATCCCAGGAACCTGAGATCATGACCTGAGCCGAAGGTGGAGGCTTAATCCACTGAGCCACCCAGGCGCCCATCCTCTTAAACATTTCTTAGTGGGTCTAGCTAAGGAAGGGTTTGCCAATTGTGTTGATGTTTTCAAAGAACCAGCTTTTGCTCTTACTGATTTTTCTCTATTGATTTTCTGTTTTACTTACCTATACTCTCGTCTGTATTTTCTTCTTTCTGCTTGTTTTAGGTTTAATTTAATCTTTTCTTGTTCCTTAAATTGTAGAGTTAGGTTGTTGATGTGAGATTTATTTTTAAATGTAAATGTTTATAACTTTAAGTACCCTGGGGTCTCAGCATCCTTTGCACCATAAGTGTTGGTATATTGTGTTTTTCTTTTCATTCATCTTTAAGTATTTTCTAGTTTCCTTTGTAATTTTTTTTCTTTAATCCATGATTGTTTAAAAAATATATTGGTTAATTTCCACAGTTTGGTGAATTTTTCAGTTTTCATCATGTTACCGATTTTTAACTATATCCTCTTGTGGTCAGAGAAGATACTTTGTATGATACTTATCTTTGTAAAATTTTCTCTTTTGTTAAGAATTTATTTGTTTATTTGAGAGAGAGCACACGAGCAGTGAAGAGGGTTGTAGAGGGAGAGGGACAAGTAGACTCCCTGCTGAGCAGGGAACCTGATGGAGGACAGGATCCCAGGACTCCAGGACCATGACCTGAGCCAGATGCAGACGCTTAACCAACTGAGCCACCCAGGCGCCTCTCTCTTTTTAAATCTCTAGAGACTTCATATGTGACCTAACATAGAGTATGTCCTGGGAAATGTCCTATATGTACTTCAGAAGGAAGCAGTTCTGTTGCTGGGTAGACTGTTCTGTGCACTCTTGTTAGATCTAGTTGGTTTACTGTGTTAAGTTTTCTGCTGTCTTACTTGTCTTCTCTCTGGTGATCTATCCACTATTGAGAGTGGGGTACTGAAGTCTCCATCCCCTATTGTGGAATTGTCCATTTCTCTCTTCACTTCTGTCAGTTTTTGCTTCCGGTGCAGGAATGGTTATAATTATTATATCTTCTTGCTGTTTTGAAGTTTTTTATTAATACATAATGTCCTTCTTTGTTTTGTAATCTTTCTTGATTCAATGTCTGTTTTGTCTGATATCAGCATAGCCTCCCCTGCTCTCTGTGGTTATTATTTGTGTGGAATATCTTCTGTCCTTTTGCCTTCAACCTGTTTGTCTTTGGGTCTCAAGTGAGCTCCTTATAGACCACATTGAGTTGGATCATGTAATCCATTCTGCCAGTGTTTGTTTTGATTGGAAAGTTTAATTCATTCATATTTGAAGTTATTACTGATAAGGAAGCGCTTGCTTCTGTAAGTTCAGTGACGTATAAAAGTGCTGCTCCCTTACAGTTCTGTCGCCACTTTAGTTGCTGATGTCACAAAATTACATTCTTAGACATTGTGTGCCCCAAAACCTAAGCTAATTATTTTTTTAAGATTTTATTTATTTATTTAACAGACAGATCACAAGTAGTCAGAGAGAGAGGGGAAGGGAAGGAGGCTCCCTGCTGAGCAGAGAGCCCGATGCAGGGCTCGATCCCAGGACCCTGAGACCATGACCTGAGCTAAAGGCAGAGGCATTAACCCACTGAGCCACCCAGGCACCCCAAGCTAAATATTTTTTAAAATGCATTGGTGTCTTAAATTATTGTAGAAAACAAGATTTGGAGTTACAAACTAAAGTCTTTAATACTAATTGCTATTTTTTTCTTTAGTCTCTTAAATCATGTAGAAAATGAAAAGTTCAGTTACAGACCATTGTTAGAACACTAGCTTTTTTTTTTTTTTTTAAAGATTTGAGAGCTCAAATTTTTTTTTTTTAGATTTTATTTATTTGACAGAGATCCCAAGTAGGCAGAGAGGCAGGCAGAGAGAAATGGGGGAGAAGCAGGCTCCCCGCTGAGCAGAGAGCCCGATGTGGGGCTCGATCCCAGGACCCTGAGATCACGACCTGAGCTGAAGGCAGAGGCTTAACCCACAGAGCCACCCAGGCTCCCGAGAGCTCAAATTTTTTATTTGAGAGAGAGAACAAGCATGCACCTGTGCAAGGGGAGGGGCAGAGGGAGAGAGAGGGCGAGAGAGAATCTCAAGGAGATTCTGCACTGAGTGTGGAGCCTGATGCTGGGTTTGATCTCATGACCCTGAGATCACAACCTGAGCTGAAACCAAGTCAGTCACTTAACCAACTGAGCTACCCAGGCACCCTGGGAGAACTGGCTTTCATAATTGCCCTCGTATTTACTTTTTGCGATCCTTATTTCTTCACATGGCTTTGAAATACTGTCTGGTATCCTTTTATGTGACCCCACAGGGTGCCCTTGAGCATTTTCTGCAGGGCAGTCCAGTGGTCGTGATGTCCTTCAGCCCTTGTCCATCTGGGAATATCTTCATGTATCTCCCACTTTTGAAGGAAGGTTTTGCTGGATATAGGATTCTTGTTGGACCTTTTCTTTTAGCACTTTGAACATATTAGCCCACTATCTTTTGGCCTCCAACATTTCTAATGAGAAATCTGTTGATAATTTTATGTGATGGTTTACTTCTCTCTTGGGGCTTTCCAAGATTCTGTCTTTGTGTTTTAAAAGTCTGATCAGAGTGTTTGTCTGTGTGAGGTACATCTTGGAGTTCATTGAGCATTTCGGATGTTTATATTCATCTTTTGCATTGGGGGGGTTTTAGCTGGTGCTTCTTCCACTGTTGTCCCTGCCCTTTCTCCCCTCTCTTCTCCTTCTGGGACTCCTACAGCAGGTGGGGTCCCACACGTTCCTCCACTGTATTCGCTTTTCTTCAGTCTTTTTTCTCTCTGTTCCTTAGACTTGCTGATTTCCACTATTCTCTGTTTGTTCACATCTGTGTTTGAACATCTCCAGGGAAGTTTTCATTTCAGTTATTGTAGTTTAGAGCTCTAGAATTTCTTCTTAATTTCTTTATAGGTTTTCCGTCTCTTTATTGCTAGTTCCGTTTTGTTCACATACTCTTTTTTTACTTTCTCCACATCTTCCTGTAGTTCTTTGAGCATCTGTAAGATCATTGTTTTATTTTTTTATTTTTTTTTAAAGATTTTATTTATTTATTTGACAGAGAGAGATCACAAGTAGATGGAGAGGCAGGCAGAGAGAGAGAGAGAGAGAGAGGGAAGCAGGCTCCCTGCTGAGCAGAGAGCCCGACGCGGGACTCGATCCCAGGACCCTGAGATTATGACCTGAGCCGAAGGCAGCGGCTTAACCCACTGAGCCACCCAGGCACCCCAAGATCATTGTTTTAAAGTCTTTGTCTAGTGTATTGGCCATTAGGTCTTTTTCAGGGAGAGTTTCTGGGTTGTTTTATTTTTCCCCCTTGAAGGGTCAATTCTTTCCTGTTTTGGGTGGCACAGGCCACCCATGTGCCCTGACGAGAACTTTTAAGATTAACTCTCTTAGGGGTGCCTTGGTGTCTCAGTTGGTTAAGTGTCTGACTCTAGATCTCAGTTCAGGTCTTGATCTCAGGGTCATGAGTTCAAGCCCCATGTTGGAGCCTACTTTATGAAAAAGGACACCTGGGTGGCTCAGTTGGTTAAGTGTCTGCCTTCAGTTCTGGTCATGATCCCAAGGTCCTGGGATCGAGTCCTGCATCAGGCTCCTTGCTTAACAGGGAGTCTGCTTCTCTTTCTCCCCCTGATGCTCATGATTTCTCTCTGTCTCTCAAATAAGTAAAATCTTTTTTTTTTTTTTTACGATTTTATTTTTATTTATGTATTTGACAGAGATCACAAGTAGGCAGAGGGGCAGGCAGAGAGAGCGGGGGAAGCAGGCTCCCTGCTAAGCAGAGAGCCCGATGTGGGGCTCGATCCCAGGATCCTGGGATCATGACTTCAGCCGAAGGCGGAGGCTTTAACCCACTGAGCCACCCAGGCACCCCTCAAATAAATCTTAAAAGAAAAATGAAGACTAACTCAAAAACTTTCAAACACCCAATACAGTATGATTAATTATGACCCCCATTCTATGTATTGTTTTTGTTTTTGGGCTGTCTCTGGTCCTGGGAGCAGCTTGCAGTGTAAACTTTATATTTACTTTATGTTTTCTTCCCAGGTCTTGTCTCAGCCATTTCCTTGAGCTTGTGTAGTCGCTTTCTCATTTTTCCCCATATATGCAGTTGTTTTGAATGTTGTGTTTTTTAATATCCGTCTTGTGAAAGTGGGAAAGTGAACAATGAAGGAGGGGGAAAGGGCACCAGTTTTTCAAATCCCCTGGAAGTCACCTCATCCAGAGGGGCAGGGATTTGCCACAGGGGGTGGTGTGGAAGGTAGGAGGGTGGACAGCAGTGGCTGCCCACCTCTTTGTCTGCATCTCTGTGATGAAAAGCAACAGTCAGAGCAGAGATTCCTGCTACTTGGAGCACAGTGCATTTTTGCCCACCCGACTTCTTGTAAGCTGCTTTGGGGACACATGTATGGCTCTCAGCCATGGGGCTGGGGACAGAAGGCAGCAACTGTGCTAAGAGCTGAAACTGATGGCAGTTTACCCTCCAGGCCTTCCCCTGTAAGTTGTAAGCCTTCAGCACAGTCTAGAATTCCAAAGTAGTTATTCAGTTTTACGATTTACTTTTTTTTTTTTTTTTTTAAAGATTTTTATTTATTTATTAGAGAGAGAGAGGGAGAGAGAGCAAGCACAGGCAGACAGAATGGCAGGCAGAGGCAGAGGAAGAAGCAGGCTCCCTGATGAGCAAGGAGCCCAATGTGGGACTCAATCCCAGGACGCTGGGATCATGACCTGAGCCGAAGGCAGCTGCTCAACCAACTGAGCCACCCAGGCGTCCCACGATTTACTTTTTTATTAGAGAGAGAAAGAGAAAGCTCAAGCGTGTGAGGGGGAGAGGGGGAGAGAGAATCTCAAGCAGACTCTGCTTTGAGTCTGAACCAAAATCAAGAGTGGGACACTCAACCAACTGAGCCACCAGACACCCCCAAAATAGTTGTTTTAGATTCTTTTAGTGCACTTGTCCAGATGGGTAGACAATTCCTGCTGCTTCCTACTCCACCATCTTCCCAGAATCCAAATCATGGAGCCTTTCTTCGTCTCTGCTCCTTCTTTAGGTGTATTTGCTCTTTTCTTTAGATTGAACATCTGAAACTGTGCAGAGAGGGACACAAAATTCTGTTGTTTCTGTGGAAAAAGACATGCTATGGTTACACCACATTTAACTCTTGGAAGGGATGAGAATTAGCAATAAGGAAAACACTCCCGCCTTTGGGGGCAAAATCACTATGAGAAATTTTGGGGCAGAGCCATAGCTTTTGGGGGTCACTCCTAGACTCTTTGCTTCTGAGTGGCCAGTGCAGCCAGTTTAGATTCTCTCACTAGGAATTAGACTCACCAGGTCACTGACATTTAAGGTCTAACAGCCATTGAGTACCAGGGATGGCAGGAAAGCTCTAGAAGCAGAGTGCTTGCCTTCAGGAGGTTTGCACAGACTGCCTAGTGTTCTCTGTTTCAGGACTCTGTTTAAGGAGAGCAGACGAGGCCACGGGCACTTGACATCAATCCTGTGAGTGTCTCAGTATTTTCTCTTCTCAGGGTGATTGTTACTTTGACCTCCTCTGTGGATTTCTAAACCTTTTCTGTGTTCATTCCTTTGAACAGGGCCAAGAAGAAAGTAATGGCCTCTTCTAAAATCAAGATGAAGGTGAGTCGGCACTCAGATCACGTGCTGGTCTCCTTCCTCTCCAGCCATGCGTATGAAACCTCTGAGGTGACTAGAGCAGCTGATTGCACTTTGCTGGACTGGGGGACAGTCCTTCTGGATGGCACTCTTGAGACGGTCTAAGAGGCATCCTGGCCCACTGCGGGGGCCTGAGGTTGGCAGGGCACAGACCTGAGCTGGGCCACTTAGTACCTTCCAGCCTTAGTTCTAGGACACAGTACTCACCTGATCCGTTCCTGGGGTGGTGGTGGCGGCGGTGGCGGTGGTCAGATTTAAATGAGGTCTGCCGATCAGCCCTCTGAGGAGTGAAGAGTCCCTGCTGATGTGAAGGTCTGACAGTGTGGTGATACTCTTTCCGTGGAAGAACACTGCTCGCCAGGTGCGGGTTGGCTCGCCAGGTGCGGGTTGGCTCGCCAGGTGCGGGTTCACCTGGAGCTGCACCGGAAGGGACAGGTGCTTTGTTGTGTTTGCCTGACAGGAGATGGAACTGAAAACTATCTTGGGCATCACAGAAGCCTTTCAATGTAGTAAAAATTGCTGTTTTACCAAAAATTTTAACAGCTCATGAGGCTTTACAGTGCCCTTAACCGTACGTAAATAGTCCATGAGAATGAGCTGTGTAAATTCTGTATTCTACAGTATCTGTTGAGGTCCTACAGGGTCTCAGACGAACTGCATTAAGCACCTGGGATGTGAGTGCTCGCTTCAGCAGCACATAAACTAAAATTGGAAGCACCTGGGGTGTGGGAGTGATGAGATAGACCCTGTTCCCACTCCCATGACGGGACTTTTCCTTTGCACCCAGCTGAGGAGACATGCTGGAGAAGACCAAGGAGGAAAAGAAAGCTAAGGCAGTTCTCGTGCCATGCATCATTTTCTGATGGCAGCTGGGAGTACCCTGAGACACTGTGAGGCCAGTAGGGGAACATCTCCTTGCTCGAGTCTTACACTTTTTCAGAAACAGAGAAGAGTTTCTCTGTGGGTGGATGGGTACCTAGCAAGAAGGCATGCTGGGTAAGCCCGGCCCCAGCCCGCCAGCCAGAAGCCAGAGGGGGTGAAGGAGATAAGCTCTTTTAAGTCCAAGCAGGCATGGCAGCCGTTCTCTTCCTGTCTTGTTTTGTGATTGTACAGGAAAGTCTGGTTCTTTTGGCCTTGTGGTGATCTCACATTTGTGTTCTCACCACAGGACCAGTGTTGGCACCTTTGGACATTTCTAAACATCAGGATTTCTCCTTTCCTTTAGGAATCATCTACCAAGCCTGATAAAAAGGTTTCCATCCCACCAGGCCAGATGGGCGGCCCCTTGGCTTTGCCTTCAGAACATGCGGGAGGCCTGAGCAGTGGGGCTGCAAACAGGGAGCACCCAGCCCAGGCGTCCGGCAGTCTTGCTAATCCCGCTCCTATCAACCTGGAGGACTCATTGGATGGAGACTTGGTCCGTAATTCGGCCTCCTCCTTGGAGGTGGTGTCTAAGGAACTGGCCGGGCTGAGCAGCAGAGCAGGTGGGAGCTCTGAGTTCCCGCTGCCGGCGTCCTCAAAAGCACCCGCAGAGAAGATGCTGGGCGTTATGTGTTCAGAAGAGAAGAGGAACTTTCCGAAGCCCGGCCCTGCGGCCCCTCCAGCCTCTAGTTCTCTGCAGTCTCCCCTCAATTTTCTGGCTGAACAGGCTTTGGCACTGGGGCAGTCCTCTCAGGAGAAAAAAACAGAGAGCTCTGGCTACAAAGAGCTGTCCTGTCAGGCCACGCTCAGCAAGGGCCTGTCAGAAGTGCACCAGTCCAAAGCAAAGCACCACGGCTTGCCGCGGACGTCTCACGCACCCCAAGCGGCACCTCCTGTGCCTGGCCCCCAGGTCAAAGTTTTTCATGCAGGCACTCAACAGCAGAAGAGCTTCACCCCTCCAGCTCCTTTCGTCACTAAGCTTCAGGGCCCAAAGCCTTCATCCCCGCAGTGCCATCGTTCCCTCCTCCAGCTTGTGAAGACAGCAACCAAAGGCCAGAACTTCCATCCCTCCACGCCATCCTCTTCAGGAGGCACACCAGCCTCCAGCAGCAACTCTCATAAGACCCCAGCCTCGTCCTCTACCGCCCTGAGCCATCCAGCAAAACAGCACTCAGCCGGCTCTTCAGGGCCATCTTACAAGAATAGTCCCTTTGCCAGCTCTGTCTCTAAACATGGGGTTTCTTCCGGCAGCTCTTCCTCTGGAGGAACACCAGTCCAGAGTTCTACTTCCGGGAACCTGCTACCCGGTGTACAGCCTCCCTCTACAGGACAGTCTGCCAGCAGACCTGTCCCAGGCTCTGCAGTGAAAAAACCACCTGTTTCCCAGAAGCTGACCCTGGTGGCCCCTCCAGGTGGTCCAAATGGAGACTCCAGTGGTGGGACCCAGGGAGTGGCAAAGCTACTGACTTCTTCCCTAAAATCCAGCGCGGTTAGCAGCGTGACATCGTCTACCTCCTTGCCAGTGAGTGTCCTGGCACAGCAGCCCGCCCCTCGTGGGTCTTGTGGACAGGGCCGCTTGCCTTGCCCTGCTCGGAGAGTGAGATCTGACACTGAAGGTCAGGTAGGAACAGTGAGCCCGAAGATTGGAAGGAGGACTGGGCTTCCTGTTTTCAGGTCTTTCCTTTTCTTTTTCTGGTGTAGGAATCCCAGGAGAGCCTGAAACTTCTCCTGAGGATGAGCAGAGGGAAAGGACTGGTTTGCAGGGATGCTATGATCGTGGGTAGTATAGAACAAGCCATATAATTCCTTTCATTTTTCATGGCCTCCTACTTGTCCATCTCTCCAAACAACTAAATGAAAATGCTGTCACCTCTCAGATCATCAGCTTTGTGGAGATGTTCAAGCCCCAGGAAAAGTGATTCTTTTGGTTGGATTTTAAAGGACTCTGCAGGTCAGACAAAGGCAATTTGACAGAGTGCAGTGGTTAATGAGGGTTGCCTGTGGGTAATTACAAGAAGTTTGGATGCAGGGTGGGGACATGGGAGAGAACATTTTCATTTTTCCAATATATAAAAAGGTTATGTGGTTTAAAAACAAAACCATAGGTTTGAGGCAAGTTGTTAACTGCCTCTGTCTTGTCCTACCTCCCCTGCAAGGTGACTATATTTCTTAGGTCCGTGTTTTTTCTGTTTCTTTCTAAAAACAAAGATCAATACATAAAAATATATATGTGTATGGGGTTTTTCGTTTTTTGTTTTTTTAAAGATTTTATTTATTTGACAGAGATCACAAGTAGGCAGAGAGGCAGGCAGAGAGAGGGGCGGGCGGGGTGGGGGGGAAGCAGGCTCCCTCCTGAGCAGAGAGCCCGAAGTGGGACTCAATCCCAGGACCCTGGGATCATGACCTGAGCCGAAGGCAGAGGCTTTAACCCACTGAGCCACCCAGGCGCCCCAATATATGTGTATGTTTTATGTATATAAGTGTGGACACACCGGTGTTTGTATATGCTTACGTCTGTTGATGTCTACAGAAGATACCCTTTCTTCCTTGCACAAAGGAGGCATATTTCATACCAGCTTTTCAAGTGAACGCTGTCCTAGGAGCCATTCCACACCAGTTCAGAGACTGTCTTCTTCCTTTCCTCTGGGGCGGCAGAGCACAAGGCACCTTCATAAGGGGTGGTCTATGAGTGGGTCCCCGCCCTGCATGTCCGTTACCAGCCTTGGTCTGTGCGTGAGCTGTGGATAGAGCCGCTATTCTGACCATGCCGTGTTTCCTCCCCAGAAAGGAACGAGTGGGGCTGTGCTGCTGGCCGGCTCCTCGCCCTTAAATCTGCTGTCTGCATCCTACAAGCCTGGCAGCCCGAAACTGCCCGGAGCCGTGAACTCCAGCTCCCTGGGGATCATCTCCCAGTTTCCCCTCCATGTGCTCTCCTTCAGCGCCGAGTCCTCTGCCAAAGCAGGGGTTTCCAAGGATGCCATCGTCACGGGTCCTGCCCCTGGGACATTCCACCACGGCCTCAACCATAGTAAGTGCTGCTTTCCTCTCTCCTCACGCTGGAGGGACAGAAGGTTCCCCAGTGCCTGTGCCATGAAGAACTGACGAGTTCTGTTGTCATGTGCTGGGTTCCTGTGTTTGTCTGGTGTGCGACCACGGGCAGCGTTCCTGGGAAACATGCTGAGCACCCCCTCCCCTTGGTGTTCTCACCCAGAACTGGTCCAGTTAGGTTGTCTGGGCTCTCAACCACCGAAGCAGCTTTTCTGTTCCTGTCTTCAATGTGTGTGTTTTGTTCTTTTCTCCCCTCCCGTTTTCTCTCAGGTCTCCTGGCTGGCTTGCACTCCAGCCCACCCCGTGCAGCGCCTCTCCCACACGCTGCCGTGTCTACCCACATCCCGCAGAGTCTGCCAGGTAATTGCCAGGTGATCAGAGTGCCATGCACCCCATACGCCATTGTGCTCCCCACCCATTAGATGCCTTGTCCGCTGCCAGGGAGTTCAGTGTCTTCAGCTTGTTGTTACTGTGTTGTCCTGGTTTGTCCTTCAAGGCTGTGGCTCTTTGGGTACTCACTGACTTAGGCTTCCACTTTGAGATTTCCTCTCGTTCTGCACTTCAAACTGCTACTGGGTCCCCCTTACCCGCTGTGATCACAGGGGAGGTTGTAATGTCCTGTGTTCGATGCAGGGGAATTCCCTTAGCTAAAGTTGGTACTCACATCAGTGCTAATATCCAGGGGCTAATTGGGGCACAGAAAGGCCTTTACATTTAAACTGCTGCACCTTTCGTGTGCTGTCAGCTAAGCTTTAAGTGAAAGGGAGGCCCAACAGCAGCAAGGCGACAGGGGCTCGGTCTTAGGAGGAACCCTAACCTGTGATGCTACCATATGTGCCAGAGAGGAGGATCTTCCAGTTAAGTTCAGTGTGAAGGTAGACGTTAGGGAACACAGCAGGACCCGGGACAGCATTCTTTTTCTTCTCCTGCTTCTCATCTCTGTAGACGGGCAGATTTCAGAAAGGGGTAGGTATTGCCGCAAGGCGGCAGCACAGATGCCCGGCTGGCACCTTCACAGTAAGTGATGGGCCTTGCCCTGTGCTGGAGCATGATTCTTAAAGACACCTAATGGGATGCTGGTGGGAAGCCTCCCGGGATCTTGGTTCTGGCCTACTGCTCTTCTTACTACTCTAGACCTGTTCCAGAGAGGACCAGGGAGGCCGCGTCAGTCACGGCACACCCATTCTTCAGGAAGCTGAGTCTGCGTAGCCCTGGTGCACAGGTGCCGGGCTGGGAGTGAGACAGGGGGCTTGCCTGGCTAGACATGCCTGTGGCCGACACCTCCCAAGTCTGTGTCTGTCTCCAGATTTGCTGTGGGTCTCTGGCCCCTGGGTCCCGAGGCTGATGCATTCCTGGCGAGCGCCAGAGGCTGTCTGGGCATAAGAATGGATTGACAATTGTCAAGATGAAAATTTTGCTGCTTTAGAGGAAGGAACCAAGGTGCTAAGCCTGTATGAACAGTGACTCCATTTTCCTCCAGAGAAGCTGTAGCTCAGTGAACTTAACTCTGCAAACTGGTGGCTGCTGTAGTAGTAGCTAAGAGGATAACGTGGGGGGGGGGGGGGTCCACAGAGCCACCTGGGTGAGAGTGTGTGGTTTGAAAGATGGCACTGCCTCTGCTTGATTTCAGGCATGTCACACTTCCAAACAAACAAAATAATCGAAGAGCCATTGGAAACATGACTGTTGGCCTGTGGTATTTTCAACAGTCAAAGGAAAGCACTTAGACTATCTCTGTCTCCTTTAGCCCTTCTTCATGTTGGAGGATTCTACCGAGTGGTTGCAAATGAAAAGCTGCCGGCTTATTTCAGCTGTGTGCTTTGCTTTCTTTCCCGCAGACTCAGAATGCTAGCGCCTTGGAACTTGTCTTTGTAGGGCCCGAGGGCTTTGCTGCTGAGAGCGCTCCCTGCTGCTTGGGCGGAGTCCCGCGCGCCAGGGGGTGGCGGCGGCGGCGGGGAATGCAAGCGGCTCTGTCACAGAGCTCAGGGTGCCGTGCACACCGCGAGCCGCTGCAAGTGGCTGTGCCCTCCATCTCTGCCGCGGGATTTTGGGCTCATTGGAGCCTTAGAACACAACAGCATTCGGGGGCTTTTGCTATTTGAGTGAGCTCCTTGAGGTTTTGTTCTTTCCGCCCTTTTAAGGGAATCAGAGATCCTGAAAGACTTGTGTTTTTTGCTTACTCTTTTCCAGACGCTTCTCAGCTTCATGGAAAGGGGCCCGGTGTACCACGGAAATTATGACCTCTTCAGAGGAGAGGCCCAGCTCACTTATGTCTGGGCGGAAGCTGAACAAGTAGGTCTCAGAAACTGGATAATCACTATGCTCGTTCTGCCGATTGGTTTTCTTCTGGAGAAGGTGTGAGTGCTAAGTGGAGCGTCTCTTGGCACCGTGATGTGCCTTCTGTTAGGGGAGCAGCCCTGGGCTTCTCCGGAGGCACTGACTGGCCTGGTGCTGTGGGCTCTGTGGCTCTGTCGTGGACAATCGTTGGAGGGGCAGCTCTGGGCTAGGGTGCGCGCTGGGTCATGTACGATGCTCTGGTGTCAGGGCGGAGCAGTTGGCACACACGCTTTAAATCCGCCTGACCCCTGGCATTTGGTCAGAGTAGCTCCTGGTGCCCTAGGGGTCCGGGACTCCTGGCTACAGCAGGATCCCTGAATGGTCATGGTGTCCATCCCATCCTCAGGCTGTGTGCTCAACAGGACAAAAACCCAGGCTGATACGCAGCTGGGAGACTTACCTTGTTTTTTTAGAAAAATACTCAGAACATCTAACGTGTGCTCATCATGGTGGGGGCCAGCTTCTCTGCTGAACATGACAATGAAGCTCTTTCAGAGAAAAGACCTTTGTAGATTCAACAGTTGTGACAGGATTTTTAAAGACACTTATTTTGGTCCAGATTTCGTCATTACCATTAACGCATTGGATAGAATGGGACTGCTTTTCGCATGTCGTATTATAGTAAGACATAATTCCAGTGCCTTTTTGGTGGAGCAGAATTAGACACACGTCCATTCAGCCCTCTGAGTGGATCTCAGATGAAGACTTTTTTAAAAGATATGTCTGTATTTAAGACATAGCCAGTTTGAGTTTTTTACAGTTGCACATCATAATCTGTGCCGTCCTGACTTGAAGGTCATCTGGGCCCCCAAATCCCAGGTCCCAATACAGCCAGGGCCCCCATTTTGTTTTTTCAAAGTTCATACAGGTGGACTGCAGAGCCCCAAAGCCCTTTAGCTCTTGGAGGGCCAAGGATATGAGGGGTTCCAAGTCTCAAGACATTCCAGTTTGTTTTATTTAGAAACCGTTCTCAGGCAGAGCTGCAGGAACAGACCTTTGTGAAGCATCTGCCATGTAGAAACAGGCCTCGCCGTCCCAGAGCGCTTCCGGCAGCAGGGCTGTGTGTTGACCTAAGGGTGGCGCGCCCATGAGCTTGGCGAGTGCGTCAGAGACAGACTAGGACCGCGACCCCGGAGCGCACTCAGCCCGTGGCTGCTTCACAAGGATGGTGAGGGCACTTGCCTGTCCTGTGAAGTATGTGCCACAAGGGTGTCTGAACTGACTGCTTCGGCTAAGTGATCGCAGATATGGAGAGTTCTCCGCCTCCTCAGAATGTGCACCTGTGTGGAGACACAGGCTGCTCTCTTGGTTCCTGCCTTCCAGGGTACAGTGCTCAGTAACTCCCAGTTCATGCAGAGGTTTGCCTGGTTGCCAGCGGAGCAACACCTCTGTCAGCTGTCCGGCTAGGCCTCTGCTGTTTGTTTTTTTTTTTTCCTCCCCCCCCCCTTTTTTTTTTAAATAACGTAAGAACCAACATGTGTTTTACATCGGGCTAGAGTGGATTCCTTCCCTTCATTATATCTATTTTTTGCAACTTGGGTTTCCAGTTTGTTTACAGAATAGTCTTAGGTAGTAGCAAAAGAGCCAAAGAAGAGATTTGTATTGCTGAGCTCAGCCGCGCAGAGGCCGCCCGTGAACACTGAGCAGTGGGAACTCTCCAGGCTTCTCCACCCGGAACACCCGAGGTCCCTTCCCTGCAGCACTCCCTTCTCCCCGTGTACCATTGAGTGTGCAGCTGGAGCAGAGTACCCTCATTTTTAGGAATCTAGTGATGCCTCTTGCCTCAGGGAAACGTTTCTTTGATGGGGAGTTTATGAGATTTCTTTTTCTTGTTTATGCTTTATTTGTGGTAATGAAAGAGTGAATGACTTTCACAGCCATGGCCGGGCAGACCGGCAGGCAGAGCGGGCTCCGGGGCCGGGGGCTGCGGGGCTGCCCTCGGTGCGGCCAGCTGCTCCTGAGGTGTGAGAGGGGCTGTGGCTTTTGTGCGGCGCGACTTTGTTGGTGTGGGGGTTGGTGTGGAAATTGTTAATCTTGTATAAAGCAACTCAATAAATTGTTTCAAGGTTTCCAGAACATTGTTTCTCATTCTCTTTACCTTTTTTGCAACTAATTCTCCTTCCCCTAGGAGCTGGTAGATGTGGAATATCCATTTTGGCCAAAAGCCAAGAGTGAGCAAGGGAAATAATAAGCCTCACGTGCAAAAGAAGAAGACACACTATGGAGTTAGAATGAAGCCACCAGGTTTTTATTTTTGCACTATAAATAGAGTTCCTTAGTCCCATTTTCTTACATAATACATGAGATAACAGAGAACCTAAAATTCTTTTGGTGAAAAATCAAGTGTATAGTTAGTATACCTAAATACCAGTGAGCTAGTAAGAAGACTTGTAAGGCACTGAAACTAAGGCTAACAGCAACGCAGTTCTTTATGAAAATACTTTAATTTCAGAACCACAACACCTTGCAGTTCTTTATGAAAATACTTTAATTTCAGAACCACAACACCTTATCTGATGGTACATTTTCCTCGGACAGTCTGGCTGACAGTTTACCTTCACTCGAGTGCTGAAGGCCAGGCGCTGTTCTGGCTGCTTTGCAGCTTTTCTGGCTTAGAACCTGGATCTCTCACCAGGAGGCCTCTGACAGAAAGTCTGCTGTCAGCCAGAACCCAGAGTGGGCATTCGAATGCAGGTCAGCCCCCCAGAGGGGCCCAGTCCTTTGATGTAGGGAAAGGTGTCAGGGAGGGAGGCCTTTTTGCCCGAGAGTCCCCCTACCTGGGGTGTGAAAGCCGGTCCTCGGGAGTGGGCTTGTCTGTCGCAGTCGTCATGTGTCATGTGCTTTAGTAGTTTTTCGGATTGCTTCCAGATGTCACACGAGGAGACTACTGATGGAAGTGTGTAGGAAAAGGGACAGAAGAGGGGCATTGTGGTTGTCTGATCATCAGAGGATGAAGTGGTCCCTCCCCCAGGTTGAGTGACAGCGAGGGCTTGAGGGACATGCTCAGCTCTGCACAGGTCAGCAGCCTGCACAGGGCCAGGGAGAAGACGCGGTGGCATAGGGTAGGCTTCTGAGAAGACGAAGGGCCAGGCTGTGCCTACTTCTGCCCAGACACCAGGACAGCCAGCTCCTGGATGGACATATCCTTGTTGACGTAGCGGTCGTACTGAGCTGGGGTCAGCCTTCCTTTCTGCAGGGCCTCTTCGATGGAGAACTTCCTGCCAGACTTCCTGTCGTGGATCACGGAGGACTCTCCGGTAGGACCCTTCACTGATATTTCCTCCCAGTCACACTCCTGGCTCCGGAGTTTGACAAACATGTTCCAGTCAATGAGACCGGCCCGGTGGGCTTCCTCCGGGGACAGCTCCCGGCCTGTGTCGGGGTCGATGACCACAATGGAGCGCCGCAGGTGGTTCTCCCTCTGCTCCCTCTTGACGGCCACGGAGCCCAGGCGCTTCTGCAGCTCATCGATCTCGAGGTCTTTGTCTTTGGAGAGCCTCTTGAGGTCGTCCAGTTCTCTCTCCAGGGACCACAGTCTGGAGTCCAGGTTCGTCCCAGAGTCCGCCGTCGTCATGTTTCTCAGGTCTCGTGTTTCTGTTGACGCCATTTCAATTTCTGACTGGAGCCGCCGGGTCTCAAGCTGCAGGCTTTGCCGCTCCAGCTGCAGCCTGTGGTTCTCTTCCCTCAGGAAGTCCAGCTCCTTGGAGGACTTGGAGTTGTAGAACTCCAGCTCCGACAGCTTGGCTTCCAGCCGGCTCACCTCCGCGTCCAGGTCCCTCTTGCTCCGGCTCTCCTCCTCCAGGCTGCTCTTGAGCTTCCGGATCTCTTGCTCCGTGTCGCCCTTGTCCACCTGGATGCTTTCGGAGAAGACCACCTTCTCCTTGACCTCCATCTGCTCCAGGTTCACTAGCTTCTTCTTCAGGGTCTCCAGCTCACTCTCCAGGACCTGCCGCCGGTGCCGCTCTTCCTCCAGCTGGACCTGGAGCAGAGAGTGTTCTCTGGCCTGCTGGGGGTCCTGCTGCAGCACCACCTTCTGCTTGAGGGTCACCTTCTCCCGGGCCTCCCCCTCCTCCTTCTCCAGGTCGGCCAGCCGCTGCTTCAGGCGCTGCACCTCCAGCTCGGCCTCCCTGCGCGCCTGCCTCTCGCGTTCCAGCTCCTCCAGCTGCCGTTCGAGCTCCGCGCGCCTGCGCTGCAGCCGCCGCAGCTCCCCGCGGAGGTTGTCGATCTGGCGCAGCTCCACGTCGATGCTCTCGGTGAAGGCGTTCACCTCCGCGCGCAGGCTGGGCTCCTCCTCGTACCTGACCACCTCCTGCTGGACCACCTTCTCCCTCACCTGGGACAGCTCCTCCTGCTTCTGCCTGACCTTCTCCTCCTGGGAGGCCCTCTCCCTTTCCAGATCCACCTGTTTCTTCTGTTCCTCTGAGAGCCTGGCACGCAAGGACTGCACTTCCTCTTTGGTCTGGGGGTCTTCCTGGAACTGGAGGATCTCCTGGACCACCTCCTTGGTCTGCACCTGGGGTTTGGTGTCCTTCAGGGACTGGATCTCTTGCTTCAGCTGGTAGATTTCCAAATCACACCTTTCAATGAGTCTGGTCTTGTCCACAATCTCCTCCCGGAGCCTCTGAAGCTCCTTCTCCATCTCAGGGTCGGTCTTGTACTTGATGACTTCCTTCGTCACCTCCTTGACCTCTACCTGGGGGCCCCGCCTCCGGAGCGCCTCCAGCTCGCTCTGGTAGCTCTTCAGCTGTTCCTCGGCCGCCCGGTACTTGCGCTCCTGCTCCACGAGCTCCAGGCGGAGGTCGGCCACTTCCCGCTCTGCCTCGGGGTCTGGCCGGACGATTTCCCGCACCTTCTCCTGCACCAGCACTCGGGCGTTTTCCTCCTCCAAGGCCCAAATCTTGCGGAGCAGCTCTGTCTTCTCCCTCTGGTTGGCGCGAGCCTTGGCCTCCTCATCCTCATACTGGCGTTTGAGGTCGCTGACCTCCCTCTCGGTTGCCACATCCTTTTCCACCTTGAGCACCTCCTTCACGGTGATCTTGCCCTCCGCCATGGCCCGCTCCTTCTCCAGCCTCTTGAGCTTGTCCTGGAGGAAGGCCAGTTCCTCCTCGCGCTCCTCCCGGAGCTTGCCCTCCCGCCGCTGGGCCTCCCGCAGCTGCTGGTACTCCGCCTCCAGCTGGGGGTCACTCTGCAGCTTCACCACCTCCTTCTCGGTGACCTTCTCCTGTGCCCGGTTCTTCTCCTCCGCCAGGGCCGCGACGCGCTGCTGCAGGAGGGCCACCTCTGCTTCCCGGGTGCCTTTCTGCCGCCGCAGCTCCTCCAGCTCCTCCCTCAGCTTCAGGACCTCGTCCGCCTGGGCTCTGTCTGGCTCGATGCGCAGCACCTCCTTGACCACGTACTCCTGCCCCCCGTCCCCCGTCTCCTGCTCCAGCGCGCGCAGCCGCCGCCGCAGCGCCTCCAGCTCCTCCTGCAGCTGCTGGTTCTTGTGCTGCTCCTCGCCCAGGCTCCGCTGCATCTGCTGAAGGCTCTCCTCCAGGGCAGGGTCTGGCACCTTCTTCAGCACTTCCTTCTTCACCACCGCTTCCTGGGGGCTCCGCTGCTTCAGAGTCTGGATTTCTTCCTGAGCACTCTTGACCTCCTTCTCCAGCTGCTGCCGCCGCTCGATCTCCTCATCCAGCTCCTTTTGAACCTTCCACGTCTCGTCCGCTGTGGAGCCCGGTGCGCTCCCTTGCAGGCTCTCATGGCTCGCACCCACCTCCGGCTGCTGAGGAGAAGACAGTGCGTGGTTACAGCCGGACACTCTGCCCGGCCCGTTCCGGCCTGGTTAGAGCGCACCTCGGTCACCTATGATGTACAGGTCAGACTGGTGGTCCCGTGACCCCCAAGGCTCCCTCGGTGCTGAGGTCACTGGAGTTCTAGGGTTACTTTTGAAAATGGTAAAAACAAGTGGTTTTTTTAAAGTGATAAAGTATTTTTCAGCCAAAGAGCATGAAGTGAAACTACAGCCTGCTACCTGCCTCCACTTGTGTTCCCAGAGGCTGTGGGGCGTCTTGGAGACGTACATCTGTCCCACACCGATGGCTGTCGCCTGTTCTGCACTTAGTAGGGACAGCGAATTCCACAGTGGTGCTACTTCATTTTCCACTGTGTGGCCGGACAGACGCGGGCTTCTGAAAATAAGCGACCTGCTCCTGGGCACTCAGCACATGTTTGGTGGATGGCACGCTTGTCGCATTCATGTCAGCAGAAGCATTGGCCGGGGCCAGTACTTGGCCTCGTGCTATCCAGCCATGTTAGCAAGGGACACTGCCACCAGCTCACAGACGGTTTCTTGGAAACAGAATGAGCCTTCTCACCTGCTGGCATAGTGTTGAGCAAAATGTCTTACTAAGAGGGGCGCCTAGGTGGCTTAGTGGGATGAACAGCCGACTTTTAATTTCGGCGTAGGTGGTGTTCTCGGGGTTGTGGGATTGGGCTTCGAGCTGTGTGAGGAGTCTGCTTGGGATTCTCTCTCCCCCTCTCCTCTGCCCTTCTCCTTTCTCTTTCTTGCCCTAAAATGAAATCTTAAAAGAAAAAAACATCTAAGAAGATCCATTACCTGTCTCAGGAGACTCAGAGCAAACTCCAGATTCTGCAGCCTCTGTCTGTTGATGGCATTAACTTCTGTGAACTTGGCAGCAAGAGCCGCTTCCTACAGGAGAGTCAGCAAACAGGAGTCAACAGACTAAGCCAGAGTGAGCTGAACAGTGTTTGCAAAGTCTGAAATTTGGGGACAGTGGGTGGCTTCTGGCCTCTTGCTACCTGGAGCTGGACTGTAGTCTGAGCTGGTAGAAAAACTGGATTTAGAGGGAGAAGCCTAAGTCCCCGCCTCTGTGCCCTAATGTTCTCGTGTGTAGAAGGAGTATCAGCCCTCTGTCCGTGTGTACTTAGGAGGGGTAAAGTGGGAGCCTCCCAAATGCACGGCTCTGGCCCAGATGCCTCCAGCAGCCTTTCCAGGTAGATCAGCGTTCCAGCCCGAGAACAAGCTCATTATCTTTTCTTACTGAGCACGTTAGCTCCCAGGAGGGCTTCTCAGGCCCGTCTCCCTATTGGGTGTCCGTCTCCGAGGCGCCGGCAGCCCGCAGAGCTCACCTCTTCCCTCACTTTGGCAGCAGGGGACTGGAGCCTGGCTCTCTTGCTCACATGGCTGCTTCTTCCATTCTCCAGATCAAGAAGGGACCTTAGCTTCTCTGCTTCTAACTCGTAGTCCTGGGTGAGAGAGAGATGGGGCAGGGGGGCAAGGGCAGCGGAGTCCGAACCGTTGTGCCCCTTGCAGCGGCCGGCAGAGGGCTGCACAGCTGCACCACTGGCCCGGAGGTCGTGAGAACCATCGATCCACCAGCAGCACCAAGCTGTGTCCCTGAACAACCTAGGACACAACCAAAAGTGCCCGCACTTGCCCCTCGCGACCCCCCCAGCAGTCCCTCCGTCCCGCGCGCGGTGCTCTGCTGCAGCACCTCCTGATCCTCCTCCCCTGTCAGTGTGATGACTCTAATCCAGCAAGTGGGGGAAGGAGAACGTACCTGGCTGCTTCTCTGCTGTCCGCCATTTTGGGGATTTCTAGTTTCTCTTTTGCTTTTGTAAATAATGCCGTTAGAGTGATTTTGTTGATCTTCCATTGTTGTTGTTTGGTAATTTTTCCCTTGAGGATAAATTCTCCCTGTGTACTGCTCTGAGTAGTAGAAATCCCTTTTCTGGTGGTGTCTGATACCCAAGGTCGTGCCAGTTGACAGGAGGCCCGCCGGGCCCGGCCCGGGGCGTCCCTGTGCAGTGCACATGGTGGGAAGAGGCTCACCTTGACAGCTTGCTGGTACTGCTGGGAGTGCGCACAGACTGTGTGGACTTCCTCCTCCCTTCTTGCTATCTCATCTAGCAGGTTCTGTAAAACAACAGAGACTTTAAACATTAAATTGGAAAACAAACAAACAAACAAAAAAAAACCAAAAAAAAAAAAACAACCCAGCTTGACAGAGGAGCTGGATTCCTTAAATCTGACACTCTTCCTCTGTAGCACAAAGTGTAATGAATGGCTTCCTTGTGGACAGCTGTTTGTCACAGAAGGCAGTTCTCCAGCCCTATGAAGAAGGGCCAGGAGGAGAATGGTGTTTGCCCGGAAACCAGTGTTTATTGAGTGCTTGGAAACGTCAGGCACTGTTCTCCTACCTTGCTTGGATTATCTCATTTAATCTTCCAGCCACCCTGTGAGGGAAGCACCATCACCCTCTCCAGTGGAGGAGGACACCAAGGCACAGGGAGGTTCAGTGACTTGCCCATGGGGACACAGCTCTTAGGAGTAGAACGTGGCTTTGAATCTAGGCTGTTGGGGTCCCATGTCCCTTGTCCCTGAGTCCAAGATTGCTGCCTTCCAAGGAACCAGCACTCTGAACTCTGGACACGGACGGGACCTTTCACCACAAGTGCTCCCCTTACGGAACTATGACCGTTTGCTCAGCCACCCTGCTCGGACGGTCCACGCCGGGCCAGGCCCCGTGCTGGGCACCGAGGAAGGAGTGAGACTGCTCTCATTCTCATAGTTAGGTTCTGGGGCCAGGCAGGGCCAAGGTCCCTTGAAGACACAGCTCTGCCAGGCCTTTGCCCTCCTCCTATTGGGGCAGGCGGCAGCCACTGCCTGGGTCCCTTCCGAGCACCCCGTGCCACCACAGGCCTATGAACACAGAGGCAGCTGCCCTACCTTCTGATTCTTCAGCTTGGTCTCCATCTGGCTGAGGCTGTCGGTCTCCTGGGGCTCATAGCTGGGGATGTGGGACAAGAACTGGAGCACGTGGTCGCAGCTGCTGCGGTAGTCCTCATACGCGGCCTTGGCGCTCTGCAGGCTCTGGGCCCTATTGAGACAAAGCCCGTCAGGCCTCTGCCACCGTCAGCGGGTGCTGCCTATACTTTCTCAAAGAAGTTCTCTCCACTCATTGTTTACAAGCAGGAGGGATCAAGTATAATCCAACAAAACCTAGACACTCCCCAAAAAGAGGGTGGTTAATGAAATTACGGAACGTTAACTTGGAATACACTGCGGCCTCTGTCAAGGACAGGTAGGTCCAGGCTTACTGACCAGCAGAGACGCCCATGGGGTATTATAGGACCTCAGTAACCCACAAGTCTAAGGAGAAACCCCAGGAGACACTAGGAAACCTGAACTTACTATAAATAAAAACATTAACATTTGTGGGACGCAGCAAAAGCCATGCTTATAGGGAAATACGCAATTTTCAGTGCTTTTATTGGAAAAGGAGGAAGCGCTCAACAATGGAGAAAAAATAAATTAAAGCTAATACCAGCAGGAAATGGTTAAGAACAGATGCCACTGGAAGAGGAGACCAAACAGGAGAGAAAAGGACTGAAACCAAAGCTAGTTCCTTAAAATGGTCAGTGAATTGATGAGCCTCCCCATGGTCAGGAAGGTCAGGAAGGAAAAAGAATACGTAAATAAAAGAGAAAAGGTAAAACATCGGGAATGAGGGAGGGGACATCCCCTCAGGTCCTGGAAGCAATGAAAGAATAATGTTATTAGGGACAATTTTATGTTCGTCGATTCACCCAATTGAGGAGATGGACAGATTCCTTGAAAGACACAAGCTCTCGGACCTGCTCCAAGGATGAGATGACCCCTTGTTACCTAGTAACAAGGCTGAATTTGTGAAAAATCTCACACACTGCTAACAAATGACTCACAGGCCTGCATGGCTCCACTGGTGAATTCTACCAAGCATTTAAGTAAGCAGGATCAGTTCTGTACTAGCTCTTCGGGAGAGGAGAGGAGGAGACCCCGCTTACTGGCGCCTGACCCCAACAAAGCAGAGAGGAAAAAGCAGGACGCGGTGTGTGTTGTCATCCGTGTTCCAGACCTGCCCCAGCTCCTCAGCGGTCTTGGAAGGGGACACAAAGTGGTAGCCATGCTTCCCTTGAACAGGGGCTGGTTGTTGTAATCGCCTTGAGTTTTTTAGTTTGTACATGTATTATTGATTTTCTCAAAAAGAAACTCTAGAAAACAAGCAGCCTTCAGCAGCCTTGGTGCAGACCAGCTAAGTGGGGGCCGCGGCCTGCCCACGGCTCCTCACCTGAGCTCAGCTTGCTGGCGGAGGTTGTCTGATCGCTGGCCCAGCTTGTGCACCTCTGCCTCCTGACGCTCCAGGTCCGGGCAGTGCTCCTGGAAGCGGCTGACCAGGGAGCTGGAGCACTGCTTGGCCGCCTGCAGGTTCCGCTCCACCTCAGCGAGGAGGGCCTTCTGGGCCTGCAGCTCGGAGGCCAGGGTCTGCCGGGGCAGAGAGGCAGATGGCGGGTGCTGTGGCCGGAGCTCCCAGGGCCAGGGCAGTGCTGCCCCGACTGCTGGGGGCCGTCTGCCTTGGCAGATAGGTAAGTCTGGGTGTGGGAAGGGACTGGGGCTTTGCCTCTGCATTTCTCCTTAAACTTGGTGGTGGTTTGTGTAATGCTGGGTTTCGTCACAACACAATCCGGAAAACCTGACCTCTAAAAACCCTGCATCCGGCTGTGTGTGCCCTGCGACGTCGCAGCGGGACCCGCATGACCGGCTGCTCTCCCTCCAGTTGCGAGGCCTCGGGCCTGAGGAGAGGATCCCCGCAGGAGAACGGGTGTGTGAACAAGGGGCCTCCCGAGGGCTGGAGTGCCCACGGGCGACAGGCAGACAGACACGCCGAGCAGCCCAGGGGCCAGATCTGCTCGTCCGGGGACACTGGAAATCTGGGCGGTTGACGTGGATACTTTTAAATCCAGGCTCCTGATTTCCACAAGCCCCACGAGCAGCTGGGACGCATGCCATGGGCCTCCATTTGCAACTTCGGACCTGGCACCCTGTAGCCTTTCAGAACCTGCAGACTCGCTGTCCCCGTACTCAGGGCCTCCGTCCCCATCTGTTTGGAGGCAGGGGATCTGGGAGCATGTGGGGAGAAAGGCTCGCGAGACCCCGGGTCCCCAGACTTACCGCCAGCTCCTGCCTCTTGCTGTCCAGGGCGCGGCCACTCTCAGGTACTGTGTCGTCCTGGGTCAGCTGCTTCTCGTAGGTGGCCAGCACCTCCCAGCCCTGCTGCAGGCTCTTCTCCAGGCGGTTGGCCACATCCACTCTGGGGACACGGGTCAGGAGTGAGGGGTGCCCGCCTGGCCCCATAACCCCACCTGACCTCCCACTGCCCGTCTGCCACCCACTTCTCCTGGGCCAAGTCCAGCAGCTGCACTAGGCGCTCATATTTGCGGTTGGTGTCCTCCACCCGGGTCTTCAGCAAAGGGGCGGTGCCGCTGCCCGGGAGGGCCTGCACGAATTCCTCGCACTCGGCTATGCTGCGCGCCTTCTCGGGCTCGATCCGCCGAAGCTCGTTGGTGATGTTCTGTGGGGACCAAAGCCCCTGGAGTTGGCCACGGTCCGGCAGCCTCCTACCCTCTAGGGGCTTCACGGGACAGAGGAAGCTGCTGGGGAAGCCTGGGCCCTCCCTGGGGAGCCAGCCCCCAATGAGCGTCCCCCGGAATTCTGGCACGGTGGAGTGATGGAAATTAACAGGTAATTATCGAGCAACTGCTCTTCCGTGGACATGATGTGAATGAGCTCCGTCTTTGGGGGCCACCCCATGAGGTGGGTACCTTTCCTCTCCCCATTCACAGGTGACTGTAACTCCTACTAGCTCAGGAAGGGATGTGACAGGGCTTGGCCACGACCTGCCCCTGTGCTTGTCCTCCTCTGGCCTTGAATGCTTCTAAACACACTGAGGCCCGGGCTGGAAGAGCAGCTCTCATTTTGAAGCTGCGGTCACCATGCATGGTAGCCTCCCACTTGGCGGGTTACTGGGGTCATCCGTACTGCCATGAGCCGGCAGGTGACAAGCCATGTGGAGGCAGCAAGAGCCTCGCTTGCCCTTTCTCCTGGGGCTGTCTTAGGGGTTCTGGGGCTCAGGCACCTCCTCGGTCATCAGCCTAGAACAGCACCCCTCACTGCCATCACTCAGGACTTCTAGTTACACGGGACAGGTGGTCCCTGTCCAGCACCAAGACCCCCATGAGGAGACCAGCCTGGTGGTACCTTAAGGTCCTTGGCCCGTTCGGCGCTGTCCTGCACAGCCCGGCCCTGCTCCAGCGGCGGCCGGAGGATTGCTGTGATAGCCTTCTCCTGCCGGTCTAGCTCTCTGGCCACCTTGTCCAAGCCAGCCAGCAGATGCCGCCCCTGAAGATCAGAGGCATCTGCCAGAAGGAAATCAGAGTCAGGTGGCAGTGGGGAGCCAGAGGGGGGCCATGAGGCACAGGGAGAGGACCTAGCCCAGCCTCCCCCACCCCTGTCCTGCCTGTCTCCTGCCATCCCATCTGCAGCACAGACCTGGTGTCCATTTCCTCCTCCCTGTCCACCCAGAGCCCTGGACCGTGGCCCCAGCACCCACCTCCAGGATTCTCTGCCTTGAGCACCTCATGCCGCTGCTGGAGTGCGCTCCTGCTCCTGGCTGCCTTCTGCCGCACGCTCCGGTACTGGCTGTCCAAGCTGTGAGCGCAAAAACTGGCTGGGGTCCAGGTCGGCGCACCCATGGGGCCCCAGACCGCAGCTGGCCAAATGGCCCAGGGGGTGTCACCAGGCTCATCAAAATGCTTTGAGAAGTTAAAACCTGGTACACGTGGAAAGTTTGCTATACTGGATTCTTTCTTTACTTCTGGGTTCAGGTAGGCCCGGGCGCCCTTCTCTTCTTCATAACCAGTTTTACTACCTAAAATTCTTTGTTCCTTTGTCTTTCCCACCAAGATGTTACTCCTGAGGTAGCAGTACACAGCAGGTGCTCAATAAACACTTGCTGAATGAATACATGACGGCATTCCTTGAATCACTCACTGAACAAAGGAGTTGCTGGGTACTTACTTTGCACCAGGTACTGAATCAACAAGGCCCTGGAGACAGTACATCTCAAAGGAGCCCCTCCTGGCCATGTGACTGACACGCACAGCATTCTAATAAGCAGCAGTTACATGCAGCGGGAGAAGGTGCTTGAGCCAGGGTGGAGGGTGAGTGGACAGTCAGGGGAGGCGTCACAGGAGAGGTGACCATGGAGCTACCTTAATTCAAGAGGCCTGAGCCAACCAGGCCTGGAGTAAGCATCCAGAGGGAACGGCATATGCAAAGGCCCAGAGGTAGGTGTCCAAGCAGAGGGAAGAGCCTATGCAAAGACCCAGAAGCACTTGAAGAACAAGTGCTGACTGTGCCTGCAGCCTGATACTGACATTTGGCAAGTCATCCTGCCAGTGGGGTCTGGTCCTGTCCCACTTGAGCCCCCAAGGGGGTGCAGGTATGGGGTGTCAGTTGCCTCCTGAAGCTGGGTCAGGATGCCCAGGGCTGTGAATAGGGCCCAAGGGGCCCAGTGGGTGGGGCCAGCCCTTGCCGGCTCCGTCCTTCGCCCCGTACCTGTCCGCCAGAGCCAGGGCCTCGGGGTCAGTCGGGGGGATCACGAAGCAGACGGCGGGGGCAGTCAGCTTATTCCCTGCGCTGTCCGTGAGGTCCCAGCTCTCCCCATTGTTGCTCTGCAGGGTGTAGCTGTAGCCCCGTGAGATCAGGCCCTGGCAGGGGCAGGCTGGTCAGAGGGCACGGAGAGACCTGCCCTGGCCAGTGACCAGGAGCCCAATCGCCATCACACCCCAGCCTCCCAAGCCTTATTAGCCCCTCTCGCTGACCCTCCCCAAGACATTTCGCTATAGAGTGTAGGGAGGGTCCAGCTGCTAGCAGACGTGTGGGATCTGATGTCTCAACACCCACTTGGATTTCCCTTTGAGGGGCTACCCCGGCCCTCACCAGCCCCTGACTGCTCAGGGTGAGCATGTGACTCAGGCCTGGCCAATGCGAATGGCATCTGGAGCCACAGTGACTGGTTTAGGCAGGACACAGGACTCAGCTGGTAGAACAGAAGGTCACGGCAGCTGGTGGGACACTGCGGTGGGGGGGCAGCAGAGAGTGACCCCCAATGCAGGGATGGACAGAGGTTCCCTAAAAACATTGTGTGAGGCCCTACATCCAGCTTTGTCACTCCTAAGACTCTTCAATGTCCTGAAAGGGGCAGATCTGGGCCCAGCCTGTCTGTGGCACTCAGGGCACCTGGGTGGCAACTCACCTGGTCACCCTCAAAGTCACAGAGCGCCTCCACGGGGATGGGCTTGAGCGGGGTCTCCCGGCGGTACTTGAGGGGCACAACCTGCTGGCCTCGCTTCTGCAGGCCCCGCACCACATGCTCGTACTTGTCCAGAGCCTTCTCCTGGTCCTGAATGCAGCAGGGGGAGGGCCCAGGTGAGACCACCCACTTCCCCAGGTGGGAGCTGCAGGGAGGGGTGCGGAGAGGCCCTGGCTGGGCCCATCACTCACATCCAGCTCCCGCAGCAGCAACTCAATCTGGTACTGGTCCTTGAAGTCGGGGTTGTACTTCTGGTTCAGGTCCGAGTCCACCTTGTGCAACAGGTCCTGGGCATCCTTCACGTCTTTGTGGAACTAGGGGAGACCAGATGGTCCTATCACGGACAGGAAACCACTAGGACACGGCCGATCCTGGCTCCGGCTTCAAGCCCACCCCCGGCCAGGGCTGGGCAACCCCAGTCACTCTGAATCCACAGGCTCACACCCCAACCCCCCCTGGCTGGCTTCTGGGGGCCTCTTAGGCCAGGTGCCTTCCCGCCAATCCACAAGAGGCAACCTTTAGGACATTTTAAGTGTTCATACATATGTACTGTTAAAGCTTTCTTTCCTATTTCATTCCCCTCTTTGAGCTAGGGACACCCTGACTTCATGCCACACTTTTCAAAGTCTTGATACACAGAACACAGCCTCCCATTTCATTCTCGAAAGTTCTCTTGGCCGTTCTTTAGTCCATCAACTCTGGAATCCCTCAGCTCTCTCCTGGGCTGTAACAGTGAATGGGACCCTGAGGCCCCTGGGAAGCTCATAGACCAGCGGGGTCAGACACTGAACCAGCAGTTACACGAGTGTCACCTGAGTTCGAGTCCCCAGTCCTAAAGATCAGGTGACCAGCCCTTGTTAAAAATACACATTCCTGTGGAAACCAGCTAGTATCCACCAATGAAGAATGGATAAACACAATGTGGTCTGTCTATACAATGGACTAGGATTCGGCCACAAAAGGGAATGATTCATGCCATGCCTCGAAAACATCAGGGTCAAGTGAAAGCAGCCAGACACCAAAAGCCACATAACCTGTGAGTCCCCCTTCATAAAATGTAGAGTAGGAAAATTCATAGAGACAGAAAGATAGGTTAGAGGTTACCAGGGGTTGGGGGTAGGAGGAGGGAGAGAGTAGGGAGTAATTGTTTCATGCGTACAGAGTTCTTGTTCGGGATGATGGAAAAGTTCTGTAAACCTTCCCAAGGTTAAGACTGCACAACACTGTGAATGTAATGAATGACAGTGCATCATGCTCATAAAAATGGCTAAAATGGTAAATATCCTATTCTATATGTTTTACCAAAATGAAAACCCCACACTCCTTCCTGGGCCCCACACTGACCCGTGAAATCAGATTCTCCAACCCTGGCCTCCAAGGAAGACAGACAAGGGCCTGGCAAGCTCAGGGGCACAGCCATGTATGCCATCAAAAGCATGGGCACGGGGAGGCTTGGGACGGCAGCCCTGTGAGGCCCTTGGAGGAGGCCCTGAGGGGTTTCCGTCAGTGATTCTCGGGTTGACGGGTACCTGGTGGTAGTCTTCCATGTACTTCAGGTGACTCTCCTCACAGATGAGCAGGTTCAGATACTCCTTCCAGTCTGCGTGCACGGCCTCCATGTGTGCCTGCCAAGAGAAGGGGGCAGGGAACAGGTCACTGCTTGGCAGGTGTGTGGGATGCCCAAGGAGGAATGGCAAGATTCTGGAGCAGAGAATGATGGGGGAGGGGGCACCTGGCATCTTCCTGAAAGTGGCCCCCTCAGAGGCAGCCAGCCTCTTTCCAGGCATGGGAAGGAGAAAAGGGACATGTTGAGGAGCCAAGCAGGATTGCCGTGTACAGGTATTTGGGTTGTGCACTGCACAAGGGACAAGCAGGGGCTCCATCTCCCCAAAGGGGTGTTTTTTAAAAATTCACACAAAGGCATCCCTCCCTTCCCCAAATTCATGTCCACCCAGAACTCAGAATGTGACTTTATTTGGAAACAGGATCCTTGCAGATATAATTAAGGATCTCAAGAGGAAATCATACTAGATTTAGCGTGGGCCCTAAGGTCCAATGACTGATACCCTTATAAGAAAAGGAGATGACATACAGAGACGCATAGGGGAGAAGGTTATCTGAAGACAGAGGCAGAGATACAAGTGATGCAGCGCCAGGCCAAGGAATGCCACAGACTGTGGGCGACCTCTAGAAGCCAGGAGGCAAGGAAGGATTCTGTCCTAGAACATACAGAGGAAACAAGCCTGTCAACATCTTGATTTCAAACCTCTGGCCTTCAGACTGAGAGTTAGTTTCTGGTGTTTAAAGCCACCGAGTTTGCAGTCACTGGTCACGGCAGCCCTAGGAAACTATTACAGGTACCGTATGGCTTTCAGAAGTCCAGGGGCCAAGGGATGAGATAATGAGAGGAGATAGGATCAGACAGAGGAAGGAAAGACAGTGAAATGGAGAGACAGATAGACAAGGATGCAGGACCCCCATCTTGGGGGCTGCCTGGGTCCAGGTGGCTCACAGCAGAGGCTGGCCTGAGGCCACCCCGGAGGAGGCATCCCCCCCGCCCAGGGCACACGCACCTCAATGGAGTTCCTCCCGGGGTGCTCAGCGGCCAGCAGCTGGTCACCCTCGCCGTGCAGCTTGTTAATTCTCTCCTCTTTGGCCTCCAGGTTCCGGTTGATGAAATTCTGCAGCGGGGACAGGGGAGGGGGCTCAGCGCCCAGCTGATGGCCCTGTGCTCCCCGCCAGCCCCGCCCCGACACCCCAGGCCCCAAGGCCCACCTCATACTGGCGCCGGCGGCTGGGGTAGTCGAGGTTGCGGTCACTCCAGTCATACTGCATGCGGCCCTTGGCCTGCTGGTCCAGCCAGTACAGCTCGTTGGTGCAGCGCTGCATGTAATCCTGCAGCGTGCTCAGGTGCTGCTGGCGAGCCTGCGATGCCGCCTGCAGGGGGCCGGCAGGGAGGGCAAGGACAGGGCTGAAGCCTCCCTCAACCCTTCCCCTCAGGCTGTCTCTGGCCGGTGTGTGGACAAGCCCAGCTCCACACGTCCCTGATGGACCACCTTGGTCAAGTCACCTGACCCTCCGAAGCGCATTCACTCGCTCAGCAACCGTCTATGGCATAGGTACTAAGTGCCGGGCTCCGCTCCAGACTCTGGGCACGGAGCAGTGAGCCAGAAGGACCAAACCGGCAGGGAACAGACTCTCCTGGGGAGACTCGCGTTTCCTCACGCGCACAATGGGGATGACAACAGCACTGATCTCACAGGGTACAAAGACTGTCAAACAGGGGCACCTGGGTGGCTCAGTGGGCTGAGTGTCTGCCTTTGGTTCAGGTCATGATCCCGGGTGCTGGGATCAAGCCCCACAGAGCCCCATATCGGACTCCCTACACAGTGGGGAGCCTGCTTCTCCCTCTGATTGTACTCTGTCTCTCTGTGTCAGATAAATAAATAAAATCCTTTAAAAAAGGTGCCTGGGTGGCTCAGTGGGTTAAGCCTCTGCCTTTGGCTCAGGTCATGATCCCAGGGTCCTGGGATCGAGTCCTGAATTGGGCTCTTTGCTCAGCAGGGAGCCTGCTTCCCCCCTTCTCTCTCTCTGCCTGCCTCTCTGCCTACTTGTGATCTATGTCAAATAAATAAAATCTTTTTTAAAAAATCCTTAAAAAAAAAAAAAAGACTGTCAAACAGCTGGTGCTCAATAAATGTGGGCAGCCACAGCTTCCCCTTTTGTCTTTATCCTGATGCCCATACAGAAGCTAGGAGCACAGAAGCAAAGTGCTACCGCATTAGTTACCCAGGAGAGGTGCTGGGCGCGGGGCAGGGAGGAGCAGGAGGGAGCACGGATGTCCGCCTCTGCTCTGCAAACAGGAACAGGAGCTCATGAGTAGGGGGGACCTCCTGCATGTGTCCCCTGCCGGGACTGTGCTGTGGGCACATCTGCTGCGTCAGCGATCCTAGCAGACAAGGACTCGAAGGAAGTCTGTCATACAGATCAGGAAACTGAGGGTCTGAGAGGCTCCGGAGCTCACTCAAGCTCTCCACAGCAGCAAGCGATGGAGGCATCTGGCCCCGAGCCTGGGTGTCCTCTCACCCTAGCAGTGTTAACCAGCTGCGGTAATGAAGCATTTAGGCATCACTGCGCACTTGTAAAAAGAACGCGTTCTCGGGGCGCCTGGGTGGCTCAGTGGGTTAAAGCCTCTGCCTTCAGCTCAGGTCATGATCTCAGGGTCCTGGGATCGAGCCCCGCATCGGGCTCTCTGCTCGGCGGGGAGCCTGCTTCCTCTTCTCTCTCTGCCTGCCTCTCTGCCTACTTGTGATCTCTGTCTGTCAAATAAATAAATAAAATCTTTAAAAAAAAAAAACAAGAACGCATTCCTTAAAGGCTTTGAAAAGGCAACTAGAATACGTTTGCTTATAAAACACATGGCATTGTACCTGGCACACACACGGTGCTTAGTATAGAAGCAAGAAGCGGACCGCAGGACAGGCTGTATCCGGGGGACCTATTAGGGCTTTCCACAAGCAAAGAGCAAACTAGGACACCTCTTGAGTGGGGGCCCGGGGTACAATCTTCCCACTCAACCACTTTCATTCTCGTTGAAACGTTCACCGCACACACTTCCCATGCCCCCACCCCTGGCTTCCCACCCCCTCCTGTCCCATTCCCCAGCGGGGCTTCTCACCAGCAGTTTCTGGTACTTGGCCTGGAGTTCGCTGTTCTGCTCCTGTGGACAGAGCCAGGGGCAGGGGTCAAGGCGGGGCTGCAGGTGTGAGCCCCTCTCCTCCCGGGGCCAGGCCCCCAACACAACCACACGTACCTTGCCCCCATCCTTGGCCAGATGGGGCCCGATGGCCTTGACCTCATTGTGGAAGATATTGTGCTGTTCCACCTGGTGGTCCACCAGCGGCAGGTCCGTCCCAAAGCTCTGGCTGCTCAGTTTGTCCTGTGAGGGTGGGCGAGGAGGCGGCCCGCAAACAGTAGGTGAGGCCCTGGGACATGCAGCCCACCCACCCCAACGGCCAAGGAGGGAGCCCAGGGGCCCTGTGAGAGATGTGGGGAGTGCCGGTCACCTTTACCGCCGCACCTACATATGTCATCTCATTGTAACCTCAGAGCCCCCAACAGTTGTCATTTCCATTTCACAGATGGAGAAATGGAAGCCCCTGGTCAGGGGAGTCACTTGCCCAGGTCACATTACTAAGAGACGACTGCTGGCTCCAGCAGCTGGCCAGAAATCCGGCTGCTCTTCCTAACCTGCCCGGGACCCCAACAGCCAGTCTTGGAGAGCAATCCCAGGAGGGTCCCAGTCTCCACCACGTCTGCTGGGTGACACTGGGCTGGGTGCTACACCTCTCTGAGCCTCGCCGTCCTTACTGACGCAGCCACTGAGAAACGTCAGGGACATGACCCTCCACGAGGCAGGACCGTGGTACCCATGAAATGGCGGGGTCCTCCCTGCACACGGCTGAAGCCGGGGCCGTACCAGCTTCTCATCCACCAGTGCCGCCCAGTTGACCTGCGGGTCGACCTCCTTCACCACCAGGTTGTAGATCTGCTTGTGTTTCCCACGGAGGCTGGTCACGCGCTCCTTCAGCTGACGGATGCTGGGCGGGGAGAGTGGCCAACCTGCTTAGTGGGGTCGGTTGGCAGGCCCACTACCCACGCCCCTTCCCCCAGGAGGGGCCTCCCACCCCAAACACTGGCCTGGGGCTTTCTGCTCAGGTGCCTGGAAGGACAGGGACCAGGGCCTTGGATTCCAGACCATCACTATCATCCTCCCTCACCCTTCCTTCCCCTATCAATGTTTCCCCGGGGCCTACTCTGTGTCCAGAACCATAAAAGGTTCTGGAAGAAAGAGGCCAGGTCCACTGCTCTCCAGAGCCCACCATGGAGCAGGAACCACAGGGGTAGTGGGCCATGACAGGAACGACGCAAGGAGTCATGAGACACCTTGAGACCCTTGCCCCTGCCAGGGTGGGGAGCGAGAACCAGGCTGGTCTGGTTTTGGGGGGCTGATTTATCCACATCTGAGCTGAAGGCAGAGCCATGAGCACAGGAAACTGGCTGGACATCAGGGAGTGGGAGAGCGTGCTCAAGGGCTTGGAGGTCAGACAGCATGACGGTCAGGGACCTATGGTCACACAGTGACCAGAACAGGGGATGTCAGGGCTAAGCCTCAGTTTCCCAGACTACAAAATGGGTCATCATGAAGATAACAAAAAGCATTTGGCATGTGCCTACCATCTAGCTAGCCCTCAGTAAACCTTGAGTTGGGCTCCGGAATGCTGAGCGGTCTACAGCCCTCCTGCCCTGTCCCAGGATCCTGGAGCAGAGGGGACTTACTCCTCGGCAATCATGTCTCCCTGCGGATGCTTCATGTGCTTGGCGATGGCCGCGTCCGCCTCCAGCACATACAGAAGCTTCTCTGAGTCTGACACCTTCTGCAGGGTCACGTCCCGGTGCTCAGGCTGTCGGCCCTCCTGCAGCCGGGCCAGGTCCTGTGAGAGTCAAGACAGAAAAGGGGGCTGCAGATGGGGACTCAGTGAGCACTGTGGGGGTGGGAGGGGTGGGAGGAGAGGGCCAGCAAGGGGTTCCCGGTCCCACCTAGCCTCTCTTCTGCCTCTTGACAAGCAGCCCAAGCACTTAGTGTGGAGGCTCTGGGACACAGCTTCCAATGAAGAGGCCTGACCCTGCCCAGTCCAGTCAGATAAACAGATAAACCTCACAAAGGTGATTCCAAGTTCATACAAGTTGGTGTTTACCAAGGAAACACACCAGAGGTGGAACAGCAGGGAACTGCTTTAGATCCCGTGGTCAGTGAGCCCCTTTGGAGGCAGTGACACGAGCTAAGAACTAAGGATGAAAGAAAAGAGTGTTCTAGGCAGAGGGAACAGCCTGTGCAAAGGCCCTGAGGCAGGAAGGCAGGCTGTGGAAGGAAATGTAAGAGGTGCAAGGCAACAAGACCCCATCCGTCCTTAAGGGCAATGCCTCAGGGCTCTGAGAGGACGAGATAATAGCTGGGAAGGCAGTCAGCCGTCGCGCCGGGGCTGGGTGGGAGCTGACCACAGCGGATCTGGGGCGGCATCTGCAGAAATGGTGTGAGTCAACAGAGCAGGCGGATTTTTGGGAGGTGTCGCTGATGAGTCCAGGGTCTCTGCTTGTTTAGGGAAGAACAAGGACCTGGCAGTCAGGATAGCAGGTGTCTAAACACAGCCTGTTAGCTCACTTGGTCAGCATTCCTGCAGCCCAGCCACACGCCGTGCGGGGCCCTGGAGACCCCAGGCCCACGGGGGAGGCGAGGATAGGCTGGTGATTGGGCTGAACACAGACCATGGTGATAACACAGGGGGCCTTGAGGAGCCAGTGTCCTCCCCTGTAGGGTCTCAACATGCCCACCTCTGCCATGGGAATAAGGAAGAGGCGTCCAAGTGACCCCAAGTGTAGGGTTCCACTTTGCCCAAATCTGTGGAGACAGGAAGTAGATGCGTGGTTGCCAGCGGCTGGGGGGGGGGGGGGGGGGGCGGGACTAGGAACAGTAAGTGAGCACAAGGATTCTTACTAGGGGATGAAAATGTTCACAAACCCATTTATGGAAACGGCTGTGCCACTCGGTGAAGTTACTAAAAATCACTGCATTATACACTTGAAGTGGGAGCTTCTCCTGATACGTAAAACACACCTCAATAAACCTGTTACAAAAGCCAAAAGAAGTGAACGAAGGGGTGTGCTTCCTGGCCCAGAGGAAAGAGCAGACGTCTCCTGAGAAGAAGAAAAGGAAGAAGAAAAAGCCTCCCAACCCCAGGAAGGCTGAGGGGCAAGTGGGGCCCCACGCGTCAGGGGGCTCGGAGGTGACGCCCAGCGGGGCCTGGACCATCTCTCCGGCCTCGTGCGGAGAGAAACATCGTGGTTCTTGGCTCGAGTGGGACAGTCTCCCCTCCATCCCTTCCAGCTGACCGGCAGCTCTCCTGGGCACTTACAGTGTCAAAGATTAATTCTGCAAACGGGGAAGTAAATTAATCATTACCTCATTCATGCTAGAGCTGTGTGGGAATGCAAGCCCGCTTGAAACGTGCTAGCCGAGAGGAGAGAGAGAGAACATCGAGCTGAGAGATGCCGTGTTCAAGGGGTCACAGTCAGGCAAAACGGATCGATGGACAGAGGGGTCAGCGTCGTGGTTACCTCTGGGGGATACGGATTGGCAAGGTCACGAGCAGCTTTCCGGGAAGTGTTCTCTATCCTGACCTGAGCATGGTTACCTGGGTCCCTGTGGACGCAGAGGCCCTTAAAACGTGGACGCTTTCTATAGACCTTATGGAATGCACACCTCCAGTAAAAGGTTTTTACGAGTTAAAAAAATCATAGGGACTGACGGAGCTTATAAATCACAGGCATGCTGAGGGGGCAGATGAGTAATAAAGCAAATCCAGCAGCGGGGACCGGCAGAGTCTGGGGGGGAGGGATGCGGATGATTTCTGTGCAGTTCTTGCAACTTTTCTGCATGTTTAAAAATTTGAAGAGGGGGCGCCTGGGTGGCTCAGTGGGTTAAGCCTCTGCCTTCGGCTCAGGTCATGATCTCAGGGTCCTGGGATCGAGCCCCACGTCGGGCTCTCTGCTCAGCAGGGAGCCTGCTTTCCTTCCTCTCTCTGCCTGCCTCGCTGCCTACTAGTGATCTCTCTCTCTCTGTGTCAATAAATAAATTTAAAAATCTTTAAAAGAAATTTTTGAATAGACAAACGGCCATATATGGTACAATTCGGTTTATATGAAACCGAGTATGAATGTGCACAAGCAAATTCATAAGCACGGAAAGAAGCAGATGAGGGTTTCTGGGGGCTGCGGGGAAGGGGGATGGGGAGGGGCTGCTGCTGGGTACGGGTTCCCTTTGGGGGAAGGGAAATGTCTTGGAACTAGGAGGAGGTGGTGGGTGCCCAGCCCTGTGAACGGCCTACAGGCCCCTGACTTGCACCCTTTAAGTGGTTCATCCTACGTTCTGTGAATCTCACTTCAATTTAAGAAAACAGGAACATTGAGAAGAACTTTGGGGTAATAAAATGAATAGTGACATCTTCTGAGAAGTGAAACGATAGAAGGAAAAAAAAAGAAAGCAAAAGATTGGTCCATATGGTCGTCCAAGCACGGCTTCTATTTTCAGGTTTGCTCATCTGAAGTTAAAAAACAGTTCAAAATTATCCCCCAAGAACAGCCTTGTTACCGTGAGTCATTACTCTGAGCAAATAAAAATGAGAGCTTGAGACCCTATTCGCTCTCTCACTCTCCCTCTCTCTCTCTCTCACACACACATGCACACAGGAAAAGGTCAAACAGATACACCAAAAGGTTAATAAAGGTTAACAGCGGCTGCATCTCTCTGGTGCTGGAATTATACAGGATTTCAATTTGCTTTTTATATTTTGTTTATCAGTCCTGAAAGATTTGTAACAAACCCATATTACTTCTATTAGGACGAAAATGGACACACCCAAAAAGCTGTTTTCATTTAGGAAAGAAAATAGCAGGCGCCACAAGAGGAGGGGAGTGGAAATTCAGCAAAGGAGCTGGGACAAGGCTGCGGCCTGAGGGGCGAGCTGCGGGGCTGGCGAGGCTCTGAGGCAGGTAGAAGCTGGCAGAAGGGCAGGAAAGGAGCCAGGGGAGGGCCCCTGGCAGGGAGCAGAGAGCACGCTCCTCACCTTTCCTGCTCGTTCCCACATTGCCATTCCTCGCTCCTGACTCTGCCATCCCCGGCCTATTCCATCCATGTGGCTGCCTGTGGACTGGTCCTGGACCAGCAGACCTGAGCATGGTGGCGGGGGGCGGGGGGTGGCTGCAGCCACAGCTGGGCCAGGCCTTGAGCTCGCTCATGACCTGTTCACCTTCTGTCCCCCATGCCTCTGGACCTGCCTCTTGGTCACCTCCTGGGTAAGAAGGCGGATGAAATACAGATCATCCACATTTCAGATAAACAATGGATAACTTTATAGTATAAGTATATCCCAAACATTACATGGGATATACGTCTATGAAAAAAAATCACCTGTGTTCCGAAAGTCAAATTTAAAGTACATCCTGTATTTTTATTTGCTAAATCTGGCAACCCCACCTCTGGGATACCTCTGGGGCTAGCTCTGTCACAGATGAGTCACCTCGTTGTCTCTGAACCTCAGTGTCCCCATCTACAAAATAGTTATAAGCTCAACTGCACTGGGCTGGTGGAGGGTTCAAAGGGATGGTCGTCCTGGAAGCTCCCAGGCATCCCGCCTGCTACAGATTGCTCAGGAGAGCTCGTGGCTCCTAGTGGCTGTTACCCACGTCACAGAAGAGGAAAGAGAGACACAGAGAGGGAAAACAATCTGCCTCGCTACTTTCTCCCTCTTCTCCGTGAAAGGAGGATCGCATGCTTCTGAGGAAGGGCAGGGGACATACAAGAAGAATGAAGGTATCGATGATCATACTGAGCCCCGTGATACACCTGCATAACCTCACTGAATCTTTACAGCAGCAGAGGGGAAGGGGATGATCGCTTTTACCCTGTCGGAGGCAATCACACACACACAGAGAGGTACGGCGACTTGCCTCAGGTCACACAGTAAGGGGCAAAGCTGGGATGCTAGCAGGACTTGGTTCCTGAGACCATAGCTCCCCTCCAGACAAGGTCCACAAGCTGCAGGAACTTAGCCCCCTGAGTGGGGGGCTGATACTCACAGCAATAATGAGGTTTCTCCATCTCAGCACTACTGACCTTTGAGGCTGGATCACTCGGGGGAGGGGGTCATCCTATGCCCTCAACGGTGTTTATGAGCATCCCTGGCCTCCACCCACTAGACGCCCGTCCACCCCACTACCCCAGCTGTGACAGCTAAAAATAACTCCAAATGTGGCCACAGGTTCCCGGGGTGGGGCAGAATGCACCCCCTCCCCAGTAAGAACCATTGGGTCGGGCAAGACCCTGGTCCCAAACGGGGCTGACAGCACGGCGGGGGCGGGGGGTGCCACTCACGCTCTGCATCTTGGCCTCCGTGTCCACGATGTTCTTCTCCACCTGGTCGGCATTCTTCTGTAGCTGCTCGATCAGCTCTGACAGCTCCTTGTTAGAGATGCTGGGGATGGAAGACAGGAGGTGGGCTGGGGCCAGCAGGGGGGGGCCGTGTCCCCACCAGCCTCAGCGGGAGCCTGGCTGCCCACCCCGTCTCCTGCCCCCCCAATTCCAGGCCGACATCACCAAAGCCACAGAAACAAGGCAGCTTGGGGCGAGTTTCTATTTTTACATGGCAAAACACCTTTCCTATGTTTTTTTTTTCCCCATATTTTTTATTGAGATATAATTCACATGCTATGAAATTCACCCCCTTAAAGCCTGTAATTCATTCAGTGGGTGTTAATAGATGCACAAGGTTATACTGGTGGGTGTCGGACCCTGCTTCTGTTGTTGCTTTCAACACCAGAGGGGGAATGGAACTTGGCCAGCGTCACCCAGCCAGCCAGTAATGGTCAAGATTAGCACCTAAGGGGCGCCTGGGGGGCTCAGTCAATTGACTGCCTTCGGCTCAGGTCATGATCCTGTGGTCCCAGAATCGACCCCCACATCAGGCTCCTTGCTCAGCAGGACGTCTGCTTCTCCCTCTGCCACTCTCTACGCTCCCCTTCTGTGCTCTCTCTCTCTTTCAGGTAAATATATAAAATCTTTTTTTTTTTTTAAGATTTTATTTATTTATTTGACAGACACGGATCACAAGTAGGCAGAGAGGCAGGCAGAGAGAGGGGAAGGGAAGCAGGCTCCCTGCTGAGCAGAGAGCCCAATACGGGGCTCGATTCCAGGATCCTGAGACTACGACCTGAGCTGAAGGCAGAGGCTTAACCCACTGAGCCACCCAGGTGCCCCTATAAAATCTTAAAAAAAAAAAAAAAAAAATTAGCACCTAATTCCCCAATCTCCACTGAAAACCTTTAAGCACTGACTCCACAGTAGAGCCCAAGCAGCCAAGCACCCAGAGATTTCATTCTACCTGCACTCATGAAGCACCCACTATAGGCCAGGCCCAGCACCGTGCACAGAGAAAGCCTCAACCTCTGACAGGTCACCCCCCAGATGGGAGGAAATCAGCATTTACAGAAATAGTCACACGACTGAGATAGGCATGAGGGAGCTCGGGATGCCCAGAGGAGCCTCCTGGCTGGCCAGGTGGGGACGGGACTGGTCACTGAACATTTCCTGGAGGAGGTGGGGGGCGGCTAGGTTCTGAAGAATGGGGAAGAGTTTGAAGGCTTCAATGAGAAGAGGCCACAAAAAAGGAGGGTCCTGGGCATGTCCATTGTGGGGGGCAGGGCAGGGCTCTGGACCCTCAGGCAGAGGGCGGCCACCACCTTTTCACAGTGGAATTCTTCAGATCGAGACTTGGGACCCACGTCCTGGGGCACGAAACATTCAGATTCCCGGGAACCAACCTGGGCCCTCTGGATCTGGATCTCCAGAGCTGGGCCTGGGAAGCTGTATTATTACTGCTCTGGTTATTATGGGTTCTCCAGGGGACCCTGATCCCCTGTGGAGTTTGAGGTCCAACACTTGCTGGTACTGCTGGTAAGTGGGGAGAGGGGGGTGTCTTGGGGGCAGAATCGGGCACAGCCAACAGAACCTATGAGTCTGTCCACCGTGCCTCAAACCCTGACTGAGAGCCCGCTCTGTGCCAGGCCTGGGTGCAGAGGAGCCAGGGCCCAGGGGTGGGAGGGAGGGAGAAACGAGACCCAGGTGGCACCCTCTGCCAAGTCAATCAGGGAGGCAACCCTTCCCAAAGTGGGTCCCAGGAACCCCAATCCTGTAAGTCACTCCCAGAACGCAGGCTTTGTGAGTCAAGGCAGCTAGGAAAACCTGGACCCTTGAGAAGTCCATGAGCCTGGAAAGGCTCTGAGCAGTCCAGCAGTACCGAAAGCTGGTATTCAGTGGAGAGGAAGGAAGGGCTCAGAAGGGACTCTGTGTGGGGGATCAGAGCAAGGAAGGGTAAAGGCTGGGCTGCCAGGGCATGGACTGAGCCCACAGCCCTCACCCCCCACCCCCCGGCTGGTCAGACCACATGGGGAACACGAGTCCTTCCAGGCCCCTCCCCTCCACCAAACCACCGACCCTCAGCCTGGCCTGCGGCACTCAGATGTGGCGCATCTTAAACCAAATATTTAACCCACAACTGCTCAAGCATCATCAGGAACCCCCCGTGTGGATTCGGTGGGGGTCGCTGGCTCCGTGCAGCCCCACCTCAGGACATGGGACCAGCTCCCAAACCAGCCCCTTCCCTGGCTGCGAAATGTGAGCAAAGTGCCTTCTGGACCCCAACCTGGGCTGGCCCATTATTCCAGCCAAATCCTAGCACCAGAAAGGGGACAAAGGAGGGGGAGTGGAATAAGCAGGCTCAGGAACATGGTGTTCCTGGCAGAGGATAAAGGAGGGCTCCGTGGGAGCGTCTGGCCAGACAGGCATGGGCTCCAATCCAGGGGGGTCATGTGCTGCTTGGACCATCTCAGGCAAGCACCTTACCTTCGAGGTACCTCCATTTCTCCGTTCGTCTACAGGGGATGCCCACCAAGGGATCGTGATAATTTGATACTTTCCACGCATGCTTCGCCAGACATCAGACATGTTCACAGGCACTTCCCCAAGAACATCCTCACCCTAAGCCCCAGGGGAGGGCTGTGTGCCCCTTTACAGGGACTTTATAGGAAACCAAGGCTCAGAGATGTCAAGGTGCTTGTCCAGCAATATACACCCTGAACTCTGCTCAGGCAGTCTTGTTCCAGAGGCCATTTTATCAATTACGGGGCTCACAGCTACTCACAGGAGTGCTGGGAAAATCACAAGCACACATACGGCAACCACCACCATCACCAGAATAGTATGAGCTTGTATTTACTTTCCACATGCCAGGCTCTCCACTCACTTCTTAATCTTCATTACAATCCTGTGAGGTAGGTGTTGGCCCAGGGGGTCATGATATTATTGTTCCCCACTTTACAGATGTGCAAATGGAGGACCAGAGAGTTTCAGTAACTTTCCTAAAGTTACACAATAATTAAGTGTTCGAGCCAGAATTCCAACCCAGGTAGGCCCCCAAGTCCATGCTATTAACAACCTCCTGTGACAATCCTGCAGGGCTCCCAGGACATCCGAGGCATGGACTGCCAAGTACCCTAGAACACAATGGGATACCACTTCTCACCCACCAGGATGGTGATGATCAGAAAGACATATCACAACGATTTGGTGACAAGGATTTGGAGAAATCAGAATCCTCATTCACTAGAGGGTGGGAACTGTAAAACGGTGCAGCTGCTTTGGAAAGCAGTCTGGAAGTTTCTCAAAAGTTAAACATAAATGGGGTGCCTGGGTGGCTCAGTGGGTTAAAGCCTCTGCCTTTGGCTCAGGTCATGATCCCAGAGTCCTGGGATCAAGCCCCGCATCGGGCTCTCTGCTCGGCAGGGAGCGGCTTCCTCCTCTCTCTCTCTCTCTGCCTGCCTCTCTGCCTACTTGTGATCTCTGTCAAGTAAATAAAATCTTTTTTAAGATTTATTTATTTGAGAGAGAGAGGAATCGCAAGTAGGCAGAGAGGCAGGCAGAAAGGGGGAATCAGGCTCCCCAGTGAGCAGAGAGCCCAATGCGGGGCTCGATCCCAGGACCCTGAGATCATGACCTGAACCGAAGGCAGAGGCTTTAACCCACTGAGCCACCCAGGCGCCCCTAATAAATAAAATCTTTAAAAACAAAACAAAACAAAAAGCCTTTCCTTAAAAAAATAAAAAAAGTTAAACATAAAGTTGCCACATGACCCAGTACTTCCACTCCTAAGTACCTACCCATGAGAAATGAAAACATAGGCCCACACAAAAACTTGAACAAAACACGAATGTTCATAACAGCCCTATTTACAATAGCCAGAAAGTGGAAACAACACAAGTGGTTATCAACCAATGAATGGATAAATGTGGAATATCTGTACAACAGAATACCACTCAGCGAAGAAAGGAACAAAGCACAGATATCTGCTAGAGCATGGGTGAACCGCAAAACCATTACACCAAGTGAAAGCAACCAGACGCAACGGGTCACCCACGGTAGGATTCCATTTACATCAACTATCTAGACCAGGCCAGTCCATTGAAGCAGAAAGCAGATTAGTCATGGCCGGGGCCGGGTGTGGGGCTGGTAAGTGAGCACTGAAGGGTATGGGGTCTTTTGGGGGGGGGCGATGAAAATGTTCTAAAATTGATTGTGATAGGGGTGCCCTGGTAGCTCCGTGGGTTAAGCCTCTGCCTTTGGCTCGGGTCATGGTCCCAGGGTCCTGGGATCAAGCCAGCATCGGGCTCTCTGCTCAGCAGGAAGCCTGCTTCCTCATCTCTCTCTCTGTGCCTGCCCCTCTGCCTACTTGTGATCTCTGTCTGTCAAATAAATAAATAAATCATCTTTAAAAAATTGATTGTGTTAGTTGGGTAATTCCATAAATATACTAAAAACCATTTAATTGTATACTTTAACCCACTGAGCCACCCAGGTGCCCCTAATTGTATACTTTAAATGAGTGAATGGTATGCTCTGTGACTTACATCTCATTAAATCTGATACTAAAAAAATTGGCAAGTGCCATTGTTTGGCAAGTGATAGGGGCTCGTTTCTTCTTCCCTCACCCCTTTTAGCCTTCTTCCTGCCTTCTCTCCTGTTTTCCATGGAGGCTAGACCAGCTCCAGGCTATGGCCAGCTGCCTAGAAGACGCCAGTTAACACACAGAAAGTTGACTCTGTGCCCACCAGTGCTGAGCAAGTCACACACAGATGAGCTCCTTCGATCCCACCACTGCTGAAGCTGCACTGTTCTCCAATTTTGCAGATGGGGAAACTAAGGCATTGATAGAAGAACTTGGGCCGAGTCCCACTACCAGGAGACAAGGAGAGCTGGGGATCTAATCCAGGCCTCTGAGGCACAGTCTTAGTAATTTTGCCTTTTGGGTTTGGCATCAGGAACGAGAGGCCCCACAGGGTCCTGCGCTCTGGCCAGGAGTGTAGGAATGCAGGAACGTGGGCAGGTCAGGAACGTGCAGGGAGGGGACGGAGATCCCAAAAGGACTGGGAACTTGCCTGGCCAGTCCAGCTTTTCATCTCACTAATAAGACCCACGGGGACAGCCAGACAGGGCATCAGCCCGACTGATGAAGACCAAGATACAGCCCTTCACCACCACCCCCGTCCAGTCCTGTCCCACCCACGGAAATGACAATCACCGGCAGAGCCAGGAAAACCGAGGTGCCCGCACCCCAGAGAGGGGAGGCACGTCTGAGTGACATGCTGGGAGAGGGACACACCCGGCCTCCTTCTACTTACTCAGAAGTTTAACACGAACACAGGTTCTCAGGGCAAGTGGCCTTTGGTACTAGAAGGTGGTTTGGAAGTCATCCAGCCCCACCTGCTCATTACATAGATGAGCAAATCGAGGCCCTCAGAAGCAAAGGCACCAACCTGAGATCATACAGGAGGCCGCTGGTGCCTGGAGTCAGACAGGGTTCAAATCCTGACTACACCAGCCATTGGGGGAAGCTTGGAGGAGCTACTTTATGCTTCTGAACCTCTGTTTTACCATCAGTAAAGTGGGGATAGTCCATCCCACCTAGTCAAGTGAGGTGGGTGGGGGACAGGTCAGGAGCACTACTGGAAACACCTGAATGGGTTTCAAAGACCACTCTGAGGTTCAAGGACAGAGCTGGAGGTTCAGGGCAGCCTCAGGAGGCCCAAAAGCAGATTAGAGATCATGTAGCTTCACAAGTGGAATCTCCCTGGTTTCAACTGGGGCTGAACCAGTGCGGGGCACGTAGGAGACGTTCAACACGTACTGTTCGGTGAAGGACCTCGAACTACCCAGCACACCGGAGAGGCCTCACAAACGGTGAGGATGGCGGCTCATTCATACAACACGTTCCCACTGCCCTTGTACTCCCCCGCAGGTGGTGCCATTCGCCATGTACCTGAGCCCATATGTGGCTCCCTGAGCCATGGACTGGGCTCTGCCTGGGGACCCCTTCTTGCCAGTCACGCCTAGTCCTGTAGAAGAGGTTTCTTCTGAAAATCAGTGAACTCACAGTGGAGAAGACAGAAAGCTCACTTCCCCAGGGGAAGGCATATCAGCACAGCAGAACACCTGACCCCGGGGACCAAGGAGGACACGAGGCTGCTTCCAAGGAACCCTTCTCAGTGTATGACTCCACCTCACGGCTAGAGGCCAGCAGACAAGCCCAAACCGAGGGACAGTCTATAGCACACCTGACCAGCTCCCCTCAAAAGTGTCAAGGTCACGAAAGACAAGACTGAGAAACCATCAGCCTGGAGGAGCCTAAGAAGATAGGACCGCTGACTGTGACGTGGTGTCCTGGACCAGAAAAAGGACAAGAGGGGAAAACCAGGGAGTTAGAAACAAGTTTATAGTTCAGTTTTTAAAGTTTCCTTCCAGATTTCTGGGTTTTCCAGCAAACCCCTACAGGACATCTTGGTGATGGGAATGACGTCTAGGACACCCACCTGTTGGCAGGCAGGGAGGAGATGGGGCTATGACCCAAGACACCACCTGGTAGAAGCTGGTAGGACTCAGGATTCAGCTGTCCCCACGACAGTCCCCTCAGTCCAGCCCAGCCTGGCCCGGCCCTGCCCAGGAGCTGCTGTGTGGGGAGCACAAGCCAGGTTGGGGGGTCCTAGGCAGACTTGGGCCCGTTTCTCCAGAGAATCAGCCCTCATTTTCTCCTCCTGGGCTGAGGAGTCTGGGGTCTGGAATGGGCCCAGCAGGGCCAGGGTCCTGTCCAAGGTATGCCAAGGAGCCCCATGTACATGGCCTGGTCTGTACGTGAGACTCCTGGCACAAGGAGGGAAACACGGGGGGCAAGCCGGCCAGGGGGCTGCCTGGCATCTCCCCAGAGCCCTGGGCTGGGCTTGAGGACACACTGAGGGACAAACAAGGGCCTTTTGGGTCTGAGCCTGCAGGTGCCAGCCTAGAACAGGTGTCTCTTTGTGTCCCAGGCTCCACTCAGAGCCCTGGAACAGCGGGGAGAGAGCCTGACAGCTTGAAACGGCGTCAGGTACCCCCGTTCTGTCACCGGGAGTTAGAAACTCAATAACCACAGTCCAACCTGCTCTGCAGGAGGCCACCCAAGCCCAGGAGGTCAGCAGCAGCCTGGGGAGGTGGTGTGCGGGCCAGCAGGGGTACCGTCCTGGTCATCTAGTGACCAGGTCATCTAGACGCCAGGGACGGAGTATATGAGCAGGAAAAGAACACAGGCATCTCAGGGGACCCTAACCACCCCCATCCTGCTGCCTACCTCTTCTTGCTTTAATTTCGGGAAGGTGCTCCCTGCCCTTTTCCCTGGCTGGAGGGGCAGTATGGCCTGATGGTTAAGCACCCGGACACATGGCAGCTGGCCTGCATTTGAATCCTGACTCAGTCCTTACAAAGCTGTGAATTACTTAGCCTCTCTGAGCCTCAGTTTCCCCATATGTTAGTGGGGCTCATGGCAGTATGCCTGCCGCAGTGCTCGGCCAGGGGTTTACATGAGAGAGAGAGTTGCTGTATGGGTGAGCCCAGGCTCTCTGCCTCCACTTGGGGTCACTGTCCAGGGATCTGGGCTCCTTTTAAAGAAAAGCCTGAAGGCAGAACCCACTGGCACCAGGGAGCTTAAAAAAAAAAAAAAAGACCCGGGGCCAGCACACCATTCACACTGATTCTCACACAAGCCAAGACATGCTCTGGCTCGTCCCTGTGATGTCGCCTCGCCCAGGCATGGGAAATTTGCAAGTAACATCAATATTTGGAAATATCTCCTCCAATCCCTGCAGGGAGAGGCTGGTGTACATACATGGGTAGTAAGGCTGCTGGGAGGATTCGGATCCCAGACCTGGTCTTGGGTTTGGGCTTAGAAAGAGGTTTGGGATTTGAAAGGTATGGTGTGTTTCCACAGCAGCGTTTCTGCTGTTCTAAGAATCTCCCCCATCTGTAGGAGGGAAACCGCAGAATGGGAGAGCAGGGAGGGCCCGTCTACCTGGTTGTTCAAGCAGAAACCCAGAACCATCCCAGATCCCTCCCTTTCCCTTCCTCAGTTCCACCCAGGAACAGATCTCTTGTGCCTCCATCCTCCCTTTGCCCTGTGGTCTCAACCTGATCAAGGTTGCTACTTCTCACCTCGACCAGTGCAAGAGCCACCCCCAACTGCCTCCCTGTACCCAGTCTCTTACCGCCTCCAGCCAGCTTCAGCACATGTCCACAACGCAGCCTGATCTTACCACCGTCTGGACTCCAACTTGCCCACAACGCAGCCTGATCTTACCACCGTCTGGACTCCAACTTGCCAGGGCATCAGGCATCTCAAATGCTCTGAGAATAGAGTTCAAACTCCTCCCCAAGGCCCAGAGGACGCCCAGACCTAACCCCTGTACCCAGCCTTTTCTGCCTCAGGGCCTTTGCACCAGCTGGGACTTTGGTAATGGGGGTCTCTGTAGATCACCTCCAGGACCACCCTGGCTAAGACTTGGTTTATTGACTGCATGCCCAACTGACCCACTCAGTCTAACTCCTTCCCAAGCTCAGCAGCCACCGGAAGGACCTGCTTCCCAGCCTCCTACCTCCAGGAGAGACCCAGGCTCTCCAAGGACACCACGAATGGCCAACCCTCCAGCTAGCAGCGAGAGCCACCCTTGCTGCCTTCAGCTCTCCGTGCCCAAGTCATGCTAAACCAGTTGGCCCATTTTTCCTCTCTATCCTGCCTGCAGGGAGGGAAACTGAGTCATCCTGGCGCAGCAAAAGAACGTAGGGTCTGGTGTTGCTCTGACCCGGGCAGGCTTAGCCTTAGCCTCTCTCCGCCTATTTTCTTGTCTGTGTAATGGTGATAAGAATCTGTCCAACCCCAGAGAATTGAGACAATTCAAGGAGATAATCCTTGCAAAGCACTCTGCATGTGGCAGTCCCATGGCGGAGGCTCAGGATTGCGCCCAACACATCGCTCACCCCAGCAACAGTGCAATGAGCCGCACAGGTGACCGGCGTAAGCAGATGTGCTAGTGCTCCCACCTACCTGAATCTCCTCATCCGTTTATAGGGTTATGGTGTCTACTTGTGGAGCAGCGAACGGAAAGACACATTTCATAGGTCGGGAGCATCCCCAAGTGGGGGTTTGTACTATGTGGCTTTGCATTCAAGGCCACTGCTGTCCCGTAGAAACAGGCTGCAAGCCACATTTGTGGTTTAAATTTCTCCAGCAGCCACATGAAAAAAAGTCAAAAGAAACAGGTGAACTTAATTTTTATATGATATGTTATTTAGTTAATGTATCTAAGAAATTACTTTGACAGGTAGTCGATGAAACATTATTAATGCGTTATTTTACATACCATTTTCATATTACATCTTCTGAAGGCTGCCACGCAGTTTGTTTGTTTTTTTTTAAGATTTTATTTATTTATTTATGTGACAGAGATCACAAGTAGGCAGAGAGGCAGGCAGAGAGAGAGGAAGGGAAGCAGGCTCCCTGCTGAGCAGAGAGCCCGATGCAGGGGCTCAATCCCAGGACCCTGAGATCACGATCCGAGCCAAAAGCAGAGGCTTTAACCCACGGAGCCACCCAGACGCCCCATGCCATGCAGTTTTAAATTGCAGCACATCTGGCCTTATTCTAAACACACCTCATGTGGCTGGTGGTTCCCAAGCAGGAGGGCAGAGTTCAGGTGATTCTGTGGCTTCTGGCTACTTTGCTACAAGCCCATTGGTTCTGCCATAGTCAAGGTGATGGGTGCTCTCAGAGGATCTAGTGGTCCTGCTCAGAGCCCGGCACCTAGGGACACTCAGTAAATGGTCATCCCTTTTGCTCTCTGCCACTCTCTCACCAGATCTACACAGGCTGCTGGGACACCTGCCCCAAGGCCAGGTCTGGTCTACAGATTCCCGGCTACCTGACTTCAAAACATTCCAGGGCTCCCAGCTGCACACCCAGCAGAGCATGGTACCTGCGTGTAGAGGGCCAGAGCCCCTAAACCACAACCCCACGCCCTTTCCCAGGCCCCCAGAGCTACAACATCCTTGCCCACAGGCCCCAGGGCAGACCCACCGGCATTTGGCTCATTCCCTGCCATCTCGCCCTTCAGGCTGGGGGAACAGCTTCTCTCCTGCCCTGGCCTCTTTCAGGACCTGCCACTCTGGGGATGAAATCACACCCCCCAAGGGGTGCTGCAGCCCTGCCATACGACCCTGTCCCTAGCTGTCCCTGCCTGCCTAGAACGGCTCTGTCCCCCATCAATCACAACTCAACTTTCTCTGTGTATGGAGACAGAAATTGGTGGCACAAGGCATCTGTCTAGCGGGAAATGCTCTTCCTCCTTGGCCAGGACCACCTAGGCTTCCAGGCCTGAGTCAGTCCCCGTGTTCCCCTTGATCACGTCTATCCATCCTTCCCTTTGAGGGTTAATTCTGTTTCAGTGGGTGTGCACCGGAGCAGGGGAAGGGTGGTCAGGAGCCATCAGTTTTGGAATGTCTGGAATGCATAAGAGTCGCACCTTTCCCCAGAACCAGCCTCACCCTTCCCAGAGCCCAGAGCAGGGACCTGGCTGCCTGCTGGCCAGGGTCATCCTCTTCTGGGTCCTGCCTCCAGGGCCAGCCAGGGCAGGAGCGCTCTCTGGGGACATCCAGACCTGCTGGGAGGTATACCTCTGGTGCTGGGTATCCCTCGGCCCCCATTTCCTTTTGTCCCTCCCAGACATCTGTCCATCCCTGACACAAAGGCACACACGGTAGGCACTCAGGAAATGAGTGCTAAACACTGAGGGCACCTGCAAGGTACCTATCTCCCTCCTCAGCTCCTTCACAACCAGATCCACTGAAATCTTACAGTCCGGGGAGAAAGCCACTCTTACAGTCATTGGACACTTCTCTCTTTCTAAAGATTTTAATCTTAAGTAATCTCTGCACCCAATGTGGGGCTCGAACTCACAACCCCGAGATCAAGATCACACGACACCAACTGAGCCAGCCAGGTGCCCCCATTGGGCACTTTTCTTAATCCTGCCTTTATTAGACTATACACTTTCGGACAATAAGGATGTAGTCACCTTTTTCTTTTTCCTTTTTTTAAAAGATTTTATTATTTATTTATTTGACAGACAGAGATCACAAGTAGGCAGAGAGGCAGACAGAGAGAGAGAGGGGGAAGCAGGCTCCCTGCAGAGCAAAGAGCCTGATGTGGGGCTTGATCCCAGGACCCTGGGATCATGACCTGAGCCGAAGGCAGAGGCTTTAACCCACTGAGCCACCCAGGCACCCCCTACCTTTTTCTCTTTTAAAGATTTACCTATTTATTCTAGAGATGGAGAGAGCCCAAGTGGGAGAGGGAGAGGGAGAGGGAGAAAGAATCTGAAAGCAGACTCTGCGTTGAACACAGAGCCCAGAGCTGGGCGTGATCTCACTGATCTCGGGACCACGAGATCATGACCTGAGCTAAAACCAAGAATGCAATACTCAACCAACTGAGTCACCCAGGCACCCCAGGACCCACTCATCCTTTAGAGGGCCCTTTGTGGCCCTTAATTCCAGGCCTTGCACAGCTTTGGGGCTCAATAAATAGGTACTGAACTGAGCAGACTTCTGAAAGCATGGCCACAATTCCTAACCCCCATTTTCCAGATGAAGACAACTGTGGCTTAGAGGGGATGAGAACACCCCCCACCCAAGGTCACACAGCTGGGAAGTGGTGGTGCCAGGATTAGAACAGGCTCCAGAAACACCTTCTCAGAACACGGGTGACATCAATACTCATCCACAAAATGACAGGGAGACACTGGGGAGACAGGATGAAGCAGCAAGGCGTTTCCCACTCAGGGGAGGCCTAGTGATTTACATCTTGTTGGCATCTGCCTCGGTACAATTAATCCCAGCGGTTGAGTAATAGTGGTGGCAACTGACTCAGACATCCTCCTAAGATGCCACCGTGAGGGGCTCCCAATCTGTCCCTCTGAGCAGGCCTTCTGGGAGAAGGAATCAGCACGGAGGGAACACCTCTCCAGGCTGTCCCCTGCTCCAGGGCCTGACACATGTTTCCACTTGGATCCTCACAACAACCCCTCCAGGTTGGCACTATGATTGCTCCCAGGGAACAGACTGGGACTCGGGAGGAGGGGCCCCTTGGCTGGGGCAGCTGTGGGGGCCTGGGAAAGGGCGTGGGGCTGTGGTTTAAGGGCTCTGGCCTTCTACACACAGGTACCATGCTCTGCTGGGTGCAGTTGGGAGCCCTGGAATGTTCTGAAGTCAGGTAGCCACTGGACTAGTAAGCATCCAGATGGATGACTGCTGTCACCCCAGCCGTCTTCTAGGTAGTCAATCACTCCTGAATAACCTTTCAGCCCCACCCCCCAACTCATCATCTCTCCATCCCCCTTACAGGCCCTGGGAACAGGCCCTTCTCCATTACCAACCCAAGACAGGAGTTGTTAACATGCTATCAGACGTCCGCTCAATTCAACACTTATTTATTGACCTTCAAACCTAAGCAAGACCTGGAATTAAGGGCACCAAACTGCCCGCCCAAAGATAGGTAAATCCAAAGGTTCATTATTTTAAGATTATATTTATTGGGCTCTTGGGTGGCTCAGTCAGTTAGGCTGATGCTAAGCAGGATCTCAGGGTCCTGGCATCGGGCCCCACAACAGGCTCCTTGATCAGTGGGGAGTCTGCTTCTCCCTCTCCCTCTGCTGCTCCCTCTGCTGTTCCCCCTGCTTGTGCTCTCTTATTCTGTCAAATAAATAATTAAAATCTTAAAAAAAAAAAAAGATTCATTTATTTATTTGACAGAGGGTGGGTGGCTCAAGCACAAGCAGACGGAGCAGCAGGCAGAGAGAGGGAGAAGCAGACTCCCCACTGAGCAGGGGGCCCAACACAGGACTTGATCCCAGGACCCCAGGATCATGTCCTCAACCAAAGGCAGACATCCAACCAGGCACACAGTCCAAAGGTTTATAACCTAATAAGTAGGATGAAGAAAAACACCCCAGTGACTATAATTGCAAAGATTCAGAATGCCTGGGTCAGGGTATTTTCATCCACTCTGTCTCATTCAGGCTTTATATCCTAACTTAATTGTGAAAAATACAGCTTGACCCAATTAAATGAAGGAAAAGAGCCAAAAGGAAACAGAAGAGAAAGCATGATAAATAAGAAATACAAACTAACATGTCAGAGGTAGATGCAAACACATCAGTTATTACAATAAACGTGAATGAGTCAAACTCTCCTGTTAAAAGATAAGACTCTTGGGGCGCCTGCGTGGCTCAGTTGGTTAAAGCCTCTGCCTTCAGCTCAGGTCATGATCTCAGGGTCCTGGGATCGAGCCCCACATTGGACTCTCTGCTCAGCGGGGAGCCTGCTTCCTCCTCTCTCTGTGCCTGCCTCTGTCTACTTGTGATCTCTGTCGAATAAATAAATAAAATCTTAAAAAAAAAAAAAAGATAAGACTCTCAGGTGAGAATACAAAAACGAAACAAAAGCCAGCTCTGTGCCATTTTACAAGACACATACCTGAAACAGAATGATACAGGACAGCTGAGAATAAAGGAATACAGCACAACGGATGGGGCAGCTGCCACAGCAATGGGAAAGCAAGGTAGGTGTGTGTACCTCACAGACGAGACGGATCAAAGTTATCAGTGTAAATGTGGGGTTCGCACCCCTGGCTACACATCCAAAGATGGAGGTGTGGGCCCCACCCCAGAGATTTTCTGGCTTACTCGGCCTATGAAAGGGCCTGGACGATGCTTTTAAACTCCCCATATGAGTCTAACTTACCACCAAGGCTGAGAACCCAGAAATGAACCAGAGTAATGTGTCACAGGTTTAGGGGGAGTGGACTGAGGAAGAATCCCAAGATCTCTACAGGAAGGAAGTCTTGTAAGAAAGCAGTACACCGGAAACATGCAGTAAATACCAGATTGATTGGTCAATTGACTGATACTCTCCTTACTAGAAACTTCCATGGTAATTAGACAGTAAAATCCTCCACACCCAGCTATTAATCCTGGGGAAGTACGTCCTAAACAGAGAAGATTGCTGGTGTAGTAACTGCAGATCCGTTTCCCGGCCTAATCTGTTTCCTCCCAGCGAAGCCACCCAACCCCTAGGCCCGTGTCAGGCGTGTGCTCTTGGGCTCCTGTTACCCACATGCAGAGGTTTGCCTTGGGTAACATCAGGGCTAATCTTGAAGATTTCTGCAAGGTTTAAACGGGGCTCAAGCCAATCTCAGTGCCCTTGCAAGTTAGGACGTCATTCCAGGTTCAAGACCAGGAGTACCAGGCTCCATTTATTAAGCACCTACTATATCCCTGATGTTGTACGCCCACTGTCTCCAGTGTTCTCCACAAGCTTACGCTCCTCCAACCCACAGAGTCAAGAGAGACCTTCTGCCACTGTCTACTGAGTGCTACGTGTGGTTGGCACCATTCTTGGGGGGTATGGGAGTGACTGCACAGCATTCGAAGTCCCGACCTTCGTCAAGCCCAGAGAGGGGTAGGAATGTGGCCAGCAGCACAGCAGGGCCTGAAGGGCGGGTCTGCAACTCCCAAACTCAGGTTCCTTCTACTCCACCCACCATGCCCTCTGTCCCTGCCCATGGGCCCCGGCCTCCCCCTCAGGAACAGTGGAGCTTGGCTGCCCATTTTATACTTGGTAAGAGTGAAGCTCCTTAATCGTGTGTGGCAGCAGGACCGAGACCTCTCAGTTCTTGGCACAGACTTAGAATCCTTCCTCAACCTTCAGTTGGATCCACAACGTCACCACACCCAGGACGGAGAAATGAAAACCAGAAAAGCTAGGAGTCTGAGACCCGAGCCCAGGCCACTGGGGCAGCGAGGAGTTCCGCACGCAGTCGTTTCCTTGCAGCGTTCCGGGGTCAGCGGGCCACAGACGGAGCTGCCAGTCAGGGAGTGGCTGGGCGGGCAGCTACCTTACAAGGCCTGACAAACCCTTCGCCCAGGCAGCCAGCTGGGACACTCTGGTGGCCAGCTTGCCTGCTCCCAGCTCAGAATGCCTGTGTTAGAGCAGCTCAGGGTCGCTGGGCAGGCTACTAAACTCTGAGCCTCACCTGAAACAGAGCCATCGGGGACGAGAAACACCACATATCATCATTTAGGGCAGCCACTCCAAGCCAGGACTCAACCCTGAGCCTCCTGTATGTTCATAGCTTTCCCAGTACCCCCTGCCGCCTTCCTGACACTTTCCATCTGTGTCTCCCGATCCAGAACCATCCTGCTTGCCTTCCAGTCTTGCTCCTCTGGCCTCAGGACCTGCCCCCTGGGCTTACCTCCCCTTCTCCCCATGACCCCTTCTCCCACTAATGACCAGACTCTGAGACACAGGACTCCAGGCTCCCTTCCAGGCTCCAGCCCATGCTGTTCCTGCTGCCAGCTCTCCTTGCCCATCCCACTCCTCACTTTAAAGACCTGAAAACTGATAATCTAGCTAAAACACACACAAAAGCACAGAAAAGAACCCTACCACCAAGACTCATCTGATGTTCCCACGCTGCCGTACTTGCTTTGGATTTTGTTTACAAAGAAATACGATGTTATCGTGTATTACCCCTTCGGCCGCCTCCTCTTGGGGAGGGTGATTTTGGAGCTACTGGTTTCCTCCTAAGCCCGTTTCATGCTTTCCACTACGTACCTCTGTCTGCATCCAGAAACATCATATTGCAAAAAAAAAAAAAACAAAAAAAAACAAAAAACCATCAAATTGCTTTGTATGAATGTTTTTTCAAACGTACATAAATGTACTCTGTCTCCTTCGTTAGCTTTGTTCACTGATGACTTTTCAGGCTGATACACCTGGAGATTCCTACCCCGCCTCATCCCGCTCCAGGCTCTCTCCATCCACCCACCTCCTGCTCGTCCCCCAGAAGCCCTTGGGCTGGCTCGGGGCCTCTCTGCCTCCACTGTCCCAGCATTTACCACCCTGCATTGTTGCCGCCTGCTTACTGAGCACACAGAAGGTGGCTGGATGAGGACAGGGGTCAACGGCACTCTCTGTTCAGGCCCTCACATTCTGTCCCACCCCCACCTTCCTGGTCAGTGTGCGTGTGTGCGCGCGTATGTGTGTGTGTGTGTGTGCGTGCGTGTGTGTGCACGCACCAGTGTGTGCCCTGTGAGGGGTTCAAGGAGGGAGAGCATCTTAGCAGTCCTTCATGGCTCACCCTCGTTCATTCGTTCATTCATTCATTCATTCATTCAGCACACGTGCTCCACCAGCCAGTCTCTTGGGTGGGGAGGGGAGATATCCACCTCCCTCTGGCCAAAGGACCAGAGTTAAATGGCTGCTGAGATAAGGATCAAGGAGATGGGCAAGACAAGAGGTTAGGGAGGGCTTAAGGAACAGAAACCAACCAAGAAAGAGGAAGAGAAATGGGCTAAGAGGGATGGGAAGGGCATTCCAGGCAAGAGGAAAGGTGTGGGCAAAGGCCATGTGGTTGGATGTGGTGTGGAAAGGACAGGGTGAGGGGCACGGATTCGTGTGTGCAGGGCTACCGCAACCAGGGCCTGAGAGCAAAGGGAATCCAGGGGCAAGGGTTAAGCAGCAGGGGACAGGATCAGATCTGCATCTTGCAAAGAGCTCCCCGGAAGCCATGGGGAGAAGGGACTAAGGTGTCGGGGTAGAAGCAGGAACTGTAAAGAGGCTACTGGACGTATGCCGGCAAGAGGGCCTGCGCTGCTGGCTAGGCGAGGATAAGCAAGGCAGAACTGAGGACAATGCAGGGCTGGCCCCTGCAGAGAGCGACCTCCTGCCTGGGGGACCAGGGGCCTCCCTGCCCAGGCTCAGGAGGCTGAAACACAGAAGGGCCACCAAGAGCACAGAGAACAAAGACCAGAGGCCATTTCCCCCTTCCCTCTCCAGAGACAGGCTGGGGCAGGCTGGGAGAGGGGCAGGCGTCCCTGCCTGGAGTAGGAGGGAGCCGGGAAGCCCAGGGCCTCCTCCCTTAACAAGGAGCCTTGGAAATGCTCTTAAAGGCAGCTTCTCCCTAGTGCCCAGGCCCTTTGGGTGCCCCTCACCCTCCTTGGGGTATTGCCTGAATGGTGTAAATTGAGCTAAGCCTCTCCCCGCAAAACTTCCCAACCCCAGATGATTGCCGCTGACAATGCTCAAAATGCCACCAGTAGCAGCCATTCCAAAGGTTCAGTGCCGTTCTGTTCTGAATCTAATTGATCAGGTCTCCTTCCCTCTGCCAACAGGAGCACTGGGCAAGTGAGGGCAAAGCCAGAGAGAGGGGAAGCAGACAGGGTTGCTGGGGCGGAGTCAGGGAATACAAAAGCCAGTGACTCCACCATCTGCCCTGGGGCAGTCCCTGGAGAGAGCTGCCACCAGACCCAGGTGTGGGTGGGAAGACCTAGTTTCCCTTCCCAGAGGCTCCTGGGCCCCCAGCATCGGCCACCTGTGAGCTACGAGCAGGGAGGTGAGTGCCTTTACTCTTGGCCTCAGTGTGAAATGAGACACCAGCACCAGACTGGCTGGCACGGTGTCAGAATGAAACGCTGTAACACCCACAGCTGTGCTGGGTGCACAGAAGGTGCTTGAGAAATGGTGGGATCCTCCAGTACAAACCACCCCAGTGGCTGGAGGTGGGCTTTGCTGACAGAACCCTCCCCAAATCGTTCAGGCTTTCCAGCTGTCACTAATCAGGGTGTACAGGTGTGTCTCCATGGATCTACTGGAGGTGGGGGGCACCATGAATGGTGAGGTGAATGGATGAGAGTCAGCGGATCTCCTGCCCCACCTGGGAAAAAAAGACAACTGCCTGGTCAGCTCTGGGCTTAACACTAGCCTTACCCTTAGAGTGTGTGCTGACTGGTGCTGGAGTTGACTGCGCACTCACTGTGAGCCGGGTCTGGGGCTGGGCCCCTAGCAACCTTACCAGCGGGGGCGTGCTATCATCACTCCCATTTTGCAGATGAAGAATCTAAGACTCAGAGATGTTAAGTGACCTGCCCAAGGTCACACAGTCAGGAGGGGCAAAGGGAGGACTTGAACTCACACCTGACTGACATCAGACTTTGTACTCTCAAACACCAAGAGGCTCAGGGTACCCCAGCCAGCTTCCAGGAGGGTAGGCACCCCTTTCACCAGCCCTTAAAGCCTTGGGCCCCCCCTCCCACACAGGGTGCTCCCTGTTAAGACAGGTTAATTCTTGCAGGATGCAACTCAGGTTAGTTTGAGAGGTGAGGCCAGGCTGCTGGGGGCTTACTGGGACCCATGTCTAGGCAGAGGGGCAAAATGAGTCCCATTTTACAGATCAGGAAGCTGAGGCTCTGTGAGGCCAAATTTCTTTGCCAAAATCAAATGGAGGCAGAATTCAGTCTAACTCCCAAGCTGGATTTTAACCAGTCCACTCCTCCCCATGACAGGTTGGACACCTCCCCAGGAAATCCTGCCTGATCTCCTAGGTCTCCGCCCTGACAGCTCTGACTTCAGACCAGTCAGGCACACCAGAGTCGATGCGCTAGAGACCTCATCTATCCAGCTCTAAGTCCCACCACAAAGACATAGTCCTGTAACCACACTAGTAATTAAGCATAACTCCATCAAGTATAAGGAGATTGTCAATGTCTCCTCCACCGCCCCCCCTCCCCGAACGGCAGCCCTGGAGTTGTGCAGTGCACAGCCTATCCATCAGCATCCAGTTCAACCCCAGGCACGTAGTAGGTGTCTTATCTGCATTTGTTCAGTAGTTATAATCATCACAGCTGCCATAGATTGAGGCCTCCTAGAACTCTCATCTCTTTCCCTGTGTTATTTCATTTAATCTTCATGCCATCAATATCATCCCACAACTATGCTTATACCCATTCTACAGGGGAGGAAACGCCGGCTCAAAGGCCAAGCAGCTCGCCCTGGGTTGCCTAACCAGGAAGGGGCAGCTGCTAGTGGCTGCACTCTCAGCTGCTTTTCAGGGTTAGGTCCCCTCCAGACCTTCCCTGCTGGGCTGGATGGCTGTGCTCATCCTCGGTGACCTGCACTATCAGGCCTGACCCTGTCATTAGCTTAGGTGTGAACATCAGCTCCCACACCTGTTATTAGGAACCAGGGTGACAGGAGCAGCGGGGTTCACTGTCCCAGCCCTCCCCAGTTTCAGATGCTAGAAGGCGGACAAACAGGGAGAGGCAGTTTTCTCCAAGAGGGCTCTTCTGTGGTTCCCTTGCTTCCGGATCCTGGGTCCCCTGCACTGAAGGGGGTGATACTGACCCTCTGTCTGGGTACTTCCTGTGTGCTAGGGGCATTTTGTGTGTCGTCACATTTGCCCCCCTCCCAGGACCTCATGCTGGAGACACGTATTCGCACCATCCCAGCTTTGTGGGTGAGGAAGGTGAGGCTCAGGGCGGTTTCCCGACTTGTCTGTAGCACCTGTGGCAAAGCCGGGATCAGAAGGGAGGCCTTCTGCTCTCGGGGTCGGAGCTCCCACCCACCTCGCCATGCTGGATCTTGCTGTCAACCCCACCCTCCCTCACATAAAGGAGACCCCCCCAGGGTGAAAGATTGAGGGTCAGGGACCCCGTCACAAGTGACCACATCTTGGAGCTCCAAGACAGTGCTAGGCACCAAGTGACACTCAGAAGATTCTTGTTGAGAGAACAGAGCAAAAGGCTGTTCCCCAGCCCACAACCCAGTCCATGAACTTGTCCCCACTGAGGGGAAGGGACAGAGGGATGCACTGGTCTGGTGAGATCAGGGAGGGAAGCTCCCGGTCCCTACTCAGGGCTGTCTGTGCCAGGCCACAGAGCCCAAAGGAAGAGTCTCTCATCCCATCCTCAGGGAGAGAATCAGGAAGGCTTCCTGGAGAAAGAACCTCAAATCTGAGATCTGAGATCCAGGGCTGTCAGCCAAGGGCAGAGGATGGCTGCCTTGGGCCAGAAGTATACAGGGAGGAAAGAGGGGACAACAGAGGGGTAGGACCCTGAGTCCTTGCTGCCCCAGGCCCTTGCAGTCCATGAAGCTATAAAGGATGGGAATTCCTTCCTTCCTATCCTCTGTTGAGAAAGCCAAGACCCTTCCAGCTTGTACAATTTCATCATAACCTTGTTAGGTCCAACCTTCTATTGGGGGACCAGACAGACAGCTGAAGGGATTAGGGTCTGGAGGGATGGGGAAGGCAGAGGGCAGGGTGAGGCCTGGCCCATCTCCCGGTGTGTGGGTGTGTGCATGTGTGAAGGGCTGGAGGAGCCCGAGCCTTGGTGGGGAGAGAACAGAGCAGTCCCCCATGGCTGGCACAGAGTATGCGATTGTGCAATGCTCCAGGGAACAGCCCAGGGACTGGACGGGACCCCAGCTAGGTCTGAGAGCCAGCTGGACTCAGCCACAGAGGAACAGCATAGAGGGCCCTGCCCAACCTCTGGGGTTGTGAAAGCCTGGGGAGGCTGGAGAGGGGGGAGGCTTTGGAGGGGAAAATAAATACCTCTGAGCTTGAAAGAGTCCAAAGCAGAGAAGGGGGGGCCCTGAAATCACAGGGGGTGCAGTTCCTGAAAAACCTGGAACTCACAGAAATGGAGTGCCCAGGCCTGCCTGCACCTGCCTGAAGGGTCTGCCTGGGCTGGACAGCAAGAGTACCGTGGGAGCCCTGGCCGGAGCCTTCCCACCTTCTGGGCCTGGCCTGGCCTGGACGGGAGTGAGGATCGTGGTGGCGTGAGGGCATGATAGGGTGGACACTGCCAGGCTGGTGAGCAGTGCAATTCGCGGAGTCTCCCACCTGAATAGAGCTTGGTAAAGTGCACCGTCCTAGCCAGGAGCCCCCCAACTCATATTTGCAAGCGTCGAAGTCCCACCCCTTCCATCAATCTCAGCATCTCCAAGAGGCTTCCCTAAACCGGTTATTAAATGAATACATTAGGCTTATCAAAACGGACGTGGGCTGCCGTCTCAACGCAAACACATCAAGACATGTCATTCCCTTCCCAGGCCGCCCTGGGAACCTGAGGCTCAGAGACGCCGCCAGTTTCTGGGCTGGGGGGTGGGGCACACCCCTGGGAAGTCAGGCAGCGAAAAGGAGGCTCGGATGACGCCCAGCCGCCACGCAAACCCCGGCATAGGTAAAGGGACGCCTCAGCCCGTTCCCCCACAACCCACCGACCCCATACACACCCACGGGTTTTTCTAGGTGACGCTCTGGAGGGCAGGGTGGCAGGTACCGGGAACAGCTGCCGCAGGCGGCACACAGACCACCTTCCCGCCGCACACCACCCCCACCTCTAACCCCACCAAGCCAGGAGCACCTGCGCGCTCTCCAAGAAGCGCTGGCGAGCGCCCCCCTCCCCAGCCCAGCTCAATTTCCCTTCCCCCGTGAGCTACACGAAACTTCCTGAGTCCCCTGCGGCGCCCCCGCCTTGGCTTTAGCGTCCTCCCGACACACCACCGTCCACCCCTGCGGTGCGTCCCGTCTCAGGAGAACCCCCAGCGCAAGGGCGACCCTGGGACACTGAAGTCCCCTGTACTTCCAGCTCAGCTCTCCACCCTCTAGGTGACCAAGTTAATGCTCCCTGGGCTCCTACAATCTCCGGTGCCAAGCATCATGTTTCCCCTCGGTCGCCCCCAGCGCGCACCCCATTCCCACCCTGGCAGCGCTCGCCAGCTCAAGGGTGTCCCTCGGAGGCGCGTTCCCGCCTGGCGCGCACTCCCGGCTCAGCTCCCCGCCCCCTGGGCCACGCTTTCGGGGGCGCTCTGCCGCTCTCCCGGCCAGGTCGCTCCCCCCACGCTCGGGGCTGTGCTTCCCCGCCTAGGACACCCCTCAGCGCGCGGGTTTCCCGCCGCCGTCCCGGGCGCGGCGTGCGGCGTCTACTCACCTCCGAGTCTGCACCGTGGGGCTGTATTTGCCTTTGTTTCTCTTCCTGAAGAGCGAGTTCATAGTGGCGCTCGGGGTGCGCGGGCGGGGGCGGCGGGTCGCGGCGCCGGGCTGGCACTGGGAGGCGGGCGGGCCCGGCGCGCACCGAGGGGCGGGCAGGGGACGCAGGTGAGCGAGCGGCGGCGCAGAAACCCCTAGTGCGGCGCGGCGACGGCGGCGAGCGGTCACTACTCACGGGGGGCGGGGCGACCGTCGGCCTCCGGCTCTCCCAGCCGCTCCGGGAGAAGGTGGTGCTTACCTTCCCGGAGGAGGGGCCACCGGGCGGGCGGGGCTTCCAGGCCCCTTGGGCGCGCGCCCTCGGCCTGGTCCGACCTAGTGGAGCGTCCAGCCTGGCCTGGGGGTGGGACACGGGGACCTGTCGGGACACCGCCACCCTCCCCGGCCCCTGCTCTTTAGTAACTGGCAGGTGGGCGGGCGCCCACAGGCCACTTTCCCGGGCACACCCAGCCTCACATTCACCACCCCTCCCCCGGGCCTGGCGCGCCCCCTGGCTGAGGGCCCTCACCTGGCTCTCCGCGGCCCCTCGCGCGCAACGCTCGCGTCCCCGTGGCTCACACCCAGGTGGTTCCCCCCATACAGGTGTGGCAGAGACTAGATGGGTCTCTGTGCCTTGGCTAGCTGGTCAGTTACACTCAGGTGGTTGTAGTGCCGATGGCAATTGAGAAAAGAGGTTGTGGAGCGCACCTGACTGATTCAGATCCCCGACCTCAACCACGAATTGTCAGCTGACACCCGACAAGACGTCTTCCTGCTCCCAGCCTCAGTTTCCTTATTTGTCAAACAGCGATAACAACTTCCCATAGCCCCAAGGGTTAGGAGGAGAGTCCTTTTGAAGATCTACTGTTGAGAATCCACACGAAGTACTTAGCACAGCGTCTGGCCCAAATGTACAGAAAGCATGGCCATCTAGGGTAGACAAAAAATCCTTTGAAACTAATGACTCCGGGCCCTGGCATGACAGAAATACTTCATGGCTGGTCATAAAAGCCGCTGGATTCTGGTTCAAAATAGCCAGCATGTGCTCAGGTTACATCGTGTGCCGCGGGGTGCCTGGGTTAGACTGTGGCCCACTGTCCACCCGCTTTAAGTGTGTTCCAGTCAAGAGGACTGAGCTGAACGGACAGTAAACCGAGTCTGGCAGTGAGCCCAAATGGGGCCCAGACAGCTGGGAAGGTTCAGGGCCATTTTAGAGGGGGGTGGGGGTGAGGGCTGGGCCCAGCAGGAAAGGAGGAACAATGAGGTCTGCAGGGGAGGGAGGCAGGAATCCCCCAACCCTCCCCCGCATCCCTAGTCCTCAGGCCAGTCCCTTCCCCACATGTTCTTATTTATAAAATAAGGACATTGCTGGGGCACCTGGGTGGCTCAGTTGTTAAGCCTCTGCTTTCAGCTCTGGTCATGATCCTGGGATCCTGGGGTCCTGGGATCCTGGGGTCCTGGGATGAGCCCAGCATCAGACTCCCTGCTCAGCGTGAAGCCTGCTTCTTCCTCTCCCACTCTCCCTGCTTGTGTTCCCTCTCTCTCTGTCTCTCTTTCTCAAATAAATAAATAAAATCTTTAAATTAAATAAAATAAAATAAGGACATTGCTGTGGAAGTTGATTCCCAAAGGCTTTTACTACCCTTGGACCCCGGAGCATCTGAGACACACGGGAACATTTAGACCATCTCTTGCCCCTGCCACCAAAGGACTTCAGTTTCAAAGTGTTATAGAGACTCCAGGAAAATCTTATTCTTAATGAGGCATCTGAGGGTGGGCTTTGGGGGGGGGGGGGTCTGTGAATCCTTATAGCTTCTTTCAAAATGTGTGTTCATATGTGCATTTTTCTTGGGGAAGGCCTATTGCTTTCAGGGGGTTCCTTCATTCACTCATCCTGCAGATACTAACACTCTCCCAGCTTTGGCTGCCTGGTTCCGCTACAATGATAAGAAAAGGGAGGGGCCCTGGGTGGCTAGGTGGGTTAAAGCCTTTGTCTTCAGCTCAGGTCATGATCCCAGGGTCCTTGGATTGAGCCCGCATTGGGCTCTCTGCTCATCAGGGAGCCTGCTTCCCCCTCTCTCTCTGCCTGCTGCTCTGCCTACTTGTGATCTCTGCCTGTCAAATAAATAAATAAAAATCTTTAAAAAAATGACCCAAGTGGGGCATTCCCTCTTCCCAGTGCCTCCCTGCCCCATTCTGGCTGCATGCCCCTCTATCTGCACCCATCACACTTGATGGTGATAACCGTCTTCCTCGTTGGACTTTCTTACCGAACTGGGAAGTATTGGTAGGTAAAGATTATGAAACACATAAAACTTGGGGACTAGAAGAACCTGTGCTGAAGCAGGAAACTGCTCTCCTCTCAAGCTGCTGATAGTCTAAGAACTGAGACAAAGATATAGCTCTTTGAGTTATGCTGGATGAGTCTGGGAAGAGCCTCATCAGGGCTCCAAAGATGGGAAGGAGCAGCCTGGGAGACCTGGGGTGGAGTCCTCGCTTGGGCCCTTTCCTCGGTGTGGACGTGGGCAAGTCATCTTGCCACTCTCAGCCTCAGTTGTCCTCATCTGTGAAATAGGCACACAACAATAGCATCGACCACAGAGGGCGAGCCCCCCATGTGTGTGGCACGCCCCCTGCATTTAGTGATGGCTCCACAAATGGGAGGGGGTTACATGTGCAGCTGGGGGCTGGGTGCTTGTAGGGCTGAGGGGTACAAGCAGTCACAGGAGCTCCAAACCGTGTCAAAACTCCGGACTTGTCCCAATTTCCAAATCTTCTTTCCCCACACCTCTTAGAAAGGTGATGGTCAGGGGTGTCTGGGCGGCTCAGTCAGTTGAGGGTTCTGGTTGTGATCTCATGGGTCTTGGGGTAGAGCCCCATGCCAGGCTCCAAGTTCAGTACAGAGTCTGCTTGGAATTCTCTTTCCCTGTCCCTCTGCCCCTCTCCCTGCTCTCTCTCTGAAACAGATAAATTAAAAGGAAAAAAAAAAAAAAAAAAAAGGAAGGTGATGTTGGCTTTGGAAGGAAACCGGGCTAGGGACCTCCCGGTTAGCCTGCTTGAAGCTCAGCTGCCGGTAACAAGTCATGACACTGACGAGATTTACGTCATTTCTCGTTTATGGAGGACGCCTCCGTGCCAGGCAACATGGCATGTGCCCAACCTGCCTCAGCTGATTGGTTCTCTCCAAGGACCCCCGCTGGGTGAAGCAGCCAGCTCTCCCCACATGGGGCCAAGCACTCTCATCTCATGTTCCAGGGAAGGGCACTGAGGCCCTGAGAGGCCTGGTGCCCAGCGGAGCTGGTTCCTGGGTCAGCTTGCTCCAGCACGGAGCTCGGACCCCCACCCACCTCCACCCTCCAAGCCTCCCGCTGACTCAGCTGGGGAGAATTAGCAGATTCAGGGAGGAATCTGGGCCGTGCTTCGCCATCCCTCCCTGCTCTGTTCTCTGAAATCTGGACTCGGAGCCGGTGAGGCTCTGTGTGTATACACACGTGTGCATGACACTCGTCTGTGGGCAGGCCGGATGGGGTGGGAGCTGTGTTCTGGCCCCGTGCATCCTCCTCTGGGCAGATGGGATTTGTTTGGTTCCGCGGAGCCCTCTTATGCCAAGTGACTCATTCCCCGGTCGGCTGGGGGTGGGGGCTCGGGGGAGGGTGTTTGCTTTCCTGGGGTTTGCCTGATGGTTAAACCCAGGAGGTGGCACCTGCAGGGGCCTCCAGTTCCCTGGCAACCAGACCATCCTCAGTCCCTGAACCCTGGCCCCTCTCTGCAGCGGGGCCTGGCTGCTGACTCCCAGGAGGCCACCGCCTTCCGAAGGGTCACGCACACCCTCGTTGTTTGCTGTCGTTTCCCCAGCGGTTGGAAAGGTTGGATAGGTGCTCACTCCCTTACTGGCTTGGGGTGTTCCTGTGAACCAGTTTCAAACAAGAAGGGCAGCATTCTCCCAGCCCCAGAGACAGGGGTGTGTGGGACCAGCAGCCCGTCCCTAACCACACCGCCTTCTCCTCCCATCGTCCTGTGGACAGCCATCTCCTGTCTCCAACTGTGTGACCCCACACCCCACCTGAGGAGCATTTAAAAATGCAGATTCTAGAGTCCCCTGGTTGGATGGGTCTAGAAGGGCCTAGGAATCTGCATGTTAACAAACACCTACACTCTGGTCGCTGAAGCCGTCCTAAGAAGCACATTCTGGGCCCCCCGGAAAAACACAGCTGCGAACAGACAGATGCAGTACCTGCTCCCACCTGGAAAGAGCCCCCTTTCAAGCCCACCTGGGTTTGAATCCTGGCTCAGCCACGCCCCCAACCTGTGTACCCTTGCAGGAGTGGGGTGGCTTCACCCACTGGGGTCTTGGTTTCCCCATCTGTAAAATGGGGAAGAGTCAGTGTGGCATGGGGTGCCCCAAGCACCTGGCACGGAAAGCCCTCCCCCCCCACTCTTCAAGGGGACAGGAGGGGACTGGCCCAGCTTCACCCTGCATTTTGTAACATGTATTTACTTTTCTTGCAGAACAATGCAAGGGATGGAAAAATCATGTTGGCTCTCCAGCCCAGCTGGGCTGACTCACACTCGGTCCTGGGCTGGGGGCCTGGTGAGCTCCCCACAACACCCCTGGGGCCAGAGGGGAGGCTGGACCCTGGCAGCAGAGGGAGGAAAGGGTCCATGGTGAGTCACCCTACTCAGCCGCTGAATCATCCCCTGAGAATGTGCCTCGGGGCCCTACCCACAGGGCCCCCCCCACACCGGGCGGGCTGCCCCATCCTGCTGCCCTCCCAGAGAGCTGCTGCTCAGAGGACCCTCTTGCCAGCTCCCTCTGGATGCAGGTGTGAATCTAGAATGGCTGTGTGTTGTCAAAATACTGAAACAGCTCCTGACAGTGGTTGAATAGAATAGCAGCGACTCTGAAGCCCTGGTGCCCCCCACCCCCCGCAGCCCTGGCCCTTACCCCGGACGGAGGGGTTAACCCTCAGCTCTGCACTGGGACTCTCAGACCCTGCCTCTCCCACTCTGACCCAGCCCTACTAGCCCATCAGTCCATCTGGCTGATCCAGGCCTCATCATGAACCCTGGATTGCTTTCCAGTACAACCTGCTCCCTCTCTCTGGACACCTCATTTTAAGCCCTTGTCTGGGCCTCTCAGCCAGGCCAGAAGGGCCTCCCAGTGAGGAGGTCATGCTGTCAGGCAGAGAGCAGAGCTGGGTGGGACCAGACAGGCTCTGCCAGGCTTGGGATCCCCACAGGACAGGCTGCCCATCCCTACCCCAAAACTCCTACCCTCCCCTAAACGCCCAACCTTTCTTCCTCCCACCCCGCCTTGTGGGGCCCTGCCAGGGCTCACACTGGCCAGACCGGTAAGGCTGCATTTCTGGGGCCACTGTCCAGGGTGTGGCAGCCCCTGGGGATGGCCCAGGTCAGAAGGTCAAAACCCCATTCCCTCCAGAGCCTGGAGGCCTACGTGATGGGCAAGCTAGGCAACAAGGGGCAGAATCAAATTAGGTTTTAGCTTGAAGTCAATCTGGGTTTGAATCCTGATTCTGCTGTGTACCCAGCTGTGTGACAGGCAAGGGGCTTAAACCCTCTGAACCTCAGTTTCCCCATCTAAAAACTGGGGAAGAGCCAATGAGTTAAGATATCAAATACTGGGGGCGCCTGGGTGGCTCTGTGGGTTAAGCCGCTGCCTTCGGCTCAGGTCATGATCTCAGGGTCCGGGGATCGAGTCCCGCATCGGGCTCTCTGCTCAGCAGGGAGCCTGCTTCCCCCTCTCTCTCTACCTGCCTCTCTGCCTATTTGTGATCTCTCTCTGTCAAATAAATAAATAAAATCTTTAAAAAAAAAAAAAAGATATCAAATCCTAGCTCCTCTGTTTCCTAGCTGTGTGACCCTGGAGAAAGGTCTTTCCTTCTCTGAACCTCAGCTTCTCCACCTGCAGAATGGGAAAACTCTAACACCTGTGCTCCAGGGGCTTGAAAGGATTCGGTGAAGTAAGACATGTAGTGAAGACTAGCAGTCACAACCCTGCTGAGCATTTACTATGTGCTAGGCCCTGTGCTAAGTGCTTGGCCTATGGATTCCAGCTTGATTGAGGTGTGACAGGCATACCACAAAGGATGCATATTTCAAGTGTACCATCCAGGGGCGCCTGGGTGGCTCAATCAGTCATTAAGCGTCTGCCTTCAGCCCAGGTCATGATCCCAGGGTCCTGGGATCGAGCCCTGCATCGGGAGGCCTGCTTCCCCCTCTCCTCCCGACTTGTGCTCTCTCTATCTCTGTCTCTCTTTCTCAAACAAATAAAATCTTGGGGAAAAAAAAAGTGTACCATCCAATGAGTTTTGACATCAGCACTCAACAGTGAAACCAGGACTGCAACAAAGGAGATGAACTAGCCCTCCTCCTCTCCCCACTTTTCAGATGTGGAAACCAAGGCCCCAAGACAGGAAGTGTCTGCTCAAGGTGGTCAGGAGAGGACTCAGGATTCAAACCCTGCAATTTGGGGTGCCTGGGTGGCTCATTCGTTAAGTATCTGCCTGTGGCTCAGGTCATGATCCTGGGGTCCTGGGATCGAGCCCCACATCGGGCTCTCCGCTCTGCTCAGCGGGAAACCTGCTTCTCCCTCTCCCACTCCCCCTGCTGTGTTCCCGCTCTCTCCCGGTCTCTCTCTGTTAAATAAATAAAATCTTTAAAAATAATAATAATAAATAAACCCTGCAATTTGGGGCACCTGGGTGGCTCTGATGGTTCAGCATCTGACTCTTGATCCCAGCTCAGGTCATGATCTCAGGGTCCTGGGATCAAGCCCAGCATCGGGCTCTCCACTCAGCAGGGAATCTGCTTCCCCCCTCTTTCTCCCTCCGCCCCTACCCCCACTTGCACTCTCTCACTCTCTAAAATAAATCAATAAATTTTTAAAATAAAAAAATTTTAAAAACCCAACAACAGTCTGGGCTAGCATCCTTGTCCCCCCATGTGTCTGTCCCCATTCAGCAGGCTGCCTGGCACAAAGTAGGTGCTCAGTGTCACTGCTGAATGAATGAACAGGAGGGTCAATGCAAGGTAGCGGTCTCAGGGAAGGTCACAGAGGAGGACTGACCAAAGATCAGTAGGTCCTGAGTTGGAACCATGGTGAAGAGAAGGTGTTTGTTCATTCATTCATCAAATATTTATTGACAACCTACTATGTGACAAGGCCTGTTTTAGGCTCTCGGGATACAAGGTTGAGCACGACAGACACGGGTCCCTGCTTTCATGTAGCTTGCTGGGAGGGGTGGGGGTCAGGGACGGTGAGCTTAATGCCATCTGTGGGTAGATGATGGCACCTGTCCTGGGTCCCCAGCGATGGAGCACCCCAGGCAGACAAAGTCGTGGAGCAGGGGCCCAGAGACACTGTGAGGAAAGCAGTCAGACCCGAGGTTCTGAGGGTGGTTGGTGCCCTGGCAAGGGAGGGGAGAAAGGCAAGGGAACGACCCTAGTTCCCTCATCATCCTCCCAAGCATCACTGATATTCCCACAGGAATCAACTCCCCCCTACCCCCTCAGGGGAGGATCTTCTTGCCTCCCCAGGGCCTCCCACACATCCACCCATCTATTTATTGGGCACCTACTGTATGCCCAGCCCTGGGTATACAGCAGCTAACAACATACGACCCATGTATTCACAGCCTGAGAAGCGAGAGACAGAAAAGCAGACAGACAACATGTTTTATTACTTTTTAAAAAATATTTTATTTATTTATTTGACAGAGAGAGAGACCACAAGTAGGCAGAGCAACAGGCAGAGAGAGGGGGAAGCAGGCAGCCCGATGAGGGGCTCGATCCCAGGACCCTGGGATCATGACCTGAGCCGAAGGTAGAGGCTTAACCCACTGAGCCACCCAGGAGCCCCGACAACACGTTTTAAAGAGATAAAATAACCTAATTCCCAGCAAGGGGGGGCAGGGAGACGTAGCTGATGAGTGCTGAGACCGATATGGGCCACGGCCACGGCCATGGACACATAGGGGGTGGGCGTGTAGGCCTCACAAGGAAGACAGCGCTCCGTATTAAGTGAAAAAAAGAAGTGACCCCGCACTGCACGGGTCACTGCATTTTTGCCATTTGTGGTGTAAATTAGAACTGCTCCCCGCCCCCTGTCTCCCTCCTGTTTGCCTAGGTCTGAGTCTGCCTGGGCCTTTTGCCCACTCTCTCTGCTGAGGTCAAACATTCCTGCCAGGGACCTGGATGGCCAAGCCCCCATACGCTGCCCTCCCAGGCCATTCTCTGGTCACTGGCTCAGGCTTAATCCCTCGCCTGGGCCCAGGCCCCGGAAATGATGAGTCAACAGCAGTTGGCTCTGGACAAACACCCCCTCTTTCGCCCCCGTTCAGTCCGCCCTTCCTGTTCTCCGGAAAGGGCCCAGCTTCTGCTGGTCTAGGGGCAGCTCTGGAGAAGCCCTGTCCAATGGCACTTCCTGAGATGTGTTGAGCACTTGAAATGAGGCTAGTGCAAGTGAATTTTAAATTTTATTGGTCATATTTATTATTATTTATATAAATATATATTCATATCCATGTGATTAATTTAAATTGAAACAGCTGCATGTGGTTGGGGATTATCACTTCTAGTGGCTCCAGAGACTTGGACTGGCCCCAGGCACAGAGGAGAAGTAGACAGCCCAGGACCCTGGCCCATCCCCCAGGCAGGGGCAGCTGGGGCCTCAGAGATTGAACTGGGTGTGTTCGGGGGTTCCCTTGGGGTCTGCCCAGTTAATGAGGCCAAGCGTAGGTTTTGATGCCTGTGGCCAATCTCCTACCTGCCTAGCATCTTGGTCTGACTCCAGCGTGGCGAGCAGAATCATGACCTAGGCTGACCCCTTAACACTGTAGTGCCCAGCTCCAGCACCATGGTCTAACCTCTCTCAGACCCTACCTTTCCCTCTGCCCATCCATGCTCCCACCAGCACTGTTCTAGAGGAGCCTAGGATGGGGGGTGGGGTCACAACTGATTTGCTGAAAGGCAATAGCATCCTCCTTCCAACCCAGAGGAGTCAGAGGCCATAGCTGTCCTGGTCCTTGTCCCCCCAAGAGCTCGGGTGCAGGGACTTTGCTTTTACAGGGATCTCAGGCCAGAGAAGCAGGAGCAAGAGGGAAAATGCTCCAGCAGGAGGCAAACCAACCCAAGGTACAACCACAGGTGGGCCCTGCAGTGGGCTAATGGTGGCCCTCCCAGAAAAGATAAGTCCAAGTCCTAACCCCCCAGCAATCTAGGAATGTGACCTGATTTGGAAAAAGATTCTTTGCAGATGCAATTAAGTTAAGAATCTCAAGACGATATTGTCCTGGACTTAGGGTGGGCCCTGTATCCAGTGACAGGTGTCCTTATAAGAGAAAGGCAGAAGGCGATTTGCAACATGGACACACATTGAGAAAAGAAGGCCTCGCAGTGACCAGCACAGCTAGAGATGAAGAGATGAGATCTGACGATGCAGGCAAGGGTCACGAGCCAAGGAATGCAGCAGCTTCTAGGAGCTGGAAAAGGCACGGAAATGGATTCTCCCTTCAGAGGTTCCAGAAGCAGTAAACCCTGCTGACATTCTGACTTTAGCCCAATGAGACTGATTTCACATTTCTGATCTCCAGAATTGTCAGATAATTAATTTGTGAGGTTTTTTTTTTTTTATGACACTAGAGTTGCAGTGGGAAATTAATACGCAAGGTTCCTTCTTCCCTGCCTCAACGGGGGGCTCTGTGTGCCGTCAAGGTAACTTGGGGCCTGAGGAAGGTCATGGGTAAAAGCAGGGGAGTAGGGGCTGGGGGAACATGGAAGAACCTCGGAGACACGATGCTCAGTAAGAGAAGCCAGTCACGAAAGGTCATGTTGCACATAATTTCATCGACAAGAAATGTCCAGAATAGGAAAATCCATAGAGACAGAAAGCAAATCAGTGGTTGCCAGGGGTTGGGGGGATACACAGGGAGGGGAGGGGCTGTTAAGGTTATGGGGCTTCTTTTTGGGGTGATGAAAAGGTCCTAAAAATTGGTAGCAGTCGGGGCGCCTGGGTGGCTCAGTGGGTTAAAGCCTCTGCCTTCGGCTCAGGTCATGATCCCAGGGTCCTGTGATCCGAGCCGCATATCGGGCTCTCTGCTCGGCGGGGAGCCTGCTTCCCTTCCTCTCCCTCTGCCTGCTTGTGATCTCTGTCTTTCAAATAAATAAATAAAATATTTAAAAAAATTGGTGGGGACGCCTGGGTGGCTCAGTTGGTTGGACGACTGTCTTCGGCTCAGGTCATGATCCCAGAGTCTAGGGATCGAGTCCCTCATCCGGCTCCCAGCTCCATGGGGAGTCTGCTTCTCCCTCTGACCTTCTCCTTGCTCATGCTCTCTCTCACTGTCTCTCTCTCTCTAAAATAAATAAATAAAATCTTAAAAAAAAAATTGGTGGCAGTGGTTGCACCATTTTGAGAATACACTGGCTCGTACGCTATATGTGGGTGTACTGTATAATGCGAGAATTATGTCTTAATAAGGGAGAGTTATCACTTTCCTCCACTGCACCATCTCAAATGCCACCCTGTTCCAGAAGTCCCCTGGAAAATGGTCCTTCTCTCCTAGCTGACACTATTTACCACTACATCATTAAAAATTTTTCCCAACCTGATTTCTTGAATTATTATGGTCAGATATACTTAATACGAGACTTCCACTTTACTAACTGGAATTAAAATAAAAACGTGGAAAAAAGACTTGCCACTTTAGGGGCGCCTGGGTGGCTCAGTGGGTTAAAGCCTCTGCCTTCAGCTCAGGTCATGTTCCCAGTGTCCCCCACATCGGCCTCTCTGATCAGCAGGGAGCCTGCTTCCTCCTCTCTCTCTCTGCCTGCCTCTCCATCTACTTGTGATCTCTATCTGTCAAATAAATAAATAAAATCTTTAAAAAAAAAAAAAAGACTTGCCACTTTAACTATTTTTAAGCGCACAGTTCAGTAGAATCAAGCCCATTCACGATGTTGGGCAATCATCACCACCATCCAGTCCCCTCAACCTTCTTTCTTATTTTGCAAAACTGAAACTCTGTCCCCATTAAACATTAACTCCCCATTTTCCCCTACCCCCTCACCCACCCTTCCACTTTCTGTCTCTCTGAATTTGACCACTCTAGGTCCTTCATATAATGGGAATCAAACACCATTTGTCCTTTTGTGACTGGCTTCTTTCACTGAGCACAATGTCTTCAAGATTCATCCGTGATGGGACGCCTGGGTGGCTCAGTCGGTTAAGCCACTGTCTTTGGGTCAGGTCATGATCCTAGGGTCCTGGGATCGAGTCCTGCATTGGGCTCCTTGCTCAGAAAGGAACCTGCTTCTCTCTCTGCCACTCTGCCTACTTGTGTGTGCATGCTCTCTCTCTCTCCCTGACAAATAAATAAATAAATAAAATCTTAAAAAAAAAAAATTCATCCATGTTGCCGCATGCGGCAGAATCCTCTTCTTTTTAAAGGCCGGGCAATGTCCACGTTATCCCCACTTTAAAGGAGGGAACACTGTGGCCATATACACTGCAGGGACACTACAAGGTGGCAGGGCCAGAATTCATGCCCAGGCTGACCTGACTCCAGCACCCACGCCTCACCTCGCTGCCACCCAGCCCCCTCCCAGGCGCCATACTGACTCCGGGTGCACCCTACCTTTGCTCCCTCTCTCTTCCCTCCTCACTGAGACCTCCTGGGACTTGGACAGCCTTTTACTCACCTTTGGACCTTGACCCCACCTGCAGCTCCTGCTGGAGTCCCAAAGCTTATGTGGAATTAACTAGAACTGGGGGTGGACGGGGGGTCTGGGCGTGCAGTACCGGCTGTGCAGCCTCTTGGATCGGGTCCCTCCAGGCTCAGCTTCCTGTTCCACCAAAGCCGTCTAGGGACAGGGACCCCTGCATAGAGTTGTGCATGTTACAACCTACACACCTGTACACAGCCACCCTGCCAAGGACCCTTATGCCCCTCGAGATTCCCAACTCCAGGAGGTTTCTAAGCTCCACTCTGAGAAGGGATAGGTACTTAGAGGCAGCCCTGGGACAGATGAGATATGGTGTTGAAAGCAGATTGGGGGTTGTTAGGGGCCGGGGAGGAAGAAAGGACGAGGGACCGCCTGATGGATGCAGGTTTCCTTTCCCGGTGATGAAAATGTTCTGGGACTGGGACGCCTGGGTGGCTCAGTCAGTTAAGTGTCTGCCTTCAGCTCAGGTCATGATCCCAGGGTCCTGGGATCGAGTCCTACATCAGACGCCTTCTCCCTCTGTCTCCTGCTCCGGCTGCCTGTGCACTCTCTCTCTCTCTGATAAATAAATAAAATCCTAAAAAAAAAAATGTTCTGGGACTAGATAGTGACGGATAGTTGCATAACTTTGTGAATGTACTAAAAACCATTGAACTGTACACTTAAAAATGGTTAGGAGCATAACCTTTAAGTATATTAACCACAATTTAAAAAAACGTCCAATCCTCTCCAGCTTCAGTACTGTCTTGGGGCGCTCATGTATTCCAGGGCCCACATCAAGGGCCACTTGTGTCCCCCCAAGGGTGCCCCTCCTCACCCCATCCGTTTTTGGTGTCACACTGAGCTATCCAACTGAGGACATTTTCTTGCAGGACAGCTCATTCTGAGGATATCTGCATTTGGGCCCAGTATTTTTACTCAAATAAATGGATTCTTTTTTTTTTTTTTTTTTTTTTTTAAAGATTTTTTATTTATTTGTCAGAGAGAGAGGGAGAGAGAGCAAGCACAGGCAGACAGAATGGCAGGCAGAGGCAGAGGGAGAAGTAGGCTCCCCGCCAAGCAAGGAGCCCGATGTGGGACTCGATCCCAGGACACTGGGATCATGACCTGAGCCGAAGGCAGCTGCTTAACCAACTGAGCCACCCAGGCGTCCCTCAAATAAATGGATTCTTAATTGTTCTATTTCCTACAGCAGGGTCCCTTCGGTGGAGGAGATAGTCAGAGATGCGGGGTGGTTCCTGGAGTCTTCAAAAATGACCTCACCACAAGGCAACTTTGGCTTGGTCATTCCCGCAGGGCAAGTAAGAAGCAGCAGATAGAGGCAGAAGGTCCTACCCTGGGACTGACCTTTCACCCCCCAAGAGATCCCATGGAATCAGCCCATCCTTCTAGAACCTCCTTAGCCCAGAACAAGATGCTTTATAGTCCAGGCTGGAAAATCATATCATCTGGATCATTCAGCTACAGTCCCAGGCAGAAGAAGGCACTGGAGAACTAGAGTCCTCAGTTTGAGTTCCTTAGTAGCTGTGTGGCCTTGGGCAAGTTACTCAATCTATCTGTGCCATAGTTTCCTTATCTTTAAAATGAAGATCAAGGGGGGCCTGGGTGGCTCAGTGGGTTAAGCCTCTGCCTTCAGCTCCAGTCATGATCTCAGGGTCCTAGGATTGAGCCCAGCAGGAGGCTCTCTGCTCAGCGGGGAGCCTGCTTCCTCCTCTCTCTCTGCCAGCCTCTCTGCCTACTTGTGATCTATCTCTGTCATAAATAAATAAAATCTAAAAAAAAAAGATTTTATTTATTTATTTGACAGAGATCACAAGAAGGCAGAGAAGCAGGCAGAGAGAGAGGGAAGCAGGCTCCCCGCTGAGCAGAGAGCCCAATGCGGCTCCATCCCAGGACCCCGAGATACTGACCTGAGCCGAAGGCAGAGGCTTAACCCACTGAGCCACCCAGATGCCCCAAATAAATAAAATCTTTAATTTTTTTTTAAAAAATGAAGATCAAAATAGTTTGATCTTAAAAAGTTCTTTCTAAAAAATCTTTAAATGATAATCATGTAAGAGAACCACCAGCCGTTCTAACATTAACCATTTTGATGTGTACAATTCAGCGGCATTGAATGCATTCACGATGTTGGACAACCACCACCTCTAGGGAGTTCCGAAACATTCTCACCACTGCAGAGGTTGTTTTGGAGGATTAAATGTTTGTAATGCCCTAGAACGGTGCCTGGAACAGCATCGGCCAAATAAACGCTCGATAGATGGTAGAATAATTAGTAACAGAACGGGGCTCATAATAGGTAACACGTGCTACGCAGTGCTATTATTAATTCGTTTCCCTCGAGCTGGAGGAGGAGGGAGTTAGGTTCTTACTTCACTTTAAGCCGTATTTTCCACTTTGAGCTTTCCGAACCCGCCTGGCTGTCGCCCCCTCCCCCATACTCCCCGCCCCCCCGCCCAGAGTCCCATCCTCACCGGTTGGGGGCGGGGGGAGGCGCTGAGGGTAGCGAGGAAACCCGAGACCTCCCCCGCAGTCTCAGGGTCTCTCCTCTGCTCCTGGGACTCTTCCTGGCCCGCTCCCTGCATCTCCCACGCCCGCTCCTGCTCCCCCAAGCTGTCACCTTCCGTGGCAAAGGAGACACGTGTGTGGGTGGGTAGCCAAGATTCTGCCAGAACCGAAGGAAGTGAGTTGAAGTGGAAGCACGCCCACATCGGGAAGGGGCTCTGGCGAGCAGACCTCCCCCGCTTATGAGCGCACCGCCTCCCCCTCAGGACCGATGTTTAGTCCGAGCACTCCAGGATCCTCAAGCGCTTGGAAGGACCCCCTCGATCTGCCAGCCCGCACCACCAGACCTGTCCACTTAGAAGAATCACTTGGGGAAGTTGTTAAACAGCCAGATTCCTAGCCTCCTCTGAGCGGTGCCCGGGAATCTGCATTTTAGCATGCACTCTGCTAAAAGGAGTCAGGAGCTGGAGAGTTTGGGACAGACTGTTCCTCCCCATCTTTCTACGGGTAAACATTCTGCTCTGTGGTTACTTAATGCCTATTGAACCCCCTCCGTGCTGGAACAGCAGCTAAGTGTTAGTGCTCACAACGCTGCCGCAGTGACACCTAGGGTTAAGCAGGCCAGTTTCCTTGCTGAGCCCCCGGGTCCAGAGGAAACATCCCTGGACCATCTCCCGCAACAATTTCCCTTGGTGCGCGGACCCTGGAGTCGTGGACTGTCGTTTGCTGCCACCTTGTGGCAGAGATGGCGACCTTGCGCTCCATTTCTGTTCTTGGTAACTGTAATTGAAAGAATGCGCTGAGCACCTACTGTGTGCCCCGTACCCAGTAAGGTCCTGGGGACCTGGGGGCAAATGAATAAGGCAGATATGGTCTCTGCTTCAGGGAGCTCACAGTCTCCTGGGACAGTCAATAACGTACAAATAAATAAAATGAAGGAATGAATGATTACAGAGCGTAAAACATGCTAGAAAGGAAACGAACAAGGGCTGGTTATCGTAGGATGCAAAGGCCTATGTATTTGTAAGGCTATGTATTGCTTTCCCTGTCCAGGACTGTGCGCCACGCGAGGGCATGCGCGTCTGTCTGATTCCCCTTTGTGAATGGGTGAAGTCACCCAGTGCTGGCACATGGTAGGTGCTCAGTAAATGTCCATTGAATGAATACATTTCAGGATGACAATGTTGCCCAGAGCCAGCCTGTTGGCTCTTCCAGGCCGAATAGATGGGGGGGGGGGGGGGGGGGGGGGCGCTTTGTTTTAAATTGTACCTTCACTTCGTTCACTTTTTGAACGCTTTCCCTGCTTACTTTTTTCTCCTTGGTACATTTCATCCTCTCACATACTATATATATGCCTTATTTATTTAATGTCTGGTCCTCCGGGAATGTAAGCTTCAGGAGGGCAAGGATTTGTGTGTGTGTGTTTTAGATTTTATTTACTTATTTGACACAAAGAGAGAGATCACAAGTAGGCAGAGAGGCAGGCAGAGAGAGAGAGAGGAGGAAGCAGGCTCCCTGCTCCCGATGCGGGGCTCGATTCCAGGATGCTGGGATCATAACCTAAGCCAAAGGTAGAGGTCCAACCCACTGAGCCACCCAGGCACTCCGGATCATTGTTTTTTGTTCACTTAATGACTCTCTAGCACCTGGAAGGACTTGACGTTAATAGGTGCTCTGTAAACCTACGCGGAGTGATGAAAGATGCTTGGGCGCGGCTTGGGGCAGAGCCTGTAGAGCTCAAGTAGTAGCCCATGGGAGGGGCGGGGCTCAGAGACTAGGCGACCCTGGTAATCAGCGCAGGAAAGTAAACCTTACGGAGAGGGGAGGGGCTGGGCGGGGCAAAGGTCCGCGTGGGGGCAGAGCTAGACTCGGGGTGGAGCCTTGGGCGAGGTCTTCCCGGGGCTGGGCCGTTTTTGAGGCTGGGAGTCTTAGGGGAGGGACCAGTATAGGGGTGGGGCCTGCTGGAGGTGTGGCCAATCTGGAGAAAGGGCCGGGCTGGGGCGTGGTCAAACAGAGGAAAAACAAGGGAAGGGCGGGGCTAAGACTGGGGCGTGACTAGGGGGGTGGGGCCAGACCAGGGGCGGGGCCAGGCCGGATTCTCCGCTGTCCCAGGTCCTGGAGCACTCCCTCCAGGCAGGTCTCACTCCCGCGTACAGGCCCCTCCCTGGCTGGCCGGGCCCCAGGAAGCGCAAGGCAGAACGCTCCAGGCTGGGCGGTCGCGGTCAAGCCTCGCCCCAGACGCTGCGCTCCGGGCCAGGCGTCTGCTGGGAGCCCCGGCGGACTCAGCTCCTTACTGCCTCCTGGGCTACGTCCCTGGAGACTCCGAGAGCGAGGGTGAGCGGGGCTGTGGGGGCCCGCGAGTGCATACGTGTGTGCGTGCATGTGCATACCGGTGTATGTGAGAGTGTGTGGACGTTTCTGTGCACCAGGGGAATTTTGTGCATGCGTGGAGTATTCAGTAGGTGTGAGGTCCAGGGAGCTGAGTGTGCGTGTGAAGTTGAATGTGTGTGCAAGAACAGTCCCGTGTGGGAGGTGGGTCGTGCATGTGTATGCCCGTGCGTGTGAGACAGAGACGGTGCATGTGAAATTTAGTGAAGACTGTGGGTATGTCAGGGTATCTTGGAGGAAAATGGGAGGGCATATCCAATGATACTTGGAGATCTATAGGGTCGGGACGTCTGTGGCGAGCTGTGGGGTGCGTGGGTGGGTGATGAATTGTGGGAATATAAGAGTTGCAAACGTGTGTTTCCATGTGTGTGGCAGTGAGGGGTGCTGCTGAAAGCCTCAGTGCGAAGGGGTGGGGATGGAGGAAAGTTTGGGTACTGATTCGTCTTCGAGGGATGAGTGTGATCTGGAGCAGTGGGTAATGGACAGGGCAGGGGTCTGGGGCCTGGATCAGGGTAATCTGGTGATCACATCAACCTCCTCACTTTGAGGGCTGGAGAAATGTGTGGGGAGAGCCTGAGGGGCCTGGGCTTGCCCCTTGCTTGGGGAAGCGGTGGGCGGGGTTCTTGCTTCAGGTGGAGGGAGCTGCTACCTTACCAGTCACCTGTCACCCAGGCCCTGTGCTCACTCCTACCTGGGTGGCTTCTGTTGGCGCTCCTGCAAGAACATGGTGCAGAAGTACCAGTCTCCTGTCCGCATCTACAAGTACCCATTTGAGCTGGTCATGGCGGTGAGTGACCCTTGATTCTCCAGCCCCTTGTGTGATGGTTAGAGGGACACAGGAGGTCAGTTATGCAGGAATGAGAGGCAGCCCCTCAAGCCCCCAAATGAGAAGGAATTATTGAGCTGCTCCTCTGCCCTTGTGGGTAGAGCTTCTCACTAGTGACCCCTCTATCTGGCCATCCCGGCTTTCACCACAGCCCCTGGAATCCTTGGCCACTGACCAAATCACAAGATCTTCCTTTTTCTCCTCAATGAAGCAGACCTATTCTCTCATCTCAAGGTCCTCTGATGGAAAACAAGGATATTGTGGCACGAGCCACTGCTGTCATTTTGTGTAATGCTAATAATAATAATAGTAATAGTAAATATACGAATGATGACAATGGTAGCAGCCATTCACTGAGGGTTTACAGAGCCAAGTCTTTACGTCCATTATCTCATTAGTTCCATTTTACCTTCACTAAACTGAAGGTTTGGACTGGCGAAGGGGGCCCCAACTTCTGTGGCTGAGAAGAAGTAAAGCCAGGGCTCAGACCCAAGCAGGGAGTACTCCAGAGTCATGACTTTTACCACAACACCCCCACCAGAGTCCTCCTTCTGCTAGCACACCTCTTTTCCTTTCCCTCAAGGAATCTGAGAGGGTGCGAGTGTGTAGCAAGGACCGTCATTTTCAGGGTGGCTTCAGACTGAATCTATGTAAGTCAGGCAGCCAGTCAGTGGAGGGACTGGCATTGGCTCCCAGGCTCTTGGCCGGTGCAGGTGCTGTAAACAGGCCGATGTAGCTTTCCTTCTTGGGACCCTCCCTCTGCCTCTCAGAAGTCCCACTCCTTGGTGAAAAGGGGGCAATGCTATGGGATTGTGTCAGGAATGAATGAGAAATGTGTGATGCCTCTGGCCCACTGCCTGGCACACAGTTGGCACTCATTAAACGTGGGTGTCCCAGCTAGTGCACCACACGGTGTTATAAATGATTGTATTGAAAGTGCAAGATATACTGGCATCCATCTGCGTCCTCCCCATCCCAGCCTGGCTGCCTTAACTTCAACATTTGATTCAAGGGCTTTCATATCAATTGGTACCTCTGTGGGCATGTGTCCTGCCAGATCTACCTCTATATGTGTTTATAATCACATAATGGAGTTTAGAGCATCTGGAGTCATTCATAGATGTTGTGCTGTTATGTGCAAAGGATTCCAGCGCAAGAGGCTGGGGCAGGGCTGGTGTTGACCAGCTGGGTGACCGTAGGCAAGTTACTTAACTTCTCTGAGCCTCCATTCCCCATCTCTAGATGAGGAGTGTGTGGTTTCCAAATCCGGGCTTTGTGCCGTGGATTAAATTAGTCGATATATGTAAAGCTCCCGATGCAAGGTCTGGCACAGACCAAATGCTGTTACTGTTACGGTTGCTGCTGCGTGTGGCTGTGTGACTTTCCCTCATTGGTGATGAGGGTGGGACACCAGGGGATGATCAAGAGTCAGCAGCACTGGGTCCTTGCTACAGGTCTGCTGTGCTCTGGCTGTGTGCTGTTAAAAAGGCACTGAATTTCTCTGAGCCTTGGTTTCTTCGTTTGTGAAATGGGGATGATTATATGCAGTTCACAGGATTATCATGAGGACTCAAAGTTTTATAATATATAGGTTATAAATATGTATGTTATATATTATAACATAGGGGAAATGGGGGGTGGGAGGCAGGTGCCCCACATGGAGCTTGGTCCATACCAAACAGACAGTAGATGGCAGCTGAATATAAGTACTTGTCCTCCGTCTAAGGCTCCAGGCAGCTCACATATTCTAAGGCCCTAGGACTCATTCATTCATTCATTAAAATAAGAGAGCCGCTGTCCCCACCCTTCTGGAACAGTCCAGGGACCTGTGGTTCTCTACCATGAAACTGAGAACATAACTACCACATGGAGAACTAATACTGTTTTATTATTGCCAGAGCTTAACAAATCTAAATTTAATTCAGCATATTTAGGATTCTCAAAATATTTACAATTATTGCACTTTAAAATAAAATGTGCTGGCTAAAGTCTCACGTAAGTAGGTATTAATAAGACTAGTACAGTATTCACTTTGATTTTACTGGAGTAGCTTAAGCATATTTTGTAAGCTTCCTGTTTCATAAACAAGGCAGGACTCCCTTTACTCCCCTAGCTGTTAACAGTTTCTGGGTGTTTGTGCACAGAGGCTTGTGGGGACAGTAGGAAAGAAAGGTTTTCAGATACTTGTTATCTGTATCTGCATTAATTTATTTGTCTTTCTCAACTTGCCCACGTTTCCTCATCTTCCATACAATCCTAGTTGGTGAAAGGGCCCCAAACCTCTGTAAAGCCGCTTTGCCGAATGTTTACAAAACATCATTGTCCCCAAGATAGCTGCATAACTCAACATAACTTGCATGCTGTGTGGGCACAAAAGGGTTTTTCTGCACTTAATGTCCGTCTTTGTTTCTCAGCTAAACACTTGGCCTCAGTTTGGGTCAGATGCCAGGGAAGCGTCAGATGGACTCAGCTCTTCTCAGTGTATCCGAGTGACCAGATGAGCTGGCCTCTAGTTTTCCTGTTTAACAAAACTGACTTGAGAACTGAAGCATTCCTTGCTTCAGAAGTCCACCAGCAACAAACACAAACGACTAAAACTGGGCTCAAGGAATTGGTTATGAAATAGCACTGAGCTAACCGTTCTAGACAGAGCTTAAAAAATGACAAGAAAGCAATTTTTTTTCCTCTTTAAATTTCAAAAATTGAATCCAGGGAATGGGTGTCTCTCTCCTTGGGCTAAATTCCTTGATGTGAATTCTGTTTTTGAAGGGTGGGATTCCAAGGACCTTTACTTTCTTCTTTCCTGATTGTATTCTGTGTTATTTGGTTCAAAACAATGAACTCCTATTATCTTGGTAAACAGAGGAAAATCATCAAGACAATGGAGGTAGCTGTGAATCCAAGGTTGGAGAGGGTCTTTGGCTCCTTTGTTTGTAGGGTCCCAGAAGGTGGGGGGGGGATCTTTGTGCATAGAACACAAAGGCCATGTTTCGGACTTCAGACGGTGGTCCCTTGAGCATCGAAGGCCTCTCTCTGGTCAGCCTACAGCCTGCTGTGAATGGATTCCGGGTTATCCGGGCTCTCCTCCCAGATGGATGGTGGTGAAAAGCCCTGATCTATCAGCTGGGTCCCTGATCCAGTTTCTCAGCTGGAAAATGGAGGATTATAAAGCCTCCTGCTCCATCAAGAGTGAAAGTGAGGCTTAAATGAAGGGACCAGGGTGCCCAGACACGGCCAGGCATATTGTTCATGCTGGTGAAATATTATTTAGGTGTTTTTTTTTTTTTTAAGATTTTATTCATTTATTTGACAGACAGAGATCACAAGTAGGCAGAGAGGCGGGGGGGGGGGGGGTGGGGAGTGGGAAGCAGGCTCCTTGCTGAGCAGAGAGCCCAATGTGGGGCTCATCCCAGGAGCCTGAGATGACCTGAGGTGAAGGCAGATGCTTAACAACTGAGCCACTCATATGCCCCCCAAATTTGTATTCTCAATCTTGAACTCTGCCATTTCTCAGAGCTGAGGATCTCAACTCACTGGGGTATCATCTGACCCAGTGAGTGGTCTGGCAAGGATCGTTACCACCAGGACTGCTTCCCTATCAGGACCCCACAAAGGGGAGCACACCAGGAACCCACAGATCCTGGCCTGCTGGAGGGGGCAGCTGATGCTGACAACCTGGCAGTGGTTACCTACCAAACCCTCTCTGTGGCCAGCTCTTGAGGCCCGCTCAGAGGTGGGAACGTTCATGGGTGGCTTAGGACAACAGATATCTAGAGGCCTGAGGTCCAAGACAAAGCCTGTGCTACAGCCACACATTCCAGATGCTGGTGCTGATGTTCCGTAAACACCTGTGTGCCAGCGGTCACAGCAGCTCCAGGAATAACCGGGCTGCCTCTTGTCCCGGCACTGCCCCGGGATCCCAGTAGGGCTCCAAGGCCCCGTGACTTCAGCTCATCTCAGATTCTGCAAATCTAAAGAAGGAAGATGGCTTGGAGTAGAATTTCCTTAGCAATAGGCTTTTCACACAGAGGAAGGGTTACGGAGGTGAGAGCTTTCGTCAGCAATGAAGTGTTAAAATATTTAAAAACCTGGCCTTTTGTCTTGATAAACAGCTTGTAATTTGGCAAATGGATTATTAATCAGGAGCAACATCGAGAGGTAAATCCTGGCAGCTCAGGCCAGGGCAGTTGCAGTTGGACCCGTTGTTACGGACCTAGTTTTAATAAAGCAGTAGGGACCTTATTTAAATGAGTTTAAATTAGTTCCCTGGAGCCCATCATCTGATCCTGTTGCTAACAGATTAAGGGAAGCGACATGTTCCGCCCTGGATTGCTTACAGGGACCTGACACGTTCTGCTTTGGTCTGGGAGAACAGAAGCGATCCAGTGCCCAGCAAAGTGATCTCACGATTTCTTCAGCAAATTTTAGGTCCTCACTCATTAGTTTATGCAGATATTAATTCACACACGTGCTCGTATGTGCATCCTACAAATATTTATTGCGTTTCACTGTGTGCTGCAGCATGCTAGGTATAAGGGCTACAACAGAGCAGATTCCTAGCACGTTATGAAACGCATCATGATTCTGTTCATTTGCTTCCTTGCTTGTTTATAGGGGCCTTTCTCATTAAAGTAAGCTTCAGGAAGGTGGGGACTTTGTCTATCTTGTTCTGGTTCTCTGACACCATCCCTTCCTGCCCTCATGGAGCTTGCAGTGGGGTCTCTGTGTGTGTGTGTGTGTGTTTCTGAAAGAGAAAGGGAGAGAGACAGAGAGAGGAACCAGGCAATGCTATGTAGAATGATTCCTAATAGGGAATACATCGAGTGTTATAGGAACATGGGGAAGGGCCCATTAATCACCAGCTAAAGGTCTTTTAGGTCCTTCAGGCTGAGCCTTGCCAAGAGCAGGAGGGTCCACGGTGTGCAGAGAAGGAGACGTTCTCTCTGAAGAAATAAATGTGGCTCCTTTGGGTCCCAGTGTGAGTTAGAAAGTGATCGCCAGGGTCAGTTTGTCTGTTCAAGGACCTTGGGAGCTTTGGAAGGCTTTAAGCATGAGTGACATGATCAGATTTAGGGTTTAAGTGGATTGGAGGGGGTTTTCCATCCCAGCGGCCAGGAGAACCAAGCAGAGGTGACAGAGGCTGGGCACATTCCTGACACACTTGAAAAATCTAAAATAGTGTTTCCCTCCCATCGAGATCCTGACATACCACCGCTAAATGTCAAGACGCTCTGGGCCGGCCTCTCTGCCTCTCAGGCCCTTCCCTGAACTATCAAGGGCACCAGCTGATCCTGGAAGTTTGTGGGCACAGAGTGTATTCAGAGGAGGAAAGTTTCCTCCACCCTGCTCCCCATGCGTGGGTGAGAATCCACAGCAGATTTTTTGTGCAGTTGCCGGGTGGGGTGCCCGGCTGTGTGTGTCCCCGCCTCCCCCGCCCAGTGCTGGAGAGGCCAGGCATTCTGATGGTGTCACCTCTGGAGGCAGAGACACAGTCCTGGTGGCCGGGGCAGAGGGACATCCAAATCCGATTCGTGCAAAGAAGGGATAGAATAGGAACAAATAATACCTATGCTCCACTAACAGCCCCCCATGCTCCAGCCTCCACCCCAGGAAATTGAAAAGCAGGCAGAAGTGTTCCCTGGCACCTCGTCTGGGGCTGATTTACTGGCCAAGAGCGGCGGTTGCATGGCTTTCATGACCGCAGACGGGAGCTACTCAGGCATTTATTCACCTGTGCGGTGGGCACCTGCAAAGATTCAGCTCCGTGCAGGCGGAGGGTAAACAGCCACACACGGGCACAGTTTACCCACTGGGCCTGCCCCAGCGCCCTGGCAGGTGCAGACAGATCCCGCCCACGGGGAGATGGGGGTCCTCTACTGCTCTACCTGTCCTTCAGGTAGATCTATGTCAATGGTTCCAACTTCCTGCTTTCTTTCCCCAACACCTGCTCCTCCTTCCCTCCCAGCCTCCTTTCCTTCCTTCCTTCCTTCCTTCCTTCCTTCCTTCCTTCCTTCCTTCCTTTCTTCCTGCAGCAAATATTGGCCGGGCGTCTGGAGCATCCCAGGTGTTGTACCAGGGCACTGGGGAATCCAGTGGTGAAGGAAACAGACATAGAGACAGAGATGTTGACTGAAAACAAACACACAGACATGGTATTCTACTCCAAATAACAGTCAACATTCCCGGCAGGGCTATAAACCGCCCAGGAGATGGCTTACTCTTCTCCCCCCTAAAAATTATGGTAAAATATTCATAATGCGAAACTTCCCATTTTAACCATTTTTAGGCATACAGTTCCATTCAGCATGAGGCACATTCTCAGTGCGGTGCAGCCCTTACCACCATCCATCCCCAGAACTCTTTCGTCTTCCCAAACTGACATTCTGCCCCCATGAAACACCAGCTCCCCATCCCTCCTGCTCCTCCCAGCCCCTGGCGTCCACCCTTCTACTCTCTGCCAGCGAATCTGACTATTCCAGGGACCTCATACAAGTGGAACCGTGGAGTATGTGTCCTTTCGCATCGGGGTTCTTTCACTGAGGGTGACGTTTTTGAGGCTCAGCTATGTTCTAGCAGGTGTCCGTGCTGCCTTCCTTTATATGGCTGAGTCATATTCCACCATATGGATGGGCCACCTTTCGTTTATCCATGCATCTGTCCGAGGACACTTGGGTTGTTTCTACCGTTTGGTTACTGTGCCTGATTCTGTACAAATATCTGTTCAAGTCCCTGTCGGTTTCCTGTCGTCCATTTAAAAAAGTCTACAGCATCATGTCTGGCACTGTGCTCGGGACCTTAACCGTATTATCTGCGTTTAATCTTTACTGTAGTCCTTATGAAGGAGGTATCACTATCATTCTCATTATCTTCTCTGTGTCTGTGTGTGTGTGTGTGTCTCTCTCTCTCTTTTTTTTTTTTTTTGAGGGAACTGTGTCTCAGAGAGGTTAAGTCAAGGTCACCCCGCTGGCAAATGGCAGAGGCAGCGTCTAAACCCCGTGCTTTGCTTCTGCCCAGCCCCCCACACCCAAACCTTGCCCCTTCGCCATGTCCCGGTGCCCTGGCTGCGGGATCCTTCTGCCCCTTTGTCCCCATCTTTTGTGTCTTCTGAGCTGGCTTTGACCAAAATAGCAGCAGGTTGTCCAGCTACAGGACCCTTTGGGCATACCTGTTCTTATAGATTGTATACAGCAGTCAAGAGGCTCCAGTGGTGTGTTGGCCTGGTTCTACCAGGCCTCCTACCCTTCATCAGCTGGGGTGACACTGCTGCCGTCACCAGTCGTCACTGACTGATGTCTCATCCCCCAAGCTCTAGCTATGCAACTTGTCCAAAGTTGGGGTGGGGGGGTCCAGACAGTAGAATATGCTTCAACCACGAAAAGGAATGAGGCACTGACACCTGCCACGATGTGGATGAACCTTGAAAAACATGATGCCGAAAGAAACCAGACGCAAACGGCCACATACTATGATTATTCCACTCCCGTAGAATGTCCAGAAAAGGCAAATATGCAGAGATTGACAGTGGGTTAGTGGTTGCCTGGGGCTGGGGTGGGGGCACTAGGGGTTGACTGTAATGGGTAGGGAATTTCTTTTCAAGGTGTTGACATGTTCTGCAATTAGGTGGTGTTGATGGATGCACAACTTTGTACTAAAACCCACTGAATTGAACACTTTAAAACGGTGCATTTTAGGGGCACCTGGGTGGCTCAATCGGTTAGGCATATGCCTTTGGCTCAGATTATGATTCCACAACCCTGGGATCAAGTCCGCATCAGGCTCCCTGTTTAGCAGGGAAGCCTGCTTCTCCCTCTGCTGCTCCCCCTGCTTGTGCCCTCTCGCTCTCTCACTCGCATAAATAAATAAAATCTTTTTAAAAAGGGTGCATTTTGGGATGCCTGGGTGGTTCAGTTGGTTGGACGACTGCCTTCGGCTCAGGTCATGATCCCGGAGTCCCGGGATCGAGTCCCGCATCGGGCTCCCAGCTCCATGGGGAGTCTGCTTCTCCCTCTGACCTTCTCGCTCATGCTCTCTCTCACTGTCTCTCTCTCAAATAAATAAATAAAATAAAAAAAAAAAAAAAAAGGGTGCATTTTATGGTATGAGAATTCTATCTTGGTTTTACAAAAAGTTGGGGGAGCTGAGAGGATTGATCCTCGTCCGTCCTGGGCCCTCCCAGGCTTGCAGGAGGCAGGTGGGGGTCATTGAAGAAGGCTCCTGAGGAGTGTGATGGGAGGTGTGTGCCTTGTGTGATGTCACACAGTGCTCAGTGCCCCGAATCCAGCCTGCAGCGTGGAAAGGGAAGGCAAAGTACTGGGCCAGAGTCAGTGCAGTTTGGATCTTCTTTCCACACTTTTGGTGGAAGGTTTGGGGTAAGAAGCTTCCAGCTTTTTTTGAATTTGCATGAGGAAGGGCAGGAAGGAAGGAGGGATGGGGGGAGGAGGTGGCAGCTGTCAAGTGATTAGCAGAAATAGCTTTTCTGTACTTTATAGAATCTCACTCTTTTTTAAAATTTAAATTTATTTAACAAATGCTTATGTAGCACGAACCATGTGCCAGGCACTGTTCTCAGCACTTTACAAAAACGGACTCCTTGATTCCACCCCCGCACACATCCCACAACTCAGCAAGGTAGCCACTTTCCTTATTCTCCTTTTAACAATGAGTACATTAAGGAACGGAGAGTTCCATGACTCGTTCAAGGCCACACAGCTGGTAAAAAGCAGAGCAGAGATTTGGACCCAAGCCCCAGAGTCCGTGCCCTTAATGGGTATGGAATGCTGTCGTTCACTCATTCACCACGTAAATGCCCACTGAGTGTTGGCTGTGCCGTTTTGACAAGCCCCAGAGATTTGGTGGGAGGGGGATAAACTCACTGCCAGGGGCCGATGACTTCTTGTCAGCAGCTGTGACGCACAGATGAAGGAAAAGGGTACAACCAGGTGCTCACTGGGAGTGAATCACTCCACTTTACAGATGAAGGGAGACTAGGGGACATGCCTGTGTTCAAGGTTACCCAGCTGAGGGTAGGCCGGTCTGGCTAGGTGTCCAGCTGCCCATCTCCACATGCTAAGTGTGTCACTGTGGATTTTTACAGGATGGAGGCCCATGGGAGGCAGTCAACGGAAGTTTCCACTGGTCTCTGCCTACCCCAGCTGCAGCCCTGCATGGGCGGGATCTGGGCCTGGGACCAGCTTCCTTTCTGAGTGAGGAGGCTTGGGTGTCCCTCTCTAGCCACCTGGCAGAAGGGCTGTAACCGAATCCTTCTGCTACCTTGTGTTCCTTGGGGGCGGGGGTGGTTGGGGGGGAGCAGACCATGAGCTTGTTCAGCACAGGGAAGCTCAGGCGTGATTTGTGGGGACAGGAGCCCATGGGGAGGATCCTGTGGACTGCTCCGTCCTGTAAGACCCTGCGATTTGCCAAAGGCAAAGATGCCCCTGACTCACAGGTTTTAGGCCAGCAGGACTCAGCATTTCCAAACTCTTGACGCTTGGGATATAGCCAAAGTCCGCTCACAGGTGGGACAGGGTGGTTCAGGGCTGGGGTCTGGGTCAGAAGGGCCTGTGCTCCAGCCCCACAACTTACTGACTGTGTGATGCCTTCCAGAGCCTCAACTTGCTTATCTGTAAAATGGGGAAATACTAGTTTCCCTCTTGGAGCACTGTCCAAAGAAACGATGCAGTTGGCATCCCATAAATGTCAGTAGCAACAGTGCCTGACCCTGGGCCTCACAACTTGGGGACTCTCCAGCAGGAGGTACAGCACTGGGAGGGACTCTTTATTTAGGGACCTCTGCCTTCCAGCTGGGACCTAGCTCTGACTGCTCCCCGCCCTAATGCCTGGCCTTGCCCCATCATTGCTACTTGAGAAAGGTAGCACCTTCGCTTTCAGGGTCAGGGAAAGCTGGGCCCAAGCAGCCTCTGCTGCTGAGCAGCCCTCCACCCTCCACCCTCCACAGTTATCTGGAGGCTCCAGATGGAGCTCTTCTAATTAGGGGTTTGTTACAACAGGAAGTCAGTCCCGGTTGGATTCTCAGGCTCCATGGCCTGTCATTGCCCTCCTGGGACACCTTTCTTGGGGCTTTTTGGGTCATCGACAAGTTTAAATTATTTTTTTCTTTGCTTGTGGACATTTATTAGTCCTACTGTGTGCCAAGAACTGAGACAGACATGCATGAGGTTAGGGCTGTGGAAAAGCACGTAGCCCAGGCCTCTGGCACACCACATGCGAGCTAGGATATGGCTAAAGGGTGTGATAAATGGTATCAAGGAAATGAATAGGCTAAAAGGACAGAATAGGGAAAGAGGCAGCCTTATAGGGGAGAAGGTGGGGGGAAGATGTCACAGGAGAGGGACCAGCACAGATGAATTCCTGAAGCCAGAGCATCTCCTTAGCCCCTGACACAAGTCTGTTAACCCTCTTGAAGCCCCAGTTACTCAGGCCTCCTTCCTCCTTCCTCCTTCACTGTCAAGTAAACTGATTAGTGACCCAGGGAAAGAGAACAGCTCGTGCAAAAGTCCTGTGGTGGGAACAGATGATACGTGCATTAGTGTCCTGGGGCTGACATTTAAAAGTACAACAAACTGGGTGGCTTAAACAGAAATTTGTACCTCACAGTCTCAAGCCTAGAAGGCTGAAATCAAGGTTTTGGCAGGATCAGTCCCTTCTGAGGGCTTGAGGGAGAATCTATTCCATGCCTTTCTACTAGCTTCTGGTGTTGCTGGTGATCTTTGCCATTTCTTGGCTTGTAGAGGAATCACCCAGACCTGTGCCTTCATCATCACATAGTGTTTTTCCTGTATGACTGTGACCAAATTTCCCCTTTATATAAGGACACAACAGCTGTATTGGATTAGGGGTCTTCCCAGCCTCACCCTTCCCAAGTATGACCTCTTCTTTTTTTTTTTTTTTTTTAAGATTTTATTTATTTATTTGACAGAGATCATAAGCAGGCAGGGAGGCAGGCAGAGAGAGGAGGAAGCAGGCTCCCTGCTGAGCAGAGAGCCTGGATTCGGGGCTTGATCCCAGGACCCTGGGATCATGACCTGAGCCGAACGCAGAGGCTTTAACCCACTGAGCCACCCAGGCACCCCAGTATGACCTCTTCTTAACTAATTTCATTTACAAGGATCTATTTCCAGATAAGGTCACATTCAGAGAAACTAGGTTTGACACATGAATTCTGTTGGTGTTGGGGGAGACAGGGATTGGCACACAACTAAACCCATAAAAATGTGTTCTAGAAACAGCAAGGCTGGCGTGGCTGGAGCAGAGTGAAGGTGGCTGGTGGCAGAGATTGCCTGGGGCCTGGTGGGCCACAGTGTGGAGTGTGGGACATGTTCTGGGCATCTAGGCCTGCTCTGAGTATGTCATTTCATCTGGGAAGCAGGAGAGACTGTAGAATAATTCGAGGGAGTGCAGAAACTCGGGGGCAGTGTGGCCATGGGTGAGTAGAGGCTGAAGGACTGAGGGTAGAGAAGGGGGAAATCGTCACTGCTTGGCCCTGGGTTTAATGCCTGGCTGTTTCCCAGCTACCCAGAAGAACAAAGCCTTCCTGAGGGAATGGGGACTGTGCCACGCTGGGATTCAAATCCAGGTTTACAGTTTTCACTGTGTGACCTTGGGTAAGTTACTTAGCCTCTCTGCATTTCAATTCTTTCATTTGTCAAATGGGGATGCCACCCCATTTCACAGATGAGGAAACAGAGACTCACAAGGCCACTCATTGAGAAAGTAGCAGAGACATGAACTGAGCCTGTTGATTCTGAAACATGCATCCCTTTCCCTCCACATACTTTCAGAAAATGTCAGCATCCCTCCTCCTATCACGGAGGTGAGCCCAAGCCGGCCCCTCTGGCTCCCTCCAGCATTTAGTGAGAAGGGATTACTCAGATATGGCTGGTAGGGAACTGTCTGCGGTTCTTGCAAACCCGTGTTCTGTTGTCGTTTGAGCCTTGTTGCCTGGAGAATGAAAATTCTGGTTGCTTTAAATGAGCCAGGCTCTGCATTAAGTAGCCAACCTGGTTTCATACTCTGGGAGGCAAACTTGGTATGTACCCATTTTCTAGATGGTGAAAGAGGCTTAGAGGAGGAAAGCACTTGCCTCTGTTGGGAGGAGGTGGAGCTGGGCCTCACACCCCCTTGGCTGGCCACCACCACGGGATCGGCCCACTCTGTGGTGCAGTTCTGTCCTCAGTGGGCAAATGCCAGCTCGCGGTGCACTCTCCGCTGGGGAACAAGGGCTCCTTATTCCAACCCTGCCGTGTCTGTTCTGTCTGTACAAGGCAACCAGGCTCAACATATGGCAGGAAGACACACTGGGCTGGCCTTGTGGGGCCTGGGGTGACATCAAGGGCACCGGGCACCGTTCCATTTCTTCTTGCCCCTCCCCCGCTCTGCACTTCGGAGCTGGGAGGAGCCCTGAGGGATGGGGGAGGAGGTGCTGTCCTCAGATGCCAGCACTATTTTTGGAGCTGCTTTGATCCCGATTGCCTGGCAAGTGGGCTGTGACAGGCGCCTGGAGCCGACCCCACTTGGATACAGTCAGCCATGGATGCTGGCTTACCCCACTGTGGCTCTTGCCCTGGCATTTCCGGAACTGGGCACAGACTCCCGTCCTCCAGTCTGGATGCCTTTTATTTCTTTTACTTCCCAAACTGCCAGGGCTGGAACCTCCAGGACAATGTTGAGCAGACTTTGCCAGAGGGGACATCCTTGTCTTGCTCCTCATCTCAGAGGGGGACGTATTCCGTCTTTTAGCAATGGGTATGATTTATCAGGTTGGGGAATTTCCCTGCTAGTCTTCGTTTGTTCAGTGCTTTTGTCGTGAAGAGGTGTTGGATTCTATCAAGTGTTTTTTTTTTTTTTTTTTTTTTTCCTGAAAGATGCCTTCTTTTAAAACGCCCCAGGCAACCCACGCTTCCTTCTGAGGATGAAATCTCAAATGCAGAGCCAAGGAGTGATTTGTTAAATCATTGTTTGTGCACTTGTGTGTTAGTCTCTGAAACAGGTATTAAAATGATGTCTTGTTGGTCAAACAGCAGGGGTCACTGCTCTTAGGCCAGGAATTCAAGTTTCTGGGTTTTTTTTTTTCTTTTTAAAATTGTTATTTATTTATTTTTAAAAAATAAGCTCATTTGCCAGGTAAGCAGGTTTTTTTTTTTTTTTTTTTAAGATTTTATTTATCTATTTGACAGAGATCACAAGTAGGCAGAGAGGCAGGCAGAGAGAGAGGTGGAAGCAGGCTCCCTGCCTAGCAGAGCATCGGAAGCCGGGGCTCGATTCCAGAACCCTGGGATCATGACCTGAGCCGAAGGCAAAGGCTTTAACCCACTGAGCCACCCAGGCGCCCGTGTTATCTTTTTTTTTTTTTTTTTTTTTTAAGATTTTATTTATGCGACAGAGAGAGACAGCGACAAAGAGAGAACACAAGCAGGGGGAGTGGGAGAGGGAGAAGCAGGCTTCTCGCTGAGCAGGGAGCCCCATATGGGGCCTATCCCAGGACTCTGGGATCATGACCTGAGCTGAAAGGAAAGGCAGACGCTGCTTAAGGACTGAACCCCCCCAGGCGTCCGGCGTTTCTGCTCCAGTAAATGAGACATCAGCCCAGCCTGAGGGAGGAGGGTTGAGCTCCAGGCCTCAGCAGCCGTGCTGTGGGCCCCTCTGGGGCCACCAGCCCCCTTGGCCCTCACTCCCGCTCTGCCTCCAGGCCTATGAGAAGCGCTTCCCCACCTGCCCGCAGATCCCCGTCTTCCTGGGCAGCGAGGTCCTGCGCGAGTCCCGCAGCCCGGATGGGGCGGTCCACGTGGTGGAGCGGAGCTGCCGGCTGCGCGTGGAGGCCCCACGGCTGCTGCGGAAGGTGAGTGGGGAGGAGGGTCCCAGGGGCTGAGGGAGGGGCGCAGAGGAGAGTTCTGGGGTGGGGGACCTGGGGGCGGGTTCAGGTGGTGGACAGAGTTTGTGGGAGTGTAGGTGCCAGTATGGGGAGTCCTGGGATTGGGGGCAGGAGGGTCTGGGTTGAGGTCTAGTCTGGGAAGGACCAAGGCCTAGGGGCTGATTGATGGGCTGGGAACTAGGGTGGGTAGGCACCCGGGGTCTCAGGGTCTGGGGGTGGAGGGCCAGCTGGTGGGGCGAGGCCAGGTCTCCGCAAATCTCCATGTCCTGCAGGCGCCACCATTGCCCTTCCCTTGCAGATTGCTGGCGTTGAGCACGTGGTCTTCGTGCAGAGAAACGTGTTGAACTGGAGGGAGAGGACCCTGCTCATCGAAGCCCACAACGAAACCTTCGCCAGCCGCGTCGTGGTCAATGAGAACTGCAGCTACACAGTGAGCCTGTGTCCCGCCCCTCCCCCTTGCACCAGCTCAGCACGCCCCCTCCTCTGCGCAGGGGCCTTGTCCTTTACAAGTCGTAGGACACCAGGTTTCCATCTGCAATTCAGATGCACAGCTGATACTTTGTTGTTTGTTTAAGTAGTGGCAAGTATTGCTTGGGACACTCAACAAAATATTATTCATTGTTTATCTGAAATTCAAATGTGGCATCCTGTATTTTGCTGGCGAAACCTGGCAACCTGCCTCCCCCTTCCTCTTTTTTTTTTTTTTTTTAAAGATTTTATTTATTTAGTTGACAGAGAGAGAGATCACAAGTAGGCAGAGAGGCAGGCAGAGAGAGAGAGGTGGGAAGCAGGCTCCCCGCTGAGCAGAGAGCCCAGGACCCACGAGATCTTGACCCCAGCCAAGGCAGAGGCTTTAATCCACTGAGGCACCCAGGTGCCAACCCCCCTTCCTCTTCTCTCTCTCCTTTCCTCCCTCCAAGAAATGCACCCTCATTTACAGTTTCTCCATCTGTTTTTAAGTGGGGTTAATGCACCTACCGCATGGGTTGTATTGAGGATTAAAGGAAGTGAATTATCCAAACCCCTTGGAAGAGTGCCTGGCACATACCAAGCCCCGTAGGTGTGTTATCTTGTAATATAATTAAGGGTCGTTCGTATTATTCTTCAGTACACACTGACTGGGTGCCTACTATGCGCCAGGGCACCTGGTGGTGGACTAGTCCGCTTGACTGCTGGGCTCACGAAAACTCCCATTCCAGTGGGAGACAGATAAGGGAAAAAAGTCAACATATACTTACAACGTTGTCACAAGTGCTAAGAAGGGATCCAGCAGGCAGGATGAGGGAAGGGAAGGGGACAGGTACTCTCTTACGTACCAGTGTCCCTTAGGCCTCTCTGAGGAGGAAGCTGAGAGCTGACAGATGAGAGGACTGGGAACAGAGTTCTGGGGCAGGAACAGCATATGCGAAGAGCCTGGAGTGGATGAGTAAAGTCTGGGGATAGGGACCTCCAGAGGGTGGAGGGAGGGAGGAGTCTGGAGGCATTTGCTGGGATGCAGCCCAGCTCTGCCACTTTCTTGCTGAGTGATGTTGGGCAAGTTGGTTCCCCTCCCTAGGCTGCCTCGGAGGTTTCTGCCAGGGGAACCTACCTCATCTGGTGCTGGCAGGAACAAATGAGATTTTGTAGGTGAAGCCCCCTTAGCCTCTGCTAGATTCCAAATGGTGGTTTTCATGATGATAAGTCCGACATCGTAACTATAGTGCATTAGAGGTGTTTCAGGGGGAGCCTCCTCCGTAGCAGGGCACTGCCTTGTTCATCAGTCTGGTCCCCAGCACTTGGCGTTGGTGCCTTGTAGACAGCAGGTATCCAGGAAATGCCCATTGCTTTTTCCTTCCATATTTTCAAATCCTCTTGGGACCCCCTGGAAACTGGGCCCAGGATGTTCAGATGCTTACCTATAGGAAAGTGCGGGTGGCAGTTTTTAATGAATCGTTTTTAGTGCACTCTTTCTCAGAGTGAGTTCGGCCCACAGCTGAATCAGCATCACCGAGGCTGCTTGGGAAATGCAGGTTTCCAGGCCATGCCCTGGACCCATTCAGCCCAGACAGCTGCATGTTTAGCAGACTCCCCGCTCGTGTTTCTGCCCACGGAAGTCTGAGAAGTACTAAGCCTGGGCCTGCACAGTCGCTGTGTCAACAAAGTTTGCATATATATATATATATATTTTTTAAATAATACATATATATATAACACATACTTTAAAATATATACCTAAAATATATACTAATTATGTTTAACTTGCTTATATATATTTAAATATTAAATATATTACTCATTTAAAGATATCATTCTGTAACAATTTTTAAGGGAGAGGCACGCACATACCAGACCCACTTTCTCCTGTCCCCTCATGAGAAGGCTCTTTGTTCTTTACCACTTTGCATTGTTCTCTGAGCGAGGCTGCTGCCCCTCCCCCTGCCCTAGGAGCTCCACCCCCCCAGGTGCTGTCGCTATATGCTCTGGCTGGGCCCACAACACCAAGAGTGTGGGGGGGCGTGGTATCCCCACTCTGGGACCTTATCATCACCCCTGCCTGGCTTTCAGGTCCACCCTGAGAATGAAGAGTGGACTTGCTTTGAGCAGTCTGCCTCGCTTGATATCCGGTCCTTCTTTGGCTTCGAAAGTGCCCTGGAGAAGATCGCCATGAAGCAATACACAGCCAACGTCAAGAGGGTAAGAGGCGGGCTCCTGGGTCAGTCACAAGGAGGAAGGTACACAGACCTCAGAGCCAGCCATCCTGGTTCAAAACCCGCTCTGCCACCCAAGTGACAACCCAAGTGACATCGGGCAAGATGGATCCTTAACTTTCCTTGGCTTCAGTCTTCTCATCCATAGAATGGGTATCCTAATAATGCCCATAACACACAAGATAATGAGTGGAAACCACCCGGCCGGGAATGGAGACACCATAATCATTATCCTGAAGCTCCGTGATGTTTGGGGCTTGTGCAGTGAACTCGGGACAGAGGAAGGGCTTTCTCTGGTGCTTTGCCCCAGTTGATTGCTGCGTAAAGATCTCAGACCCGTCCCTGAGGAGACGGGTAATGAAACAGATGAAATTCATTTTAACAGTATATTTTATCCAACGTATTATCCAGAGAAAACTTATTAATGAACTCTCTTATGTTTTTTTGTACCACACTAACTCTTGGATTTCCAGTTTGTATTTGACACTCGTGGCACGTCTCTGTTCGGACTGGCCACATTGCAACTGCTCGATAGCCACACGTCAGGGTCGGGACGGCAGCCAGGTGGGCGTGACAGGCTGACGGGCTCACCTGCCCTGGTGCTCATGTGCCTCTGATCTCTCTGGCTTCCAGGGGAAGGAGGTGATTGAGCATTACCTGAACGAGCTCATCTCCCAGGGCACCTCTCACATTCCCCGCTGGACGCCTGCCCCCGTCAGAGAGGAGGACGCCCGCTCTCAGGCTGGCCCGAGGGATGCTGGCTCCCTGCAGGCTGACAGGCCCAGCAGCACCCCAGGCCCTGCTCCTGAGACGGTTCTTACCGAGGGTAGGTCCCTGCGGCGGATGCCAGCTGGCCAGGTCTCTGCCTTTGGCCACCCCTTCCCCCCTGCCAGCCACCCGGTCCCCGGAAACCTGCTTAGGGTTTGCTCACTCCGTGGGAGGAGAACTGCTGCGCGTCCCCTTGGGAACGGGTCTGGGACCTGGAATGAGTCAGCTTCCTCCCTTTCCCGAAGCTTCACCCTCTCTCCCTTCCGGCCCAAGAGCCAGAACTGGTTTATTTCTAAATCAGGAATTGACCTGATCTGGTGCCTCAGGGCTGCCCTTTTCTCCTTTTGTTGTTGTTGTTGTTGTCTTTTACTATTTTTAATTATATGAGTAAGGCATGATGATGGTAGGGAAAAAACCTCAAATTTCTTGGAAGATGTAAATTAGGAAGTAAGACTCCTTTCTTCTCCCTCGAGGCCATAATAGTTTTGTGCTTATAATTCCTGAAACTATCTAGGCATTTATACGTACATAATACGTACACACACATGCATACACAGGCAAGCAGACGTGTATAACTTATATGTTGAATGAGTGAGAGCATGTTATACATTCTACTGGATGTTTTGCTTATTTTCAATTCCTGATGTTGCTTGAACAGTTTTCTGGATCATTGTTTCTGTCTCAGCACCTTGCAGTATTTTACGGTGTATTTGGGCCCTACCATAACTTAACTTATTAATAAACACGTATTGATTATTGATTATTTTTAGTTAATTTAGCTTATCTTCTATTAATGGATATTTAGTTTTCTGGTTTTTAATTTTTTTCCACTTAAAAATATAAATAATATATCTTTCTACTTAAGGTTGTTTTTATATTTATGTAAGCATATAGGTAGCATACTTTTTTTTTTTTTAATTTCCAGAGAGAGAGAGAGAGAGAGAGAGAATGAGAGTACAAGCAGGGGGAGCAGCAGACAGAGGGAGAAGTAGGCTCCCTGCTGAGTAGGGAACCCAATGTGGGACCCCATCCCAGGATCCTGGCATCATGACCTGAGCCGAAGGCAGATGCTTAACGACTGAGCCCCCCAGGCATCCCATAGCATAAAATTTTTTTTAAGTTGAATTGTTGGGTCAAAGGTTATATGCAGACAAAATTTTGGCTGATTTACCAATTAGGCTTACAAAGACATTGTACTAATCAATGTTCTCCCCAAAAGGGCATAGCTGTGTCTATTCCTGACCTCACTCCAGTTCCCCACGAGACTGTGCCTGGGTGGCTCTGTTGGTTAAGCGTCTGCCTTCCACTCGGGTCATGATCGGGGTCCTGGGTTCGAGACCTAAGTTGGGCTCCCTGCTCAGTGAGGGAGTCTGCTTTTTCCTCTCCCTCTGCTTCTCCCTCTGCCTCTCCTTCTGTTTTTCCCTCTGAGTCTCCACCCCTCCCCGCTCGTGTACTCTCTCTCTAATAAATAAATACAATCTTTAAAAAATATGAACTGAAAGCAAACAGTGACCAATGGTAGACGAGTGGGGCCAAATATTATTTTCTTGTTTTTAGTGACTCCATATTGTTTTTTTGTGAATCTCTGTTCTTGTACTTTTTTATTTTCCTATTGATTCCTTGATTCCTATTTCCCATTGATTTCTTACTGCTTTGTAAGAGCTCTTTGTACTGAAGGCTATTAGCCCTTTGTCATATTTTAAAACTTTTGTTGACATGGGAAATGTTCACAATATAATGTTAAAATTAAAAAAAAAAATCCCTAGGACTCAAAACTACATATACTCCATGAATTCAGTTTTAACCATACGCATTTGTGCTTACGAAGATTCGGTCTTTCCTTGGGGGCCACTGAAGTGTAGGGCTTGGCTTCCTTTGACATGTGCCATGTAACCAATAATACATCTGGGGCAGTGTTTAGGGAGAACAAAATTCATTCACTCAACAAACATTTACTCTGTACCAATTGTATATGTACTAGCTGGCTACTGGGGTACGTGCACTTCTAAAATATTTAAAAAATTAAAACTTCTGCCCCTTCTTGTGCACATTGTCTGGTGGTCATGCCCTGTGCCCTCCTCATTTTGCACCAGGCTTTTCCTCCCTTGTCCGTCTGTGCTGTCCAGCAGCAGGGCTGGTGTTTGGGATGGCTGGCGAGAGGCAGAGTCAAGCCCCTTCCGCCCGGCCCTGAATCACTGGGCCTTTGTGCTCAGGAGAAAGGGGCCTTCACAGCTGCCCAGAGGCCGGAAGGATGCTGGTATCTCCTGCCTCCCTTGTGCTTTCTCCCTCATCCTCTCCAAGCCCCTTTCTCATCTCCAGCCTCTCTGAGGCTCCCCCACCCCTACACCACCAGCATCTCTCCTGCTTCTGTTTACCCAGATGCCTTTTGACCTCCAGCCTGGACTGTTTTTATGTTAGAGGGAACCATTGGGTCCTACTGCTGCTTGTGCACACATCCCACTTATTTTCTTCTTGCGCATACAGAGAACGGGCTGTGCCCGTGGGGGCTGATCTTGTGGACCGCCTACCTGCTGCTGAGATGCTCGCATGCTAATGTCCGTGCCGGCATCTGCCGCCCCGGCAGTTAGGAGTGGGTACCGGGACCTCAGGTTGGAGCCCAGCCTCTAAATGCCTGAACATGCTGACCCCAAACAGCCCAATCACGCAACTGGACAGGACTGAACACTGGGAATGATCTGTGCAACTCCTGGGCTGTATTTCGGGGTCAGGGCTCTGTCTATGAAAAGCCTCAAACCCACAAGGGGGCCGGGAGGTGGGAAGGCAAAAGGAACTGTACCTACGGACCATCTCTTTTATGATGGGGCACTGCATGCTTTTGTTGCTACTTAACCTCTCCTGACCTCAGTTTTGTCTTCCATGAAGTGGGGACAGTAGTGCCCCTGCCTCACAGGGGTGCTGGGAGAGCTCCCTGAGATGACGCATGTCTGGAAACAATGAGCACATGTTGTTAATAATCTTCAGAGAGCAGAACAGCTCCGGGGGGGGGGTGTGTGTGGGAATTACCTGGATTTCCAAGGGTCAAAGGACACATCACCTGCCACAGTGAGATCCAGGCCGGCCCCACCATGAGTTTTCATAACCATCTTGGAAATGGGTCGGCAAGACCAGAGGGTGTGGAACCCCCGTGGCTGTTCTTTGGTGAAAGGGCCACTGTACCCGACGCTTCTGATCTGAGGTGGCCAGTGAGATGAGGGTTCCAGAAAGAGTAGACAATGTGGAGAAGATTGCCCTCTGGTCCTGAACTCCCCCATCTTCTCCCGCAGGGGACAAGCTGGATGCAGACTATATTCAAAGGTACCTGGGCCATCTCACACCCGTGCAGGAGAGCTGCCTGATCCAGCTTCGGCACTGGTTGCAGGAGACCCACAAAGGCAAGGTGGGTGCAGAGCTGGGGACTACCAGAGCCCGTTCAATGGTAGCTACTTCAGGCCCTGGTGGCAGAAGGGTGGGGTAAACAGGCTGATGTCATTAGCAATCCTGGGAACTTCTATTTTACCTTCCTTTTTTTCTAATTTAAATTCAACTTAATTAACGTATACTTTATTATTAGCTTCAGAGGTAGAATTCAGTGATTCATCAGTTGCTTACGACACCCAGGGCTCATTATTTCAGGCCCCCTCCTTAAATGCCCATCCCCAGTTATCCCGTCCCCCCACCCACCTCCCCTATTTGCCTCCTTTTTATTATGTATTGTCTCATCTATAACGCATATAACACATATTGTCTCATCTATAACGCATATGCTGTGTGCACCGCTGATCACAGGCTTTCTCATCCTCTGCACTGTTGACATTTGAGGCTGGACAGTTCTCTATGGGGTGGGGGGGGAGGTCTTATACATTGCGGGGTGCTGGCCTCACTGGAAGATAACTTCTTCTCCCCCAGCTGCGACCCCAGACTCTAAGCCCTATCCCATGAATGTCCATCATGCTTGTAGGTCCCAAGCACGGACTTGACCTTCAGCTCTGCTGAGTAAGAACATCCAGCTTGCCCTTCCTTCCTATCCCCTCCCCAGGCTGGGCAGGGCAGACAAGGGAGACAGAGGGGCAGACAGGGGAGTTTACTTTCATGTTGGGCTGTGCTTTAACCTATCTGCCCGTTTTCTCATCTGTAAAGCAGGATAATGCTGGCAGTTGCCATCTGGACTGAACTACGAGGGACAAGGCATGTTAAGTGCCCAGAGTTGTATCTGGCTCGGGATGAACACTTAGGCAAGGGGAGATTTCCCTGGGGCTGGCTTTCTCTTGCCTGTTGATATTTGCCCAAGGAAAGGAAGGAGAGCTGGCAGGGTCTTCACTTGTCCCCTCGGCCTCTCAGTTAGACTCTCAGTTAGACTCTGGGTTCTGTGTGATAGGAATGCACCTTGATTCAAGGCAAACAATAAGGAGAGGAGTGTTTATTGGCCCATAGAACTGTTGAGCAGGCTGTATTAATTTTCTAGGGCTGCTGAAAGAAAATGCCACAAACTGAGGGGCTCGAAACAACAGAAACGTATTTTCACAGTTCTGGAGGCCAGAAGTCTGAAACCCAGGCGTGGGCAGGGTTGGTTCCTTCTGAAGGCTCCGCGGGAGGATCTGGGCCATGCCTCCTCCCTCCTGGCTTCTGGTGGCTGCTGCTGGTCCTCAGCTTTTAGACGCGCCGCTGCCATCTCTGCCTCCATCATCGTCCTGTGGACTTCTTACCCCTGTGTGTCCTGTGTCTGTGTCCCAACTCCCTTCCTGGAGTGGGGCCTACCTATGCCAGTGCGACCTCATTTTAGCTAATTATATCAGTATAGACTCGTTCCCAAATAACGTCCCATTCTGAGGTTTTGGGTGGATATGAATTTTGAAGGGACATCACTCAGCCTCGCCCAGGGGGCCATGCAACCTGTCTCAGGGATGTCCTGAACCAGGGCTCACATGCCGTTGGGACCGCTGAGCTCTTGTATCTTGTATCTGTATCTTGTTATCTTGTATCTGTTTGCTTCTGTTTCATCCCCGTTGGACTTCCTTCCCCGTTGAGCTTGGAGCTGTGGCTGCCCGTGGCTTGTAGACTCACCTTTTGCCACTGCAGAGAAAGGGGTTCACGACCCATTCTTCTGATTTAAGTTGTCTACGTGCCGTGATCGGGCTGTGCCACCCCTGAGGCCCTGGGAGTGGCGTGCTGATTGGCAACACCAGCTAAAACCAGGATTGGTGCTGGGGAGTGGGGAAGTAAAGCAGCTCCCCAAAAGAAAAGAGGTATGTGGGGAGGGAAGAAAGTCAGGCAGCCGAAACTCGCAGATTTTCCCCTACAGCTCACCCCTAGACTGCGTCATGGTTAAGTGTATCATCCTCTTCCCAGCTACGTATTTTGCAGAGGAGACAGGAGACGTGCTCTCCATAATTTTGTCCGTGGGTTAGGGAATACCGTTCTACGCCCTTTCTCCTTCTCTCAGATTCCCAAAGATGAGCATATCCTCCGGTTCCTGCGGGCCCGTGACTTCCACCTGGACAAGGCCCGGGAGATGCTTTGCCAGTCCTTGAGCTGGAGAAAGCAGCACCAGGTGGATCTCCTCCTCCAGACGTGGCAACCGCCTGCCCTCCTGGAGGAATTCTACGCAGGGGGCTGGCACTACCAGGACATAGGTGAGTCCCTTTACCTCCATAATGCAGAGCGTCGTACACTTTGGTCACTGCCAAAGGTGCTTTGAAGGTCGCGTTTCAGGTTGGCCTCTTATTATTTTTCCTTTTGACTCTTCTGGGTATCTGGAGATTCACCTTGGGGTTCACCCAGCCATGGGGAAAGTAGGGCCGGGCATTTTGGGCTCAAAGCACTATTTCTCACTCAGGGGCAGCCTTAACCCACACTTGCTTTTTTTTTTTTTTTTTTTAAGATTTATTTATTTGACAGACAGAGATCACATGTAGGCAGAGAGGCAGGCAGAGAGAGAGGAGGAAGCAGGCTCCCCGCTGAACGGAGAGCCCAATGTGGGGCTCGATTCCTGGACCCTGGGATCATGACCTGAGCCGAAGGCAGAGGCTTTAACCCACCGAGCCACCCAGGTGCCCCGCCCCTTGCTTTTGATCTTTGGGACCCCACACGTGATGACTGCATGAGTTTGCATGAGTGCCGGGGCTGCCGAAGCAAATTACCCCACGCCGGGTGGCTTAAGGCCATAGAGATGTATGTTCTCATAGTTCTGGAGGCAGAAGCCCAAACTCAAGGTGTGAGCAGGGCCATGCTCCCTGCAGTGTCTGTAGGGGAGAGTGTCTCCCTGCCTCCTCCCGCTCCTGGGGGCTCCCAGCGTTCCTTGGCTTGTGGTCATGTCACCCCAGTCTCTGCCTGTCTTCACATGGCTGCCCTCTGGCTGTCTCTCTGTGTCCTCGCCTCCTCTTTTTTTTTTTTTTTTAAAGATTTATTTATTTATTTATTTGACAGACAGAGATCACAAGTAGGCAGAGAGGCAGGCAGAGAGAGAAGGGGAAGCAGGCTCCTTGCCAAGCAGAAAGCCTGATGCGGGGCTCAATCCCAGGACCCTGGGATTAAAGGCAGAGGCTTTAACCCACTGAGCCACCCAGGTGCCCCTCCTCTCCTCCTCTTAGAAAGACCCCAGGTCACTGGATTTAGGGGCCACACTGATCTAGCAGGATTTCCTCTGGAGGTCCTTCTCTAATTTCATCCGCAGTCTATTTCCAAATAAGGTCGCATTCAGAGGTTCTGGGTGCCCGTGAATTTTGGGGGGACACTGTTCAACCACTACAAATAACCTCCCTCAGTTTCTCACCAAGCTGCCCTTGATGCCTGTGCCCATTATTCTTTTCAATGCCTTTTAAGTAAAAATTCACATATATTGATTAGGGTGAGTGCTTGATTCTCCTGGAGAACCGGTTGGAGCACTTTATTTTAATACACAGTCGTTCCTTATTATTCATGGATTCCATATTGGCGAATTTGCCTACTCACGCAAATTTATTTGTAACCCCCAAATCAATACTCGGGTGCTTCTGTGGTCAATTAGGACCATGCTCAGAGTGGCAAAAAATCAGCTGTCTGACCTAAGTGTCCCCAGGATGTCCTTCTGCCTTTTTGTTTCAGCTCTCATACTGTTAACAAGAGTCCTTTTTAAAGTCCACTTCGTACTAGCTTTATTTTTCTTTTGGCAATTTTGTGCCTTGTGTGTGTGTGTGTGATTTTTGCTGTTTAAAGGCAAAGTGCGAAAGTGCTGGCCAGTGTTCCCGAGCACAAGAAGGCTGTGATATGCCTCACAGAGAAAATGTGTGTGTTAGGTAAGCTTCTTCTTCTTTTTTTTTTCCTGAAGATTTTATTTATTTATTTGACAGAGAGCGAGAGATCACAAGTAGGCAGAGAGGCAGGCAGATAGAGAGGAAGGGAAGCAGGCTCCCTGCTGAGCAGAGAGCCCGAGGCGGGGCTCGATCCCAGGACTCTGGGATCATGACCTGAGCTGTAGGCAGAGGCTTTAACCCACTGAGCCACCCAGGTGCCCCTAGAAAAGCTTCTTAAGGCTTGAGTGTTGTGCCTCTGGCCATGAGCTCACAATGTGGATGAATCAACAATTTATACCCAATAAGGTGTCCTTAATGAGCATGGCCTCTGAGGCTAGAGCTCCTGAATTCAATAAATTCAGGACAAGGTTATGTATCGATCAGTTAACAAAAATGTAATGTCTCAAGGCTCGCAGGGACCTTACCCCATATTATTCCTCAAAGCGATGCTTCATTGTTCCCTAACTCAGTGTTCAAGGTGACTTTAGGAAAGAAACATCACTACCATGAACAACAAGAATCGACTGTATTCGTACACACTTCCTTATTTTTCCTATTCGCTTTGGTTGACAGAAAGCTGAGAGCCAACACTATCCCCTCTCTCCATATTCCTTCCTAACACGGTTCATCTCTTCTTTTTTAAAAAGCTGTAAAGTAAACGGTTAATTTTAGGAGAGGTTTGCAGAAAAGTTGCTGAGGTCGTACAGAAAGGTATCCCGTGCCCCTCACCCGGTTTCCTGTGTGATGCAAATCTCTTTGACCCTTGGACACTTTGCCTCTCTGGCCATAACTGGTGTCAGCCCCTCTTGGGAGCAGGCAGAACATCCGCGAATAAAGGGACAGGAGGGGCCAGGCTGAGCCACAGCCTGGCATCGCCTCCTCCAAGGAGAAGTTTGGGTCTTGCCCTCTCCCTACCAGCCCTGAAATAATGTCCCTTCTCTTTGCTCGGCCTCCCTCGCCTACAAAGATGGCCGCCCCCTCTACATCCTGCGCCTGGGCCACATGGACACCAAAGGCTTGATGAAGGCTGTGGGGGAGGAGACGCTGCTGAAACACGTGAGTCGGGGTCCCCACTTTCCGGATCCCAGGGCTGCCCGCGGGCGGAACAGCCACCAGAACGTTTGCCAGCCCGTTCTCTACTTTCCAGGTTCTTTCTGTCAATGAGGAGGGACAGAAGAGATGTGAAGGGAACACAAAGCAGTTTGGCCGTCCCATCAGGCAAGAACCCCAGCCAGGAGCCAGTTCCCCCGAAATAGTAAAAACAGCCAAGGTTCATGGGGCGTAGACGCTGGGCCAGGAAGCATGCTGGGTACTTCACAGAAATGTCCTCTCTTCATTCTCACAACGATCCTGTGAGGCAGGGACTGTTACTGTCCCTGCTCTTTGTGGAGGGGGAAACTGAGACTCAGAGGGGCGATGCTCATCCAAGGTTGTTGCGAAATGGGTAAGTGGCAGAGCCGAGATTGGAACCTGTTCCCGTCTGCTTTGGGCTCAAAGACATGATGCCCTGTGCCCCATCACCCCCTCGATCTTGCTTTGTGAGGCCAGCTCTGCTCCCCCACCAAGTGCCACCTTGACTCTGTCTCCCAGGCAGGGGGACTTGCAGGTGTCACGGCACATCCAGGAACCACCGTCCCTCTCTGACTTCCCCCAACTGAGTACTTACAGTGGCACTGAACCTTTCTGAACAATAGCTTGCGCATCTGTAATGTGGGAGTCATATCACGAGTCCCAGGGTTTCTTTACGTATCATTAAAAACAATGACTGTCGAGGGGTAACACTGGCTCTTCAGCATGTGTTCTCCATAGTACTTGATTCACCTTGTCCTTCTTACAGCCCGGGGCGTGGGGAGCGGCAGGCTGCTCTTGCTGTTGCGGCTTTTTATCCTAACGTAGCCCGATCTTTGGGAAAATTAAGTTCCTTTGTTGTCTGGAGATTTCCTAAGGAGACATACATTGGTTGGGGTGAGAAATCGGTCAATCAGGGTCCTGCTCAGAAGTGGAATTCATCTGAGATGGCTCAGATGACAGGATGTCATGAGGGACTCCTTGCAGTGGTGTGGGCTGGATGAAGGGAACAAAGGCAGGATGGAGAGGCTCCTGGGGACTAGCTGCTGTGGTAAAACAGTCATTTCCCTAATGAATTAGTACCAGTGAAATGGAGGCACAGAGAGGTCAAGGAACCTGGCCAAGGCCACACAGCAGGTGGCAGAGCTGGCATCTGAATCCAGGCCATCTGGCTCTGGAGTGTGTGTTCTTAGCAGTCAGCACCTTTTCAACAATTGATAGCAGTAACTGGCTTTTATCAAGTGCTGCTATGGCCCGTCCCTGCAGAGCGCTTTACACATACTATCTCACTTAATCCTAACAACTGCTCCAGATGGGGACCCTTAGTGTCACTGCCACTGTCTTGATGAGGAAGTTGCCCGTGTCACACAGCTCTCGGGGGCGGAGGGGACACTGGAATTCAGGTGTCTAGCCTCAGAGGCCAGGCACTGAACTCATCCCATGGCCTCCCCAGCTGAGGGTCGGGGGTGGTAGCCTCCATGAGACTGTCCTGCCCCTCCACTCCCAGCCCTGCCTTCCTGAGTCTCTCCATCCCTTCCTGTCTGCCAGCCCCCGAGACTCCCTGAGGGTGTCAGAGCCCTGGGAGGTGGCAGAGCAAGCTGGAGTGAGTGGCCCGTCTCTGTCGCAGCTCCTGGACCTGCCTGGTGGACCTGGAGGGTCTCAACATGCGTCACCTGTGGCGGCCGGGGGTCAAGGCCCTGCTGCGGATGATTGAGGTGGTGGAGGACAATTACCCTGAGACCCTGGGCCGGCTGCTCATCGTGCGAGCCCCTCGCGTCTTCCCGGTGCTCTGGACGCTGGTGAGAGCAGGCGCCCGGGCCAGGCCCCTGCCAGGCAGAGATGGCCGAGATGGGGGGGGGGGTTCCCTTTGCCTGCTTGTTCCGTGTCATTTCTCCTAAGTTTGGGCTCAAAGACATGATGCCCTGTGCTTTATTGAGGTAGAACTCATGAACCATAAGGTTCACCCTTTCCAAGTGCTGAATTCGGTGGTTTTTAGTAGATTCACAGAGTTGTGCAACCATCCCACCAGAACATTATCAGCACACCAGAAGGAAGCCCTGTAGCCATCAGCAGCCCCACCGCTCCCCACTCCCCAGCTCCCAGCAGCTGTCAGGCTGCTTTCTGTCTCCATGGATTTGCCTGTTCGCGGTCTGTCCCGTAAGTGGGATCATACAATACGAGGTCTTTTGCATCTGATTACTCTCACTGAGCGTCTCACTGAGCGTCTCACTGAGCGTCTCACTGAGCGTCTCACTGAGCGTGCTGATCCCCCATTCATGCGTGCTGTAGCTCGGATCAGTCCTTCAGTCCTTTTTATGTCTGAATACGACTCTGCCGTATGGGTGGACCAGGATTTATGTATCTGTTGTCCTGCTTGTGAACACTGGAGTCGCACTCGACAGTACAGCATCCCTGGGGTTCCTGTGAGTCGGCTCCAAGGAGTGTTGGGATTCTGTGCTGTCCGTATTTTATTTTATTTAAAAAATATTTTATTTATTTATTGCTGTAGGGATTTTTTTTTTTAAGACTTTATTTATTTATTTGACAGGGATCACAAGTAGGCAGAGAGGCAGGCAGAGAGAGAGAGAGAGAGGAGGAAGCAGGCTCCCCGCTTGAGCAGAGAGCCCGATGCGGGGCTCGATCCCAGGACCCTGAGATCATGACCTGAGCCAAAGGCAGAGGCTTAACCCAGTGAGCCACCCAGGCGCCCCTGCTGTAGGGATTTTAAAACATTTTATCCAAGACCCACAATAAGAAATATACATTATGTTATAGCCCAACACACACACACACACGAAACAGATCTGCAAGTGATGGTTTTACCCTCTTCACTCTTCTATTCCATTCCATTAAAAATTGGCTAGACACAATGCCCTGATTCCATCTCACCACCATGAGCAGGTTGTCACTGGCACTTGGAAACCACTGGGGTCTTGCTGCTGGTCCACAGGCCCCCTCCAAGGATTCAGCGTCCCAGAAAACCAGAGAACCTCTACTACAAATTGAGGTTCAATCAGACAGACATTTGAGAGTTAAGTGGATTCAGTGCTTCACTAAGCACCTACTATGTGCCAGACACCTTCCAGGCCTTGGGGATTTGGAATAAACAAGCCAGCCTCTGTGTCTCCCCACCACTGTCACTGGGTGGGGAGAGATAAAGCAGATAACCCCGCACAAGCCAACGCTTCATGGTTCCCTGTGACAAGGGACTTGTCACAGGGAACCTGGGACTTAGCCTCTCCAAGAACCCTGTGCGTGAGGATGGCAGGGTTCTTGGAGAGGCTAAGTCAGGCAGTGGGTGATGCAGAGAAGTAATTTAGATTGGAGAACTGAGGAAGGTCCCTCAGAGGAGGTGACTTGTGGCTGAGACCCTCAGAAGGAGCAAGAGTCATGCAGGGAAGGGTGGGGAGGAAGGACAGGCCAGGCAACCCACATAGCATGGGCCAAGGCCTGGAGGCAGGATTGTGTTTGATGCTTTTGAGAACCTGAAAACCCAGTCTGGAGTGGTTGGAGCAAAAAGAAAAAGGGCTGGTGGCCCTGGCAGAGGCTGGGGAAATGCTCAGAGACCAGTGCCTGCCAAGTCCAGGCTGTGGTGAAGGTGGGCTTTGTCCTGGGGCACTAGGGAGCCATGGAGGATTGTCAACAGGAGGGGATGTGAGCAGACTTCTGGGGCAGAACATTCTCTGGCTCCTGTGGCTACTTCAAGGCTCTACTGGGGCTGGGCCAGGGAGCAGGAGCTGTGGGAGGGACGGGCAGGACCTGCTCGTAAAGCTTTTTATCTTGAAATATACTGATCTTTGTGAAAATGATGTTCCCTTGCTGTTTGGATACTGGGTGATGGTGGGAGCCATTTAGGGTGCTGGCCAGAAGTGGGATTCACCCCAATGGCTTAGTGGGGACGTAACATGAAAGAACTCCTGGCAGAGGTATGGGCAGGATGGAGAGGCCCCATGAGCTAGCCCCTGCAGTGAGCCCTGACCACCCCTGGGGACGGAGGGACAAGCAGAGGGGATGACAATGTTACTGAACCCCATGAGAGCTGGAATGGAGTGGGGGTGGGGGTGTCCGGGGCACTGAGGTGGGCGGGAGTGGGGGAAGAAGTACCCTGGCCTCTTTCTCTGTTCCCAATCCCCATCTTCTGCCACTGCCCCCCACCCCCGCCCAATGGCCACAAAAGACGGAAAGTCAATGGCATGGAGCCAAGTTGTCGAGGCCCGCAGGGGACCGCTTCCCAGGATGGAGGCTGAAGGACAGTGAGCACACAGGTGGCATTCCCAGTTCCCTGTCCATCTTCCACCTGTGGCATTCCTTGCTGAATTGGCCTGTGCCCCGACAGTATCAAGTCCTTCCTTCCTGCCTCAACTACAGATCTCGTCACGTACCACACCAGCACTGGGTGGGGGGTGCTTTGAGAAACAACCGACTGAGTTCAGTATTGAAATTCTTTCCATCTGGGGTCAACGAAACAGCATCATCTATATAGTGCGGTATTACTCAGCCATAAAAAGAAATGAGGAGGGACCTGGGCTCCAATGTGGATGAACTAGGGAACCATGACGCTGAGTGAGAGAAGCCAGACACGAAAAGCCACGTGTCGTGTGCTTCCATTTCTACGAAGGGTCCAGAACATGCAAATCCATAGAGAGAGAAAGCAGATCAGTGGTTGCCAGGGGCTGGGCAAGGGGCATGGCGAGGGACTGCTGATGTGTCTGAATGTGTAAAAGGAATGGGGTTTCCTTTTGGGTTGATGAGAAGTCTTGGAATTGCAGGAAAGTGGTAGTTCTACAACATAGTGAACAAACTAAAAGCAATTGAACTGTTCGCTTTAAAATGGTTAATTCTGGGGTACCTGGCTGGCTCAGACAGAAGAGCGTGTGACGTTGGAGCTCCTGGGTGGCTTAGTTGTTGAGCGTCTGACTTTGGCCTGGGTCATGATCTCGGGGTCCTGAGATCGAGCCGGGTGTCGGACTCCGTGCTCACTGGGGAGTCTGCTTCTCCTTCTCCCTCTGCCCTGCCCCTGGATCGTGCACGTGTACTCTTGCTCTCTCTGTCTCAAATAAATAAATAACATCTTAAAAAAAAAAAAAGAACCGAAGAGCATGTGATGCTTGATCTCAGGGTCACGAGTTCAAGTCCGACACTGGGTGTATTGCTTAAATAAATTAAAACTTAAAAAACCAGTAAAATAAAGTGGTTAATTCTTTGTGATGTGTTACATCTCCACATAACAAACAAACACCCCGTTCCATCTTGTCTCCTCTCCCCCACTTCAGATCAGCCCCTTCATCAATGAAAACACCAGGCAGAAGTTTCTCATCTACAGCGGCAGCAATTACCAGGGCCCCGGAGGCCTTGTGGACTACCTGGATAAAGAAGTGATCCCCGACTTCCTCGGGGGAGAATGTGTGGTGAGTGTGTGGCCGCAGGCCCTGGGGTGGGGCTGCAGAGGTCCGCGCAGAGGCTGCAGTGGGGCCCCGCCCTTGTGTGTGTGGGTGCTGACACCTGGAGAGGTCACACTTTCTCTTCGTGGTGGCAGGCCTTGTTTTCCAAAGCTGCCCCCAAGAGAGGTGAGTCTTCTCCCAAGGAGGGACCTTACCTTGTGGATCAACATAGTGATCCAGATGGAAGTTTCTGGAAGTGCAGAGACCAGGCCATCAAGGGTTTATCTTGGTATTCCCCATTCAGTATGTTGCTACGCAGCCCAGTTTACCTGCTGACTTTGCGCCCTCTGCTGCCGGGACAGGGGACTCCCAGCCCAGTGGTCTGGACCCCGGAGCTGGTGTACCCAAAGGGATTTATTCCCAACCCACAGCTCCACGGAGTGGGAAGATCGGCCAACTGCTTGAAGGGGAGGCAGCCACAGACCCCTTCTACTGCCTCCCCCTGGGGGTGAGGTGTCACAGAAAGGGGTGACCCTGGGTCAGGACAGTCTTATCTCATCTGGCTATGGGAAGGCAAGCCCCTCTTCCTTCTCTAACAGAATACCAGACTCCAAGTTTACCTGATTTTTGAGTTTAAAAAAGGCATTTCCTAGGAATTCTGCCAAGCTTGCCCATTTTTTCCACTTGTTGAGATACGTATGCATGACTTATGTTTAGCAAATGGGCCTGTAAGTCCAGCATGGTAATAAGAGACATGAGCCCAGCGGGGGGATTGATAAACATGGGTTTGTGCCCAGGCTCAGCCACATTCTGCTGTGTGATCTTGGGCAAGTGGCCTGCCCTCTCTGAGCTTCCATTTTCCTCCTCTGTGAATGGGAAGAATAATAGCTCCTACTGCATTGTGGTTCCTGGAGAGTCAATGAGGTCATGGAAGCCCGGTTCCCTATTCACTAAAGGGTCACTGTGACAAGTGCAATTTCAGGGGTCACAGAGCACCCTTCTTTGAGTCAGCCAGGACTGCCACCTTTGTCTTTGTCCCCCAGTGTAATGTCCCTGAAGGAGGGCTGGTCCCCAAGTCCCTCTATCTGACGGAGGAGGAGCAGGAGCACACGGACCAGCTGCGGCAGTGGAGAGAGACCTACCAGTCGGCCAGCGTGCTCCGAGGGGCCCCCCATGAGGTGCTGGGACCTGGCCTGGGAGGACACGCTGGGCTGGGGTGTTGTCTTAGGCCAGGGTCCCCTGAAGCAGAGCCTGAGGCCAGGGTTCTTGTGCCAGCGATGTGTTCAGGATGAGTTCTCAGCAGAAACCTGTAAGGAGAGGTGGGGCAGGGTGGGCGTGGGGACGGATGTAAGCACAGGGGTGGTGCGCCGAGTCTCGCCCAGCCTGACCCGAGGGGAACACTGGGCTGTGCAGAGCACGACAGATGGACAGGCCTTTTGTACTCTGTCAGACTCGGCTGTGGATTACCCACCCCGCAACAGGGTGGGACCTCCTAGCCGTTTCAAGACAGAGACAGGTGCATCTCCCCAGAGCAGTTCTTAGACAGTGGAAGCTGGGGGCTTCAGCAGCCCATCCTCCTCACAGTCACAGTGGGGACTGGAGACCCAGGTGGGCAGCCCACAGCACTTCCTACAGCTGACCTCCCCATCCCAGCTCCCCACTCCTGGTGGGATTCCAGACGGGACTCCAGACTCTGCCCCTACCCTCCATGCAGGTCGCGGTGGAGATTCTGGAGGGGGAATCAGTCATCACCTGGGACTTTGACATCCTGAGAGGGGACGTGGTCTTCAGCCTGTACCACAGCAAGCAGATGCCCCAGCCTGGCCGCCAGGAGCCGGGGGCCAGGGTCGGCGGGCAGCTGATGGACAAAGGCTGGGTCCTAGGTGTGGATTACAGCCGTGTCGAAGCCCCTCTTGTCTGCCGGGAAGGGGAGAGCATCCAGGTTTGAGCTCCTTTGTTCATTTATTCATTCATCGTACAGGATTGAGTGTTCACTGTGTGCTGGGGTTCTGGCCCTCGACCTCAGCGACCCTGTAGGACAGTGAGGGAGAAAGAACTGGGCAGATTGAGGACTTTGGGGACCCCAGGGCCCCATTCTCAGAATCCCCCGGGACTCTTGTCAAAACCTCAGACCACCAGGCCCCATGTCAGGGGCCTAACTCAGAACCTCTGGGCATGAGGCCCGGACTCGGCATCCCCTACCCTCTCCCAGTGATTTCTGATGTGTTAGTTTCAGAACCTAGAGCATTAGAGATGCCCTAACACTGGCAACAGAACTCAGATGTGTCTTGGAACATGAACCACCCCGCCCCGCCGCTACTCACATGCTGCTGGAGGCCAGTGTTGGCAAGTCTTCGACCACCAGCCCCGCTCCACCCACCTTGCACAAACAGGCTCCAGTGAGCACGGCAGGTCTCACACAGGGTCCCTGTGCAGCAGGCTGTCCTGCACCTCACACACCAGCACCCCTAGCACCCTATATAGCCCCTCTATAACCCCTGAAGTTACAACAACTAACACCTCCATTCTCGCCATCCGGGCCCTCCACTAACCTTAACCAACCTGCCAGCTCCCTGCCCAGATCCCTCCTGGGGCAGCAGAACAAAAGCCCAACAAAATCCAGGTGTTTAACCACCTGCACCTGTTCTCCTACAACCGCAGCTCCACCCCCGCCGGCCTCCACTCCCACCCGATAAGAGGGAGGCTCTCAGCCCCCACAGATAGGGGGGTAACGGCGGAGGAGTCAAGGATACGTCAGGAGGCCCTGGATTGGTTCGGCAAGGGGCTCCCGTCCGCCCCCACGTGGACCAGAGCCTCAGGGAGGGCTGCTGTGTTTCAGGGCTCCCATGTGACCCGGTGGCCTGGTATCTATTTGCTCCAGTGGCAAATGCACAGCCCCCCTGGGAATGCGGCTTGCAGCCTCCCGGGGGTGGAGGATGTCCTGACGGCCCTGCACAGCCCCGGCCCCAAGTGCAAACTTCTCTACTACTACGAGGTGCTGGCGTCTGAGGACTTCAGGTAGGAGGGGCTGGACGGGGATCCTGGGCAGGAAGCCCCCCCCCCACCCCGCTCTCCTCCAGGCCAGGCCCATAGCGCTTCTGAGGCTCCTTCCTTCTGGGCTGGGTGACATTGGATTCATTTCTCCCACGTGCCTTTGAGCTTATCCAGGGGCGGGGCCTCAGCATGGGTATTGTTAAAATTCGCCAGTGGTTCAGCACCTGTGTGAGCAGTTGGGTCCAACGCTATGTCTAAATCCTGCTCCAGCTGCAGAACGTCCCCTTCCAATGAAACTCTGGACAGAACCCCAATATACCAGATCGATGGCAGGGGGGAGGGGAGCTCAAAGCCCTCCTCTTTGGACCTCCTCTCACTCCTAGAAACCCATAACACAGGGTCTGGATTGTTCTAGAACATTCTAGAATAGTGTCTCACAGACACCTCTCCCCAAGTGTTGCTTTCCGAGAGAGTGGTGGCTAAGACCTCCAGCGCTTCCTGGTTGCTGTGTGACCTCAAGCAAGTCACTTAAGCTGTCTGAGCCTCAGCCTCCCCACCAGTTAAACGGGGGCCGCTGAAACCCCCCGCATCCGGAGTTGTCATCAGGAAGAAGTGGTTGGTGGAAGCCTGCCCTTCCCTGAGGCATACAGAAAGCACTTGATGGCAGAAATGAAGCAGAGGGTGACGAGATGGAGCTGGCAGTTTCTTCACGGCTTTACAGTTTATCTTTTAAAAACAAATGTCATTTTGCTTCCTGCTTCATGACATAGCTCTGTTAGTTTCCTACTTTTTTTTTCTTTTTTTTAAAAGTAGGCTCCACACCCAGCGTGGAGGCCAACAAGAGACTCAAACTCATGACCCTGAGATCCAGACCTGAGCTGAGATCCAGAGTCAGATCCACTGACTGAACCACCGAGTCCCTCTGTTAGTTTCCTTCTAAAATTAATGCTTTACATTCTTTACCGTGGGGTCAAATCGAGGCTCCAGGAGGGTGTGCATCTGTATCTACATGCCAGGTGCAGGTCCAAGTGCCCTAAGGACACGTGCAGCCCAGTGTGAGAGATACTGGGCCAGTGTCTTCACTCCACAGAGAGCCCCACAGCATGGCAGGGCTGGTGATTTCCTCTTTGGGAAGCAGCTTGTTTTGGGCACTGGGCACCAGCCAGTGCAGGGGACAGACCCCGTAGACACGAGCATCCAGGGGCTGCCGCCTCCAGGAGGGCAGGTGGCAGCTAAAGGGCGGGCCAGATGCTGCTTGCCAGCCTGCCTGGTCTGGTCCGTGTTGGGGACGCTTGCAGCCCTGACCTTCAACAGCTCACAGAGAACCAGGTCAAGGGCTAGCTCCTGGCCGTCCTCAGTAGGCAGGCGTTGGGCTGGGCCCTGGGGGACCAGACACACAGAGGCTGCCGTCATGGAGCAGGAGGCCACACGATCACACCTGCATGTAACTATGAACCAGCAGTGGATGCCATGCCGATGTTCCAGCCTGGGTCCTTGTCCAAGGTCACACAGCTGGGAGGTGCCGGAGGTCTCAGCACAGCGTTTTGTGAGAGCATGGGATGAGGGGCCTGGCCTAGGCTAGAGATAGGGCTGGGGACTGCCCAGGCCGTGGGGCACCTTCTGGGCCATGCTAGATCCCCAGCTCATGGAAGCTCCTGAATGGTGTGCGGCAGGTGGGGATCTTTGGGGGTGGGGCAGGAAAATGGGCGGAGCCTTGTTTCTCATCACAGCTTCACTTGCTTTTCCCTCCGCACTTGCCCTCTGTGCCTGGGGTGGTTACCAGCCTCGTGGAAAGGGCCCTGGGGCCTCATTTGCAGCATCACCAGCTTTTCCACTGCTGTGCGGGGCCCCCAAGCCTGTGTCTCCACCAGAAGGTAATGTGTGTGCGATGCCCTTCCTCCCCAGGGGCTCCATGTCCAGCCTGGAATCCTGCACCAGCGGTTTCTCCCAGCTCAGCGCCACCACTTCCTCCTCATCTGGCCAGTCCCACAGCAGCCCCCTGGTCTCCAGATAGTTGGGACTGAGCCCTGTGGGGCAGCCTGCTTGCCTCCCAGGTCTGTAAGTGTCCATGGGGTCTGGGACCATGTGGGCTGCAGCCCTGGGTCTGGACACTGACTAAGCTGGGGCATCTGGAGCCAATGGCAATGATCCAGCTCACGCATTCTCAAGGATGCAAGGACGGAATGATCTTCTTTGGGCTTCACGTCAGGAAAAGCCAGGGAGTGGCTGGGCCACCTTTGGGTCTGCCTGGTCCGGGAGCTCAGGGATATCATCGGGCTCAGCATCCCCTTTCCATCCCTGGCTCTGCTTTCCCTGGGGGCAGCTGCCTTCTCAGGTGCCCTCCCCATGCAGGGGATCCCACTACCACTAGGGTCCCTCCCTTCCCCCAGCTCAGCTGCAGATGAGAACCTCTGTCTCCCAAAGTTCCATCCAAGCTCCCAGAATGGAGTCTAATCAGCCTGCCTGGGTCCCACACTGGTCCCTGAACCAATCACAGTTGCCAGGGTACCAGAGAACACTGATTGGCCGACAGGGTCCTGTGTCCGATCTGGGCCAGTTACCATACCAAGATGGGGTTTCAGCGATTGGTCTACCTGGACCAATGCCTGTTCCTGACGCCAACCACCTGGTTTGAAAAGCATAAAGAAGTTGCCTCTAGGAATACTGGGGTGCCCCACAGGAAGAAGAGGGAAAGAATGCTGGGTTGGCAGAAATGACTTTCACAACGGACTGCAAAGCAATGCCCTGGGTCCCAAGACATGCGTGCTGAGCAGATATATGAGTTACAGGGTCACTTTCTGTGGCGAGTAGCCCACCCGGGCCTGAAACCCATCTTCCAGCACTTGGCTAGGAAGGCAGCCTGACCACCACTGACTTGAGGAGGGTGGGGAAGCCCAGGCAGGGATGAAGTGTCTTTGGCTGTCTTTAAACTCCTCTAGAGGTCCTTCTCTTTCCTTGGAGCAATTTAATTATGACTTTTTTGGTTGTAAGTCACAGAGACCCACTCAAAAGGGTAACCAGTCATGATCACATTCAACTGGCCAGTCCAGGAGTCCTTGCTTCAGGTAAGGCTGGATCTAGGATCTCAACATGGCACCAGGACTCCCCTGTGGGGAGGAGGAGGTTGTGACTTTGTTGTGTCCACCCCAGGGCAAACCTGACCCCTACAACCAGCTTCAATATTGACAGACTTTCCCTGAGTTCTTGCATGAAAAGTTTTGGGTATCCTTGGGGCTTGAGGACACGTCTCCTTTCCGGGGCTTCCAAAAAGGCAACAAGTCAGAGGTTACTAACTGGCAGCCTGCAGACTGATCTGACTTTTGTTTTGCCTATAGAGGGATTCAAAAACTGGGGGCATTTCATACAGAAATCCAACTGTCCAGCTTCCCTTAGGCATTTGGGACTGTTGGCAAAACGGGGCCACTGTTACCATGTAAAGGCAATACAACTTTGCTCCTTGATGGGGCTACCCCAGTCCCTACCCTACCCCCTCACTGTGACTGTCACTCATATTATCTGCCTGGGAGGGACCTCACAAATATGGCTCTATCAACAGCTGGGGGGCCAATCTGGGCCCAGATGGCTCACTGGTACTCTTCCCTTGTAGCCTTCCTTACAGTTGGGGGTTATCTCTGGTCAACACCCAGAGTCACTGGGCCTTGCCCAAGGGGTAGGCTTGCAACCGTGGGCTTGATGCTTCCATGTAGTCTCAGCATGATGGAACAAGAAGAGCAAGGATTTCCTTGCCTACCAGCCTCACCCCCAAACCTGGAGCAGAGAGAAGGAGCTACCTTCTCATAGACATCCTTCTCCCTCCAAGGAGGGAGTCTCATCCATCTCTGTTTGCTCCTCAGGTATAGAAACAAAATCCAAAACCGCATCCTGCATCAAGGTGTATGTGCACATGAGGGAGAGTGGTAGGGGGAGACGGGGGACGTTCTCAAAGCTAGTTGCTCCCATGTCACCAGGCATTAATCACTGAGGAATCTGAGATATTTGCACCAGTCTTTAGATGAGTTTCTCACCTGCCTCTAAAACCCAGGTGTGCCCTAGAAGCATTCTGGGCTAAGCTGTCCTAGCACTCCCCATACATTAATTGTCTAGGACCAGCACCAGGGGAGGATGGAGAAGCCTTTCCTTGACTTGGGGTTATACTTGGCTTGAGAACGGAAACCTGGATCTGCTGTGACCTCTCCAGCCTGGAAAAAAGGGATGAGCCTCAGGCCCTCTCAGTTCTCCCGAGAGCTCATTCTTTCTCCCATGAGAAGGCTCCAGCTCAAACTGGCTTAAGCAAAGGGAATTCCCTGGGTCCTGTAACTGGGATGGCTAAGGGCGTGCTTGTTTCAGGTATGGCTGGATCCAGGAGCGTAGTGTCCTCAGGCTCATATACTCATCCTCTCAAACTTACCCAGGCCTCCTAGCTCTGTATCTTTTTTCAGGCTGGTCTCATCCTCTCCTCTGCCTAGTGGGAAAGGTGTCTGCCAGCAGCCCCAAGTCTACAACCACAGGATTCACAATCTCTAAGGCTGAGAGAATTCTCTATTCCAAATCCCAAAGAAGCCTCTGCCTGGCCCTGTTTGAGTAAAGTGCTCACTCCTACAGATGTACTGGCCAAGGGGCTGCGGGTCTTGTGATTGCCATTTCCTCCAGAAGCAGCAGTGGGTTAGGAGAGAGCAGATCACCCCAGGACAAGGGAAGGTGGGCCACGGAAGCAGCAGACAGCCATGATGCATCTGCTGCAGTCCCCCTCCCTTGCTGGAGGTCTCTGGGGCCCAAGCTGGAGCTTCATCAATCAGTAGGTCTTTCCTACCTTTGGGAGGTGTGAAATTAAAAATCCAAGGGCTGCCAAGTTCCTGGCTTCTGTATTTCCCTAAACCTCAGGGTTGGAAGTTCCTTGGCTTGGTTTCTTTCTCCCTCTTGTTCATTAACCTGTTGTGATCAGGACAGAAACAACCCACTAGCAAAAGGATCCTGCCCATGCACTGTGTTTAGGAGCTTGGGTCTTAAAATTTAGACGGGGCAGGGTTCAAACCCCAGCCTTCTTTTCACTAGCTGTGTAACCTCCAGCAGGTGACTTAACCCCCTGTGCCTCAGTTTCCTCATCTGTAAAATGGGGATGTGCCTACCTCATTCACTGGGTTGTCGTGGGACAAGTGAGAGGAGCTGTAGAGTCCGCAAGCCCAGTGCCCAGCACACAGAAAGCACACGATAAACGTCAGAGGTTAGCCTGATGACTTAAGGCTTCTCAATCAAACACTCCAGACTCCTTCCAGAGGAGGCCCGCCTGCCACTGTTTCTCCTGGGACAGAAGGCTCGGCACCACGAGCATCCGGGGCAAAGTGGGTGTCGGGATATAATTTCCCTCTTCCTCTCCCATTTAGCAACTGCTTGCGTTTTCTGAGCAAATCCACTAAATCTGGAAGAGCATCATTTGGAGTGGTATCTTCCCCGACTGGCTAGAGAATGTTCTCTACAGGCTGAAATACGGGGCTTCTGAGAACTACCCCCGCCCCACCCTGCACTCTGGAATTGCTCCTCCTGTAAAATGAATTGTTTGATGAGAATACAATAATTCTGTTCCAAACACTCTATTTCAGCCAATAAAACACGATGTTCCTTGTTTGCCTGATCATTTGCTCCAACCAAAAGCATTAAACGTTTTCGATTCGGATATACCTCAGTCGTCTACCTCCTAAAACCCTGGGGGTTTCCCTGGGCTTCTTCAGGAGTTACTCCGCTGCTGTTTATAAGACGCAAAAGCATTTTCAGCAGGGGTGGTATCACCCTCAAGGGGTTGCGAGTTGGTTCTTGGGGGAAAGGGGACGCATACAAAATATAACATTTTATATATAAAGCGCAGACATACAGTAGTAGTTCCCTAGGGCTGCTGTAACGAACTCCCACACACTTGGTTAGCCTAAAACAACAGGAACGGATTCCCTCACCGTTCTGGGGGCCGGAAGTCTGAGATGAAGGCGTTTGCAAGTGCCCCTCCTAACACTAGGGGAGGACGCTTCCTACGTCTCGGAGCTTCTGGAGTCACCGGGAACGCGTTGGCCTGTGGCTGCATTGCCCTCGTCCTGCTTGTCTTCACACAGCTTCTTCTCTGTGTGTCTCCTGTCTTGTAAGGACACCAGGCACTGGATTCAGGGTTCACTGTCAATCTAGTACAGTTTCAGCTTCAGATCCTTAACTAATTACATCTGCAAAAACTACTTTCAAAGAAAGTCACATTCTAAGGTTCTGTGTGGATGCTGATTCTGTGGGGCAGGGGAAAAACGCTATTCAAACCATTGCACAAGCACAGGGTGCATACAGAGATACATGCATAGTTTATCAGTGGAATTAAATGCTTATTCCCTGGGCCCACTCAGCACTGCTGACTTGGAATCTTGAGGGTGCATTTCTGGATTCTCTTTGCCAGGTATCCAGGTGAAGGTGAGGCCCTGCCATCCATCTTTCTGGGCCACTCTGCCTGGTTCCCTGGGGTTTGACCTAAGACCTAGTGTGATGTTCAACAACAGCCATCGTCCTGAGGTTGGGGGTTGGGTGGGGACCTTGTCCAGGGCATCAGCTGTCCTTCCTGTGAGCTTCCTTGGGACACGGAGCAGGGGTGCTGGCTGCCACACACATCATGGGGTTCTGAAAAGGCCCTCTTGTTCTGGAGCAGGAGGCCAAGGACTGTCACTTGGGGAAGCAGAGAAGGTGTGGTTCTCTTGTGGGACTGCTCTGGGGTACCCTGTCTATACCGGGTTTGGTTACCCAGCCGCACCCAACACATCCAACTGAGGGAGAGGAAGCAGCCCTTGCCTGCTTCAGTACAATGCATGCATTCATTCTCTGGGACTTTGCCATGGATTTCTCTGCAACTGTGGGTAAGAGCTCCCCAAGGACCAGCCAGCTGACTCCTGCATGTGGTGGGTGTTGAGAAAGACAGGTCCCTGGGGCAGGCCAGCTGGAATCAGCTCTTAGCCATGAGTCACTGCTGACGTCTGTCCTGGGCAGAACTGCCTCCTCAGAAGCCTCCTGAGGTTTGTGGGGCCCAGAGAGGGGAGGACACACTAGGGCTCCCTTGGGGCCCAGAGTCTGCCTCTGGGACCAATTCTTCCTCAGAGGCCAGGGGCCAGGTCCAAAGCAGCCTGCTGGGACTTCTGTGGAGGCAGCGTCTCAGGGCACTAACAGCTGTTGGGAGTTTGGGCAAGGCCTGGAAAGAGCCGGAAGGAAAAGTGCCAGGTAGCTCTCAGGGACAGGAAAGGCAGCTGTGGCTTTCAGACTTCTCTTCAGCCCATTTTTCCCTCTCCTCACTTCAGTGCCTCCCTGCCCCCGCCAAGGCATTTCCAAGGAACGTGGGTCCCCAAAAAGCGCAACTTGAAACCACTGACTTAAGAGTTTCCTGGAGCCCAAGTTTTCTGAGATACACACCCCTTTGCAAATCCAGTAGAAGCTTTGGGCATCACACTTGAATTATTCCCATATCAGGGCTCCTAAGAGTCTTGGAAAGCCCATCCATTAAGCCCAGGATTGAACCTTTTTCTGGAGACTTTCCTGATGCTCAAGTTTTATGAAGAGCATCCTAGCGCATGTGTTACCATGGCAACAGGACTCTTGGTGGTCAGGCCACCAAGACATCTGGTCCACATTCTGTACCCAGGGGTCTTCCATCACTACCATGAGGTTGGGGGGGGGGATGCTTGCGCCACCATAACTGGTCCATGTTAATCCCCAACTACCAATCCCAAAGCTTAATGACGAGCTCTTGTACATTTGTGTCAGCATGTGTTCCTACCCACCCCTAGAGGTTAAGTGTTTGAATTTTAAAAAAACACCTTTTTGCCTCTGCTCCATGCCTCATCTAAGCTCTGAAAAATGCCTGAGTCCAAAATGTATCTCTCCTTAAACAGTATAAGTGTTAGACTCTGTGGGTTGCCAGAGACCCCCAAATCCAACACGAAGTGCCTCAAGCAAAAACGGGGATTTACTGGTGCATGTAATTGGTCCAAGAATGATAGTGGCTTCAGGCATAGCTGGATCTAGGTGCTTAAATTATATCCCCCTTTTCTCTTGATTTGGTTCTTCTCCACATTCACTTCACTCTCTTTCTCCATGTGGCCCACACCCTGGCAAGTGGACAATCTCAGCAAAGTGTTTTCCCCCAAAATCTAGCAGGAGTTCCAGGGTGGGCTCTAGTGAGCCAACTGGGACAGGGGACTACCTCCGACCCCTATATTCATGCCATCTTGGAATTGATGGGATGGTACTAGAATGGGGGAGAGGTAGCACCCTAAAGGCAATGGTAGGGAGGCTCACAACCTTGGCTCTCAGAGTCCTGCCTTCACTGGGCATTCTGATTACCACCGGGAGGTGTCTAGATGCAAGAAACTGCAAGTTCTGATGGCTACTTCTGGTTGGTGAAGCACACTCAGCCCCTGTATAGGGCAGGCTGGACATGCCAAGGAGTTAACCCCCAGGAGAAACCCCCATCCCACACAATGAGAGCGTGTTGGCCAACAAACACCCCACCAGAGGCACAGCCCCAAGATGTTATCTGTATTCTCCTGGCTGCCCACAGTGGGGAGCTGCTCACTAATGCACTGTGTACTGGCTGCCTTTCCTTCTCTACCTCACTCTCTGTTCCCCACCAGGGCTTCTTGGGGTCACCTCCCAAATAAACTACTTGCCCTCACCTCTTTATCTCAGGTTCACGGGCTGGGAGGGATCCAGGCGAATACAGGGCACTGGGTGTTGGGCAGGCATGACAGACCCCTATACAAACAGGGAGGGTGAACGTAGCCTCTTTGCTGAACCAGGGACCCCTCCAGCATGCTGTGATGGACCCTCTTCAGCTCCCTCTGGCCTGAAATCCAACAAGCCCATGCACAGCACTGTACTCTCCCAGCTCAGCTGCCAACCCAGCCAAGGACAGAGAGAGACGCCCTCTGTGGAGGTCAGAGCTTCCAGGTCACGGGTTTCTACAGCCCGTTGCCTCAGAACCTCTGAAGGTGCTCCCTGTAGATTCCCAGACCCCATACCCCTGAGATTTTGACTCGATGGGTCTGGGACAGGATGTGGACATCTACAATCACATAACATTCCCGGGGAAAACACTCTGACCTGCCGCTGGGCTCGGGAACTGTGTCTCAGGAACATGCCGACATGATTCAAAGGTGCTTGGGAACTTCTCCAAGCTCTTGTCGGTACTTCCTACCCCTGAACAGTGGGAGCAAAATGTCCAAGCAGCCCAGGGACCAGTTGTGCCCTGGAAAAGAGCGAAACACAGAAAAAGACTTCCAGGTGGTGTTGAAACACAAGGTCCCCAGAGGAACATGTGAACTTGGTTGTTTCCATTTCTGGAAGGAGGACTTAAAATGTGAAGAATTTGCCTAGTTCCTTAAATGAGCAGCCGCCCTCAGTTCCTGGACGTGCTGTGAACTCCACTCCTCCCTTCCCTCCAACCTGGGTCACAAGCCCAGAAAAGGGGCTGAATTAGGAGGTAGAAATGACAGCTGCCTGGCCGTGGGTAGTGTGTGGGCTTTGGGAGATGGTTCACTAGGTGTAGGATCAACTATGCCCAGGGTTATCGACAACCTGGCCTCTGGCTCCCACTGCAGGACCAAAACACAGCATCCTGGAGGAAGTATCACAGGCTGGCTCAGCGGGTCTCAACTTCAGGGGGACAGACAAAAAGACACGCAGACCCACAAACACATTCCTGCAGGAACTTGGCGTCTGGGAAATTGGCCTGTGATATTTTACTTCTTGGAACCAAATTCTTCCTTTCTGAAGTGAAACTAGACCAGCAAAACAGTAGATGGACTGCAGGATGGGCTCGATTAGCCCCCTGGACCCAGGTCTCTTTGCAGCTCCTCTCACTAGAGGGTGGAGTCTGTCTTGGGGATGGAATCTGGGTGTCTTTGGACCAGCTCACAGAACACGGTGGAAATGAGGTCATGCCAGTTCTGAGCCGAAGCTTTGTAAAGCCTTGTGTGCTTCTCTTCCAGGATCCCCACCCCCACCCGGACCCCAAGCCTGAGCCAGCCTCCTGGGGGACCAGGCACCGGGTGGAGCTATGTCATCAGCTGTGGCCATCCCAGACCAGCCCCCAGTGGGCCCATCAGCTGTGGAAGACACACCAGTGAGCCCAGCTGAGATCACCATCCCCAGCCCCCATCAACAGAATCGCATAGTTGACTCTAGAATCATGAAAAATAATTGTTTTTTAAAAGAAGCAGTAACTGCTTGTTGTTTTAAACCACCAAGTTTTGGACTGGTTACACAGGACTAGATAGCTATCAGTTATATTGTGTCTTAGCCGGCTCAAGCTTTGACTAATACCATACACTGGGCGGCTTACAAATAACAGACGTCTATTTCCCGTAGTTCTGGAGGCTGGAATCCAAGATCAAGGTGCCGGCAAATTCAGTTCTTGGTGAGGGCCCCCGTCTTGGCTTCTGGAACAGCTGCCAGCTCGCACATGGCCTCTTCTCTGTGCTTGTGTGGAGACGGTGCCCTCCTGTCTCTTCTTGTAAGAGCGCAAATCCCATCCTGAGGGGACCACTGTTGTGACCTCATCAAAAACTAATTAAACCAAAGGCCCCACCTCCTAATACTACCACATGGGTTGGGGGGAAGGAGAAGAGGGTTTGGGCTTCAACACAGGAATCATTGTGGGAGGATACACTCAGTTCATAATGTACGTGAGTCTCTTTAATATCTGCTGGGAGCTACAGGACCTCCCACATCTCTCATCCCCAAAGATCTGCTGAGCACAGGGTAATACCCATTCGTCGGGGTGGTCGGGGGGAACTGCCAGGTACTTCCTGAAGACCCTCCACAGCCACGGGGTCCAAACGCAGATACTCACGGGGCTGGCAGGCCACAGACTGCCGGGGGCTGCGATGACCTGGAGAAGGCAGGCCCACAGAGGGACCGGGGATTCTCATCTCTGACAATTCGTTGCCCTGGAAGGATGTTGGTAGGGGCTGTGGGCTCGCCCTCTTTTCAAAAGAAATCAGAAATCTTAAATTGTTTATCTCTTGACGTTTAAACGCTGGTAACTAATTTAAATCCCGTTAAGTCATGGTGCAGACTACACTTTTTCCTTCTTTCAAAACATGGTCCAGACCCGCCCATCCCCCCAAGTCTTGGCATCACCTGGGAGCTCGTGAGAGACTCGGACTCTTGTACCCCATCCTGGGCCAGAATCTGCATTTTAACAAGATCTCCAGGTGACTTGTATGCACCACAAAGTCAGAAACCCTGGATCAAATGAACAGATCAGGGAGCTGGACGTGCTCTGGGCTGCCCGTTTATGACCCTGGATTCAGGTGACAAAACCCCACCCTTAAGACCTAGGTACTTCCAGAAATCCACAATTCAGGCTTTAGTTGCCACCTGGGGGGCTCCTTTTATTACATCAATTTATTCAAGTGATAAAAAAAAAAAAAAACCCTCTCTCCGCGGAAGGATACCAAAATAGAAAGCTTGTAAACATGATTCCATCCCCCGCCCCTTCGAAGGAGCTCCCTGTGACAGGAAGTAGAATTCTAATTGGCAAATTCTGCAATGAGGTCTGTAGAGAAGGGTCCCGTGTCGTGGCCATCGTCTCTGTGATCCATCCCTGTCCAGGGGGGCTGGCTGGCCCCTGCCACTCAGTCATGGTGCGGTCACGGGGCGTCCCGTCGCTAGCGGCCTCTGCCTCAGGAGGCCAGAGGCTCTTTGGCACCACAGCAGGCCCTCGGGGGACAGGCCACCCAGGCAGCAGACACAGGCAGGCAGGGAAGGAGGCAGTCTCTCTCTGGGGAGCACGGTATTGCTAGGGTTGTGTGTGTCATGGCAGGTGACCAGGGGAGGGCCTGGGGTCAGGTGAGGGGCTGAGGCACAGGTGCTATCAGAAGCTTGGCTTGGCACCGGGGCTGAGAGCACCCAGACGATCAGCGGCCTTGAGGTTTCCCTTGCAGAAACGAGGCCGTGTTGAAAGGAGCTTTCAGAGCAGGCCATGGCGGGCAGCTGGAGGCATCAGTCCTTAAAGGGGTTGTGGGCATCCCCCTGCTGTTCCTTCTCCGCAGCCAGGAGCTCCCCGTTCATCTCCTGCAGTGGGTGGTAAACGTAGGCCCCATCCAGGTGCCGGCTCCGCTCTGCTCTCGAGCCAAGGAGCAAGGACACGTTCGCCACCGTGCTGATCAGCAGAAGGAAAACTAGGGCCAGGGTGAGGGCCAGCCAGGCGGTCCTGGGTGCAGAAGAGAGAGCCTCAACAGGGGGCTGTTGGGCAGTGCTGGAGGGGTTTCCCCTCCACCACAACAGAGGCAGAGTCGGGAGCCTTCAGGGAGAACACAACCACTGTTCGGGAGGAAAATGGGGCTGGCATGGCCAGGGGGCACCCTCCAGACACACGTTCGGGGAGCAGTAGTGACAGTCCCTGTGTGTCATGCAGGCCAGCCCTGCCACATCTCCTGATATTTAAGAGAAACCATGAAAAGAAAAAAAATTTTTTTATGTGAATGTTGCTGATTTTCAGAAGCTGCTAATAAACCTTACGTTTTTTAAACTATGCAGGGCAAATACAATACAGTTGGGGATCTCATGATGATGCCCCAAGAAGCATCAGTTTGTATCCGTGCTCTGGGGGATGTTCCAGAAACCTCAAAGGAGACAGAGCAGGGAGAACTGCACCCCTTCCTCCCTCCTGGGGAGCTGGCGGGGTCTTTCAACGATCCTTGTTTTCCTCCTTCATGTGAACTCTGTGGCTGAAGCCCTCAATGCAAAAGCAGACACGAGCACATTGCTGGGGGCGGGGACATGCTCGTCAGCCCCCCAGGGCTCCCCTTCCCTTGCCGGCAGTTGTCAGCTGGTCTGCAGGTCTGCACTGGGGAGGAGGGGCTCAAAGTCTCACACCTGAGGAGCCTGAACTTAAGACCAGGGGCCAGGTGCTCCTGGGAGCCACTGTCCCTGCTCTGGGAGCATTTTCAAAGGATGTTTCCAGGGGTTTTCTTCAGGTGTGGTTCTGGGCCTTCAGGGCCTCACCCCAGGCTGAGTCAGGACATCCAGGAGGGACCTGGGATCTGCATTATTAATGATAAGACTGTCCTCCAGGACATCGCCAGGAGCTTTTCATTCATACCCACACCTGATTCCCACCTCCAGTGTGGGTGGGGCTGGGCCATGCGCTGAGAGCTACAAGAAAAGAAGTTCTCAGAGTGGGGTCTCCATGCCAGCAGCATTACCATCCCCTGGGATCACCCTGGAAATGCAGATTCTCAGCCTCCACCCCAGACCTACTAAAGCAGAAACTCCAGAGATGGGACCCAGCAATCTATTTCAGCAAGCCCTCCCCAAGGTTTGCACTAGCGAACAGAAAGCCCGCCACAGAGCGGTGCTCGAGAAATGGTGTGAATTCCTCGGAGGTTGGCACTTCTGTACCAGACACCAGGACCCGAGAAAATAAGTCGCGAGTCTTGCAGGAAAAGGAGCCCCGATGCCCTTCCCCTTCGACTCCCACTGGGATGGTGACCAGGGTCCTTCTCACCATCTCCCAGGCCCACTTGGGTGGCTGTGAGCATCAGCTGTGACTCTCTCTGTGCTTACACTGAAGAAACATCACCTGGGTGGCTGATGTCACCTCCCAGCCTTGCCCAGTCCCTGAGCAGGGGTCATACCTCACGGGTGGAGGGAGAGGGGGATTTCCTCCCATCCCAACCCCAAGTCCCACCAAATCTCCTACCCGGTGAGAAGGGAGAGTTCTCCTGTTCTCGGGGTGGTCTCGGATGGCCGGAGACATTGTTTCACTGTAAGACAGCAGAGAGAGGCTGACATGCTGGAAGGGGAGGGGCGTGCCCCATTTGCCCCCCAGGAGCCTGGGAGGAGCCATACCTTGGGAGAAGATGCTGTTAAGGGCTGGTGCCTGGGCCAGGCTGCAGTTGCCAGTCTGGGGGTCACAGGGACACTGGTGCTCACACTTGCAAGGCATCTGGCAGCCTGGCCCGTGCCAGCCGAGGGGACACTCTGTGGAGAGGAGGCAGAAGTGGAGGCCTCAGTGGCAGGACCTCTCTCTGCACAGACAGGATGGACCCCAGGTGTGTGCAGAGCTGGGCTGAAGCAGAAGTGACCCGGGGTTCCCCCAGGCTAGACCCTGGAGATGCCCCTGGGTGGCACTTCCTCCCCGCTGACTTGGGGACTGTGTAGCTTACCCTGCTCACAGGTGTCTCCAGTGAAGCCAGGAGGACAGGCGCAGGTCCCCTGGACGGGGTCACAGGCAGCTCCGTTCTGACATCTGCACTTCATGGCACAGTCTGCCCCGAAGGAGCCATTGCCACAAGCTGGCCCAGGGAAAGGGGAGTCATTTCAAAATCCAGCCCCGCCCCACCTGGGTGAGGGCCAAGACGACTGCAAACAGATCTCAGTCACCCTAAGTGGCCCTGTAGGTTCACAAATGCTTCCAACAGAAAGTTAAGGAGAACACACTTCAAGGCAGGCCCTGACACTGAGCCTTCCTGGAGCTTCCTGTCTAGATGGACAGGTGGCCAGGGAGCCAGGAAGCAGACATGGATGTGCAGGCGGGGACAAGTGCAGCAGCAGCAGACCGCTGGAGGGGGTGGGGCGGGCAGGCGTCGGGGGACAGGGCAACTGAGCTGGGGTCTGGAGGAGTGCGGCTGGGTCAGTGAGCTGGGGAGGGGCTGCGGCACCCGGCAGGTCAGGCTAAGGGCTTCATTCCTTTCACGTCCTCAAAAGAAAGCCCTGAAGGATTTGAAACTGTGGATGGCTGTGGTGGGTTGAACTGTGTCCCCCCAAAAGATACTGTGTCCTGGGGCACCTGGGTGGCTCAGTGGGTAAAGCCTCTGCTTTCGGCTTGGGTCATGATCCCAGGGTCCTGGGAATGAGCCCCAAATCGGGCTCTCTGTTCTGTGGGGAGCCTGCTTCCCCTTCTCTCTCTCTGCCTACTTGTGATCTCTGTCAAATAAATAAATAAAATCTTAAAAAAAAAAAAAAAGATATTGTGTCCTAATCCTCAGAATCTGTGAACATGACCTCATCTGGACACAGAGTCTTTGCAGATACAATTAAGTGAAGACCATAAAAGATGAGGGCGCCTGGACTTAGAGTGGGCCCTAAATCCAATGACCTGAGGTCTGTGTAAGGGAATGGAGAGACAGACATGGGCAGAGACTGGAGGGATGTGGCCACAAGGCAAGGAATGCCCGGAGCCACCAGGAGTTGGAAGGGGCGGGAAGGAGCCTCCCCTAGACCTCTGACAGGGAGCGAGGGCCCCGCAAGACACCATGATTTTGCAGTTCTGACCTCTGGAACTGAGACAGCATAAGTGCTATTTCAAGCCACGCAGTTTGTGGAATTTGTTGTGGCCACCATGGGAAACTCACGCAGTGATTTAGTCAGGCGAGAACAAGAAGCAGGAGGAGGATAAAGGCAGCGGCCACGCTCACCCTCTCCCCACGGGGCCAGGGGTGCGGAGTACCCGGCCTGGCGGCTTTTACCTTCACTGCAGTTGGAGCCCGTCCATCCAGCGTCACAGTGGCAGCCAGCTGCCAAGACAAGACCAAGGAGGCCAGGTGAGGGCCCGGGCAAGGCCAGGGCAGGGAGGGCTGGGAGCCCCAGTCACAGCTGCCACTCCGGAGATCCCACTCACTCTCTGTGCAAAGCCCGTGCAGGCTGCAGTTGGAGGGGCCACAGTCCAGCCTGTCGCAGGCCGCGCCCTGCCAGAAGCGTCCCGTGCACTGGCAGTGACCCTCCATACAGGTCCCGTGGCCACTGCAGTCAGGTGGCTGGCAGCGGGGCTCGTGCACACACACCACGGTAGACACACGGCGTGGACAGCGCCACATGTTGTCCTGGCTGTGGGAGGGGGGGACACAGCGTGTGAAGAGGCCAGGACACTGACCATCCCCAGTGGACCCCGCCTACCCCCACCATAGTTCCTGAGGGCTGTCTCTCTCTCCACTGCCCGTTCTCCAGCCTTTTATAGGTTCTTCCCACCCTGACAATCTCTTCCAACCCCAGGGCCTTTACACATGTTGTTCTTGCTGCCTGGAAGGTTCTCCCGGCCCTGCCTCGCCACCTCTTCAACCCTCAGAGCCCAGCTGAGGTTCCATTATGCTCAAAGAGGTCTTCCCTGACCTACAAAACCCCTTTCATTGGCATCGGGGACACTGGCACAGTATGTATAATTTGACTCTCTTCCTGGAAGCAGTGAGAGGCAGGGATCTCGGCTCTTTCTGCTCTTGGCTGAATCCCCAGTGCCTGGCACGCAGTAGGTGCTCAGTCTTTGTTGAATGACACAGCTGAGGACAGGCCTGGACACAGACCTCAAGAAGGGGGCTCTGGCATGCTTACCAGTGATCTGATGGGTAACTGGCCAAGGTCCCGTTGAGCACAAAGGTGGCGGAGCCCCCTCCATCCAGGTTGATGGCGTTGACCACGTCCTGTTTCAGCAAGAACTCTGCCATCTCCCACAGGTTAATGCTGAAGCACAAGAGCATTAACGCTGACTGTGTCCACTGTCTTTCCTGTTTAACTGGCCTTCCTTTCCATGGTGGACAGTATCACCCCCGCTGTGGCAGGCAAATTCCTAAATGGGATTTCCTCCCAAATGTCCCATCTTAACCCCTGCAAGCTGTGACTATAACGAGAGGTCACCCCCATGACTGTGTTATTTTACACGGCTCAGCTGTCCACAAGTGGGGACACTGTCCTGGATTATCTCGGGAGGCCCAGCGGAATCACAAAAGCTCTTAAAAGCAGACCTTTCCCTGGCTGCTGGCAGAATGTGGAGCGGGAGAGACTGCAAATACAGAGGGGAAGAAGGGACTGGATGCACGTTTGCTGGCTTGAAGATGGGGTGCGTAATATGCACAGGAAGGAATGTGGGCAGCCTGAAGGAGCAGAGGGTCCCATGGCCAACAACCAGCAAGAAAACACAGACTGCAGTCCTACAACCACAAGGAAGCGTATCCCGCCGACAACTCGAATGATCTAAGAGGATTCTTGCTCTGATGCTCCAGATGAGAGCCTTTCTGGCAAATGGCTTGATTTTGGGGGTACCTCCATGGGATACCTCCAACATGGAACCCAGCTGAGCCCTCCAGAATTCTGACCTACAGAACTGTGATCTACCAGATGGGTGCGGTTTGTGCTTGTCTGTTATACAGCAATAGCAAACCAACACACTTTCTTCACAGAGGAAGAAACTGTGGCTCAGAGAAGTTGAGATTCGGTGGCCACAGAGCTAGCAGGTGGCAGAGCTGGGATTCGAACAGAGGTCTTCTCCCTATTAACTTTGTATTTACTTCCCATCACCCTATCCAGGGCTCAGCAGGGCAGAGGCCTAAGTTGGGGAGAACTGAGAGGAAGTATGTAGAGGGTGATGAGTTCCCAGAAGTGAGACAGATCTAGGAACGGTTTTGTGTGGGAAGGCAGGGGACAGGTGGATGTGAACATCCCCTGTTGGGATTCTGACGGCCAGCTGTCAGTGGGCTGAGGTTCCTCAAAGCAGGATTTGGCCCAGGCTTGGCGGTCCCAGTCTTGGCGGTCCCAGTTCCTGGCACTCACCCCCGCTGCTCTGTCTGCCCATCTGCGTGGAAGAGCACCAGCTGCCCTTTCCGGTCATGTCCCACAGCTGTCCTGGCTGACATCACATTCACGAATTTGCTAAAGGAACCTGAAAGAGAAGAAGAAGCCTGGCTGATCACCTGGCTCTCTGGGAAGCCTCCTGGGCTCTGCCTGTTATTTTTGGCCAGTCCAATGCCGTTCTCCACCTCCCGGTCTGTGCCATCCAGTTTTTCACTTAGACATGTATCGTCCTGCCTCCCCTCTGCCCTGTCCCACTTACTCTCCACATAGCCGCTGGATAGCCCTTCTCAGGTGTAAATTAAGTGACATCAGCCTCCAGGGGAAAACCCTCTAATGACTTCCACTGTTCTCAGCACAAAACCCAAGGCCCAACATGGCCACTCTGGCCTGCTTCTCCTTCCTCATCTCTGGAGGCTCCCCCCTCACCATCCTGCAGCCACTTTCTGCTTTAGGGCTTCTGCACCTTCTGTTTTCTCTGGCTGGACTGTGCTTCTCCTCAGTTCTTCCTGTGATTTGCTTTTTCCAATCTAGGGCACCTCCTCAGTGAGGCCTCCCTTGACTGCTCGGTCTGAAACAGCCATTTCCACAACAGGGCCATAGCATCCCTTCCCACCCTAGTATTCTACATCCCAGAGGTTCTCAAACTGAATTACCCAAGGGGTTTGTTAAAACACACAGGCCTGGGCCTCACCCCCAAGGATTCGGGATTCTGATTCACAGCTCCTGTCCTCTACCTGTCCCCTCTGCCCCCACTTTATTTTTCCTTCTTAGCACTTACCACTTCCTTTCGGCAAATTACATATCTATTTCCTTTCTTCTGTAAGGTCGCAAGAGCAGGGACCTTATTTGTCATAATCCCCATTGATCCCCTGTATCTTGAAACGTACTTGCTCAAAGACTTAAGAATAGCTTCCCCCACCAGCCCAGAGGTCCTGGTTCTCAACAGGACTGTGCCGCACCCCGCCGCCAAACCTGTCTCCTGCGTCTCATCACACTCGGTCGCCTGGCTTTCGTTGATGTACACACTTCCGTTGCGGATCAGCCACACGACCCCACTCAGCAGCTGCACAAATGGATTCTCGGTTTCCAGCACCTCCTCTTCAGACAGGTACCTGGACACAGAAAAGGCATGTGATTCTCTCACCAGCAGGGACAACTGCAGTTAGCAGGGCTCCCTCCTACCTCCCCTCCTCAGGTTGGCTGCTTGATTGCTCCTGGTGTCCCAGGAACCATCCTGTCCTGAGTGCAGCCTTTGTAAACAGTCTACACATCCCAGTTAATACTTCATCTAATATAAACAATGATTCTCAACAGATTTCAAGTTCATCTCTGGCCTTCAACCTCCTAGGCCATCACTCTAGTCAAACGACCACCTGATGCCTACTGACAACTTGTAATTGGTCTCCTTGCTTCTACTCTGGTCCCTCCAACCCAGCCTCCAGCCAGGTTTAGAGCATGTTTTTATTTTTATTTTTTTTAAAGATTTTATTTCTTTATTTGAGAGAGACAGAGTGAGATCAAGGGAGAGCATGAGCAGGGATAGAGGGAGGGAGAGAAGCTGACTCCCCTGCTGAGCAGGAAGCCTAATCGAGCCCGATGGAGGGCTCGATCCCAGGACCCTGAGATCACCACCCGAGCCAAAGGCAGACAGACTCTTCACCAGCTGAGCCACCCAGCTGTCCCTAGAGCACTTTTAAAAGATTTTATTTATTTATTTGATAGAGAGAGAGATCACAAGTAGGCAGAGAGGCAGGCAGACAGAGGGGAAGCAGGCTCCCTGCTGAGCAGAGACGTGGATGCGGGGCTCGATCCCAGGACCCTGAGATCTTGACCTGGGCTGAAGGCAGAGGCTTAACCCACTGAGCCACCCAGGCGCACCCCCTAGAACATTTTTTTTTTTAAATTTATTTATTTGACAGACAGAGATCACAAGTAGGCAGAGAGGCAGGCAGAGAGAGAGGAAGGGAAGCAGGCTCCCTGCTGAGCGGAGAGCCCGATGCGGGGCTCGATCCCAAGACCCTGAGACCATGACCCGAGCCGAAGGCAGCGGCCCAACCCACTGAGCCACCCAGGCGCCCCTAGAACATGTTTTTAAATAACCAAAGTCAGTCCTGTCATTCTCCGATACTCTGTTCCTTCCTTCAGTCACCACACACACACCAAACCCCTGTGCATCTTTGAGCCTTACATTTGCTGTTCCTTCTGACTGTAGTTCTCTTCCTCCAGTTCTGACCTTGGCTAACTTGTGATTAATCTTCAGGTCTCAACCCAGAGATCACCTTCCCTAAAATCCACCGTCCCGGGACGCCTGGGTGGCTCAGTTGGTTAAGCCGCTGCCTTCGGCTCAGGTCATGATCCCAGCGTCCTGGGATCGAGTCCCACATCGGGCTCCTTGTTCTGTGGGGAGCCTGCTTCTCCCTCTGCCTCTGCCTGCCACTCTGTCTGCCTGTGCTCGCTCTCTCTCTCTCTCTCTCTCTCTGACAAATAAATAAATAAAAAAAAATCTTTAAAAAAAAAAAAATCCACCGTCCCTAAAATCCACACTCCATTTATATTGGTTCACCCTGTTCCTTGCACCTTCACACGCAAGCAATCTGAACTTATCTTATCATTTCCCCAGCTCTTATTTATTTTTCCTAGTAACGGGAGAGTTCCCTGAAGACAAAGGCTGTCTGCTTGTTCACTGGTATATCCCCAGCGCGCAGCACACTGCCTGACTCAAAGCAAGCACTCAGTGATACCGGGAGATGAACAAACGCGGCAAGAAAAGTATTACTAGCCCCATTCTGCAGAACGCAAACGGAGGCTCAGCTTTGTCAGGTGACTTGAACCCAGCACCACGGCTACAACCCAAATCTCAAGTCCTCTGCCCTCGACAGTCACGACGCTCCCTGCCTTCTCACCCGGTGACCAGAGTCCCGTCGCGGCGGATCCCGAACTGCGCGTTCTGCAGCCCCCCGGCGCTGCTCACCCGGCGCCCGTCGCTCACCACGTTCCCCAGGCACTCGCCCGTGCTCATGCGGAAGAAGCCGCCGTTCTGGGCGACTCTGCAGCCAGCTGCCCGTGCCGTCTCCTCCACGGTGGCGCGGCGCCTCGAGGCGCAGCCGCCGGACCCACCGGGCTCCAGCACCGAGAAGGTGCGCAGGGGCTCCGCCACCCGCGTCAGGTGGCCAGGCACTGCGCGGTCTGCGAAGTGCGAAACGAAGGTGCGCACCGCAGGGCCGCGGGTGCCGGGGGTCGCCGGGGTAGGTGGCCAGCTCTCGTGGTCGCGACTTCCGGCGCGCACCCTTGAGCAGTCCCGGGCGGAGCGCGCGCGCGCGCGGGAGTAGGGCAGCAGCAAGTCGTCGTCTTGGGAGGCCCTGAGGGGACAGGGCGGCCGTGAGCTCGGAGGGCTGTGTCCCGGGCGGAGGATCCCCGAGCCAGGCTCACGCCTCCAGACCTTTACTCACCCCCAGTCGAGGCCGCTGGTCGCCTCCGTGAGGAAGCCGAGCAGCTCAAGGAGGAAGAGAAGCCAGCGACCCATGGAGGCCGCCATGTTGGAACAGGGCCTCCGATCACGTGGGACTGCCCCACGTGACTCAAGATTTTTGGTGGTCGATTTCAACCCGGACAGACTAGCTTAGGCTCCTTTGGATATCGGGAGCTCTTCTCCTAAAAAGTTTACAGTTTTGTGTTTGTTTTGTTTTTTGTTCCGAAGGCACGTGACGTTGGGTTGTCGGTGGGAACGTTTCGTGTTAATGTAATTTCAGACTTACTGGAGGTTCTAAGAGTAGTGTAAAGAGCTCCCATATACCTTCTACGTATATTTACTAGTTAACTTTTGTCCCATTTAGTTTTTCATTTCAACTTCATTTGCATAGGCCACTCCCCACTCCCCCCCAACCATTTGCAACCAAGTTGCAGACTTCGGGATCCTTCACCTTGATACTTTATATAATCTTTTAGGGACAAGGACATTTTCCTGCATAACCACAGGCTAAGTAAAAGTAAGACATTTTACATTAATAGTTTATTAACTAATCCACAGTTCATACTCAAAATTTGCCAGTTTTCTGTATGATATCCTTTAGAGCTATTTTCCCCACATCTAGGGTCCAATCCGGGAGTTACATTTCTTGTCGTGTCACTGTGGTCTCCCTGATTCTGGACCAGTTTCTCAGCCTTGGTCTCTTATGACCTTTGATGTAGTTTTGATTTGTTGGGTCCCCAATGTTGGGTCCCCTAATAACGGGTCCGTGATTAAAGGAGCAAGACTGACACAAAGCGAAGGTCTGGCAAAGCTTTATTTTGCACCAAGCATCGAGAATCAAACCAACCGGCCGGTGCCACACCTCTTACAGAGAGTGCAACCCCTCCCTGCCTCACAGACTAACTTTTATAGAGCAAAGGCCATGCGGTTGAGCCTGGCCACACACAGGTGGCCAATGAGATTGCAATACACAGAGAAAGCTGCACAAGTCATGCTAGGTCACACACGGGTAGCCAATTGAACTGCAGTTCACCCCATAGTAGCTATTTGAACTAGCCTATCACTTTAGTCAGAATGGGCACCCAAAAGGCACCCCAAGACGGGGTCCATACTCCTTGGTAGCTAGGAGACAGTATGCGCCCCCACTGATTGAATGTCTCCACCTGACCTGACCCACCGTTGTATTTGGGCTTTGTGACCTGGGACTGGTTTCCCAGACTTGCTTTTAAGTAAGTTCCCCTGGGGGGTGGGCAGGGTCAATTTAAGTTTTACCAAATACACAACAAAATGGCAGTTCAACTGGGGTGGCTCCGCTCTGGCTGAATAGGCCCTTACAGATTGTAGGTGAGTTTTGGAGCCGAGGGCCAAGAAAGAATTCTTGAGACTTCTTTGGTGTGAAAAGGTGGTTTTATTAAAGCATGGGGTCAGGACCCGTGGGCAGAAACAGCAACTGCACTGGGGTTGTGAGAAATGGCTGATGATATACTATAGGGTTTGGGGAGGTAAGGACAAAGGGAGGTGTCCAAAAGCACTTTCATATGCTAAAGAAGATTTTCAGGCTACTGGAGGGCTTGCTATTATTGTCAAGCTAAGGTTGTGTCTACTGTCCTCCCCGCTCCCAGTAGCAAATTAAGATAGTTGAGAGTTTCAGGAGTAAGGTCATTCTTCCTACTGGGAGTCAGGGGAGGAGATGAATGGGAGGTGGGAGGGGTGGTTGTAGGTACAGGCAGTCTCTAGAGAGTTCTGACCTTCCGTCTCCTCCCAACTGTGTCACTCCTTTGACAAACACATAACGATCACGTAATACCTAAGCACGTGAGTCCCACGGAAATTCTCCATTTGCTGAGCAGCCTATTACATTAATTAAACAAGGAGGCCATTAGATTGATATGGCTTTATGCCATGTCTGCTGTTAAAAAACAAAAGTCAACTGAGTGAATTTAAAGATCAAATAGACTTTATTCAATGACTCAAGAATAAGGCAGCATCCCGTCGAGCAAATAGAAAGCTCCAAAGAGCTGTACAAAATGAAAGGCTTTTATAGGCAGAAAGGGAGGAAGACAAAGAAAGAGTGGATTGTTTCAGGCAAGGTCACCTTCCTTTGAGGGAAGGACAGGGCCTATAGTACAGATGACTTCACTAGCGCTGACCAGGTAATTGACTGGTTAAAGGTTTCATTCCTGGAAGAGGCTTAAACTGTAGTTAAGTCAGATATTAAGTCTTGGTTGGCTGACATGGGGCTTGGCATATGTTACTCCATTGGGGGGGCTGTTGTCCCTTTTTTACTTTTTTCAAAGCTAATCTCTCCACACAGTGTGGGGCTGGAACTCAACGACCCTGAAGTCAAATGCTGGCGTGGGTGTTGGGCTGGCAGAAGGAAAGGGCTACTTCAGATGGCGAAAGTTCCCGCCACAAAACCTGAGCTTGGACAGGAGAACAAAGACCCAAGCAGGAATCTGAACCCACCCCACCCACCCACCCCCGCCCTGGGCTCCTGTGGACCAATGGGACCCTGACAAGCGGGAATCTGAGACCCCCCGCCCCGGGCTCCAGTGGACCAATGGGACCCCGACGAGCATGCGAAATATCCAAATAAGGGAAACTTGCCAACAGACCCCTGAACTCCCCTCGAGGCCCCTTAAAAGCCCCCTTCTCCCTGCCTTGGGTGCGACTTCCGCCACTCTGCTTTCCAGAGTCCCGGAACCTCGCCCGAGGGTGCCCACCTCCTCCCGGTGCAACTTTCCTGGCTCCCCTTCTCCTGAGCCCTGAAACTTCGCCGGAGAGTGCCTTTAATAAATTTTGCCTTGCACCCACTTTGCCTGGTGTTGTGTTTATCTCGCTGGAAAAACTTTACAGTGGGTGATCCTAAATTTCTAGAAACTTATGAGTAGAGAAAGCATGGACTTCAGTCTACTCTTGTTTACTGTGCTTTCCCCGGTAACCTCCCATAAGGGACCCTCCCAGCCCCAACATCTCTCGTCTTTGGCTGGGAATGGTATTTAGAGTGACTGCTTAGGCCACTGCAGGGACTTACTCAGTTTTCCCGGGTCTCTCTCATGTAGACAGGCAGTATGCACATTTCTTACACTTCTTTTTTGTTTTGTTTTTCTCCTGTTAATTTGTTTCATGTCAACTTAATTTCCAGACCAGCCTAAAGAATCTTGCAGGGTAGTGGGGGAGGAACCTTACTTATACCTCTGGATATACGTATTGAGGTCACTGCCCCAGTGTCAAACATAGATGTTCCCTTTATCTACCACCTGATGTCATACAAGTCTAGGCCTTGGCGACCCCACAGTCCTCAGCCTTGGTGAGCATCAGCATCCCTTGGGAGTTTGCCAAGGAGACATGTCCCAGGACCCCTCTTGGGGGCTGAATGAGAATCTCTAGGGACAGAGCTAGAGAGTCCGCATGTTTGTTTTTTAAAGATTTTATGTATTTAAGAAAGAGCACAAGAGGGGTTAGGGTCAGATGGAGAAGTCGACTCCCCACTGAGCAGGGAGTCCGAGACTCAATCTGGATCCTGGAACTCCTGGGATCATGACTTGAGCTGAAGGCAGACGCTTAACTGAGTCACCCAAGCACCTGAGAAGTCTACATGTTTAACAAGATTTCCCCAAGCTGGTCCTGATGCCAGTGGCCACAGGCCACACATGGAGAAACTCCTCTAGGAAGGTAGAGAGCCAGTGCTGGGTGTTTAGAATATGGGAAGCGAAGGCCCACCTCCACATTATGTTAAATGCCTGTGGGATTCATCTCCAGTGAGAGGCTGAGGTCTGGGGTGGGGTAGTGGTAAGGAGACTCATCATTGGTGTTTTTACCTCTTCTCAGTGCTCTACAGCCCTCATAACCCAAAGACATGACAGTTCAAGTGGGGTTCATCTTGCAAATTTTTCTTCCCATGTTCTAGTTTGCTTTAGGATTCCCTTCTCCTGAAAGTGACTTATAAACCCAGATTTCTGCTAGAGTCATTGCCCCCCTCATCCCCACCCTTGTTGGGTTAATTAAGCCTTCTAAAAATGTATCAATGTCAGGCTCCAGTGACTAATCCATCTAGAATGCAGGAAGGACACGGGGTGAGACATAATCACCCCTAATCCGGTTATGGGCTGCCCACCCTCTCTAGGCTGTGTGCCTGTCTTGGTAAACTTTGCTTTGTGATGCAGTGTGTGGAAGAAATCCTTGAAGCCTATGGAGTGCCAACTAGGTATTAAATTCCGGCCCTTGGTTCCTCAAGAAAACTAGCAACCCAGAAGCAAGTCAAACTTGTCATCGAAATCCAGGACCATTTCTCTGTGCCTGACAACTTAAGAGCACTTTCAGGAAAGCATTCAGGGGCACCAGAAGAGGATTAGACAGAGGAGACTAACTCCCAAGAGAAAGATTTAGAAGAACCACTGGCCCCCGCAGGATTATTCAGCTGAGCACAGGAGGAGCACGGGTGTTTGAATTCAGATTCTCCAGTACAACTCCGTACTCACACAGGGATGATCAGCAGCTGTTTTTCACTCTGAAGCAAAGGAAGGTGATGGACTTAAAGAACTTTCAAGTCCAGGGGCATCTGGGTGGCTCAGTGGGTTAGAGCCTCTACCTTCAGCTCAGGTTGTGATCCCAGGGTCCTGGGATTGAGCCCCATGTCGGGCTCTCTGCTCAGCAGGGAGCCTGCTTACCCCCTCTCTCTCTGCCTGCCTTTCTGCCTACTTATGATCTCTGTCTGCCAAATAAATAAATAAATAAAATCTTTGAAGGAAAAAAAAAAGAACCTTCGGTCTAAAGGACTGGATTTTTAGATGATTTTCAACCCCAGTCTTCTCTTGACATGCCTCTGTACATAGCCTGGTATCTGTACCACAGACAGTGGCTGGACCCATGATAACATTCCAGAAGGTCTTTCCTCCAACACTAGATTAGTGTCAGAGTTCCGAGGAATTGTATGTCAGCTGTACTTCAGGAAAACAAAACAAACAGAACTGTAGCTGACATGCTCAGATATACTCACACTGAAGCAGAACACCAGGGAGGAAGCACGTTCTGGGAATAAGAAAAGGGCTGACAAGTCAGCTCTCCATGCCCACGGCTTCAGGACAAGCTCCCCAGGTAATGTGACATCATCCCTGCTGCTGCAGGAGGAAACACTCACCCGGCACCTACTGTGTTATAGGAATGGTTCTCGGTACCCTACAAAGATGATGGTCACAGCACTGCAAGTAATCTTCAGGCAGGTGCTGTAATTATCCCAGTTGTACTGATGAGGAAACAAAGTCACAGAGACTCTAACTGACCCTGCCGAGGACACAGAGCTCATCAGCGGGACAGCTGGGATTTGGACGCACGCAGCATGGGCACAGCTGCACCATTAACCACGATGCCCCACTGCCTTTTGTCAAACGACACGGCTGTGGCAGGACACGACATGGCACTGTAGAGTTCCTTGCATGGGTATAAACATTTTATGTTCTGCCTTTTGTGACCATATCTCAAGTTCGGTCATGACTCGAACTGTTACGTTCAGAGACCCTCGCTTCTCCCACTGGGAAAGATGCAACAGTTGACATCTGAACGAACTGCCTTTAACGCTCACGTTATGGGTCTCCTTGGAATTTGTGTCGTGACTTGAAACAGAGCCCTAGAAGTTGTCCCCACGACTGAGAAACACGACTCGACTGCACTCTAAATTTATTCATCTGCTCCCACGCCTGGCTCCCACGCCTGGCTCCAGCCCCACATCACCTTCCCTGGCCCTGCTCCCCGAGGGGACGAAGCTGGGCTGCTTTGCTGGCTGTTTCTTCTGCTGCCTCCTTGTCAGGGCATGGCCCGGGCACCCTGGGTTTAAGGGAGGGAGGACTGACGAACGGCATCCATTTTCATCTTCCAGTGGCAGACGTGGAGACATTTGTCTCAGCGACTACGGCTGGTGCCAGTGAGGACTGCCACAGCTCTCCACCTGCTGGGGGGTGTTCCGCCAGGACGTAGAGGAAGCCCCCCAGGGCGGCCACAGCCATGGCTGTGTTGTGGGAGGAACAGCCGTCTGGGGAGAGAGAGCCCTCCCTGTGAATCCTATGTGAATACTGGCCACAGTTCTGTCATGAGTGCTTTTCAGATACTTCCCCAGCCAGCCAGGTCCTGGGCCAGCCACCCATCCACCAGCTGCCGTGAGTGCTGGCCACTAATGGCTCCCTTCTCCAGAGAAATGACCCCGGCCAGTTGGAGCCTCCTCATCAAGAAGGTTATGCCTCCTCCCAGTGACTTTCTAATACAGGACACAAAAGACCAGCCTTCCATCTCGGGGGGTGGGGGTGGGGGTGACTCAGGTGCAGTTTCCACTCCAGAGCCCCCTCCCCTGGGATCTGACCTGAGGCCACACCCTTTTCCAGCTCCTTCCCACCTCCCCTTGCTCTTAGGGCCTGCATGAGACCTTCTAGGATAGCATCCTGTTGCCCATTTTTGCAGATAGGGAAACCAAAGCTCGGTAGCAGGGCTGAGCTCCCCAGCCCTGGAGTCCCCAGGGCTCATTTCTTGACCTTGATAGCCTCTCTCATTCCTGCCTTAATCTTGTCCGGTCCCAGGTGACCCTGAGCACCTGCCTGACATCTGCCAGGGCAAGAACCCCTTAGAGGTTTCTTTGTTCTCTAACCCCCAAGTGGGCCACCCACCTCTGTTTCTGAGCAGGTGGGGAGGGAGCCAGGACTTTCCTCGCCCCTCACGGTCTTGGAGATGGGAAGAACCCCAGCTAGGGCCTTTGGAGGGAGGGAGAATGCAGGTTCCAAGGAGCCTAATTATGCACGCCAGCAGCTCACACTGTCATATGCCAAATACCATGGGGAGTGCTCTGCTTGGTGATCTGATACTAACCCCCAGAAGCTCTATGAAGGAGGCACTGGTAGGTCCCGATTTTATATTTTTATAAAGAAATGGAGGCTCAGAAGGGTTGAGTGATCCCCACAGTGAGGAAGAAGCAGAAGCAGATTCCAGCTCTGACAGCATGATTTCAAATCCTGTGCCCTAAATCTCCACGCTGGCTGCCCCTGCTCCACGGGTGTGCAGGGGGAGTGCTCCAGAAGGAACGGAAGCACTGCTCCCTCCTGGGCAGTTCCCTCCACTGCCATCAATCTGTAGGGACCCTGGAAGGATCTCGGCCCTTTCTGCACCTCCCTCTCCAGCCCCAGCTCAGTCCTACGGTCCAGCTGTGTGCCTCTGGGCAGCAGCCAGCTCTCCAGTGTGTGCACAGCAGAACCTCTACCACCTGGCCATGGGTAGCCACAGCCCCCTGTGTCAGGGGCCTCTTGAAGTCTCCTGAGAACTTCTCTCCCTCCCCCAGCCCAGCCTTTGGGTTTGTGCTTCCACTTCCCTCCCTTGCCTACCTGTAGGCAGATGATGAGGCTACAGTGGGGCTCATGGGGAGACATTTAGTTACTGGAATCATCCACCAACCTATGCTGGGCATCTGCTCTGGGGGCTGGCTATCACATCTCTCTTTTTCTGCTTGTGTTTTATGGATATTTATTTTTTAATAATAATAAAAAAAGGAAAAAATAAAAAAAAGTAAAAAAGGAATCAGTTCTTCTCTTTCTTCTTCCTCCCTGTCTCCCATATTAAATCTTGCCTTTCTTCCCTTCCCAATATAACTATATCTGATTCTCGGTTTCTCTACACTGGTGGACTGACCACGCAATTTATCATCTCAACCAGGGATACTTCGGGGAGGAAAGGGGGTACTATTCATAATGGCTCCGGGACAAGAGGTGTAAGCTGGGGACATCTGGACATGTGGCCACGGGGATTGCATTGCTCACTTGCCTGTTGGCTCAAAGATTCCCTCCTGCCCTTTTTTGGCTCCAAAGCACAGTGCACTGACCCTTCCAAACTACATTTCCCAGGATGCCTTGCCCATCAGCTTCTGTCTAGGTTTGAGCAATAGCAGACAGAAGCTGAAAGAGGGGAGAAGATGGGGTACTCCTCCCCATCTTTGCCTCCTTCATGGCCAGCCCCTGCAGGCTCTCCTAACCCCGCCTGGCTCCACAGTCCCTCCAGCTCGGTTTCCGGTGAGGGTCGTGGCTTCTTGCAGTGATTAGTCTCTGGGTTTTCTCACTTTTCTGGGTTCATCTTTTGCAACACCTCTGAGAAGAGTTCCCTGCATTAAATTCCCCCTGCCTCAAGTTCCCGGTGCTGGTTCCGTTTTCCTGACTTGACCTAGACAGAGAGGGGGTGCTCTCTGTTGTGATTTTCAGTAACACGCTGAAACTTCTTTTATGTTCCCTTCCTGGAGACAAGATCTCTGGACTCCCACTTCCTACCCTGCCCTGAGGGAATAAGGCACATTTCCACTGAGGTCAATCTGTGTGCAGACTTTCTGGGGTGTGTCTTGGTTTCATGCCCAGAAGGCCCCTGGGTTATTTTCATTACCTGTAAATTGTTTTTCTCGCCTCTTCACTCTCCTCAAAACATGCTGTTGGCTTTGAACAGCTTTCAATAATTCTTCATCTTCAGCAGCTGGGAGAAGAGTTGAAAGGTGACCTTCTCAAGACGGATTTTCACACCTTACTCACCAAACCCCCCCCCTTCACAATACCTCAAGAAACTCAGGACTTGCCTCTGGAGGTTCTTCCAGAAGGTTCCTGGAGCACCTGTCTGCAGATCCTTATACACTGCCTAAATTTGTCCTCTGCTGATGTTTCTCCTGCTATGGTCCCCCAGCTACCCATATCAGGACAGCTGATGAGGAGGACCTTCTTAAATATGCACGTTCCACAGGCCCACCTTCTGTCTGCTCAGTCGGGGGCCTCAGAATCTTCATTTTATCACCTGTTCTATTCTAAAAATAGACTATCTTATTTCAAAAGCTTTGCCTCTTTGAGCATCCCAGGCTTCAGCCTGTACTGGGAACCTCCTCTGTGCCATACACAGGACAAATGGCTTCCCGTGTATTATGTCTACTCCTCATAGCTCAGGAAGGAAATTATTATACCCATTTATCTACAGATGAGGAAGTCAAGGCTCAGCGAGGTAAAGAGGACCAGCTTCCCAGTGTCACACAGCTGGAAAGGGGCTGTGTCCTCTCTGCCTCCTCTTCTAGGTCACTTACAGCAGACATCTCCCTGAATATTCCCTCCCAAAGAAACTTCTTCCACATTCTTTTCTTTCTCAGCCTGTTTCTTCTTCACAGCCCTTATCAGAACTCACAATTAATTCACTTATTGGTTAATTTAGGTGGCTTCTGCCTCTTTTCTTCAGGGTCAAAGTATTCCCTGGAGCCTAGAAAGGGTCTGGCCCAAAGCAGGTGCTTAGGAAATAGTCACTGAAACAATGCATTTGTTCCTGCAGGTGCAGGGGGCCAACACCTTCCAACGAGACTGTCTCCCATCCCGCAAAGTTTTGGCTTCCAAAGAGCCAAGCCCATTTCCACGTGTGTGTGTGTTCGCCCGTGTGTTCACATGTATATATGTGTTGCAAATCTCTCTCTGAGCCACTAGGACCACTGTATCACCTTTCTTCACTTGGCCTAGAAACCCAGCCCCCCACCAGCCTCCCGCTTTCAGCCAGGGTGGACGTGCACCTCACCGGGCCTCCCGAAGCATCCTTCGTGTGGCTTCTGCCAGTTGAGAATGGCCTCCAGCCACTGGAGCTTGTAGAAGTCCAAGAAGCCACTGATTCCACAGAACATGACTGGAAGCAAAGACAGAAGATCCTCTACAGGCCTGGCCTCAGGCCCACCTGCTTCCACCGCCCAAGGCTGCACAGTGCCACAGGCCTCCTCCCGCCAGCAGGTAGGGGCTCAGTGCAGTGGTTGGAAGAAGGCGACTCGCAGACTAGGTGCCTTGATGGGAGTCACTCAAGAGTTAGTGTCAGTAGAGGGATCCAGACCCCCACGGCAAGGAGCAACCACTAAGAGATGCCTTTCCTGCCTCATCTCTGAGCTGGTCAGTCAGTCCAGAGTTCCATCACCGTGTCAGCCTTGAGGGGCAGGAAGCAGTCACGTGGTGGCAGGTAAAATACAGGACACCCAGTTAAAGTTGAGCATCCAATAAACACAAACGCTAATTTTAAAGCACAAGAGTATCCCAGGGAATGTTCAGGATATCCTTGTACTAAAAATATATTCAGTTTATCTGAAGTTCAAAGTTACTTGGGGCATCTGTATTTCTTTTGTTAAATCTGGCAGCACGTGAGTGTGTGTGTGTGTGTGTGTGTGTGCGCACGTGTGCCCCCAGATCAGGCACACCCCTCCGCTCTCAGTAGAGAGGAGTGCCAGGGCTCACTGTTCTCCATGAAGATGTCCCGGGTCGGGTAGGCATATCCAATGGCCTCAGCTCTCCGGTTCAGTTCCATCATGTTGGCACAAAAGAGATTCATGTAGTGTTGGCTCTGGCGGAACAGCCCCTCTGTGCATCCCTTCTGAGGGGAAGAAACAGCCAGGATGGATGACATACCCACACTCTGCTACAGGGGAAGGCTTGTAGTTCTGAGATGGAATGGAAGGAGGCTGCCTTTGAGGCAGGTCTTTCCTCTTTTCCCAGAATTCCTTCCCCATCTATACCCCTGGACTGCTGGGGGATCCATCTCCGGGTGGAGTGTGGGGGGAGTGGGATGCGGATCAGAAAGAGCAGGGTTTGAGTCCCAGCTCTGCCACTCAGGAGTGGTGTGACCTTAGCCAGCCACGTTAACCTTTCTGAACCTCGAGGGTCTCAGCCACAGGGGAAGGGCGATGTGTCTGGGACTGCACCAGAGGCGCTCGCTTGGATGGGTGGTCCCATAGTCGGGAAGTACCCGACACAGCCTGATACTGGAGCGATATAACCACTCGCTGCTGCCGCATTCCGATTTCGGGCTAACCCAGCTGGCTAGCTTCAGTGCTGCTCAAAGTGTGGGCCACGGACTGGTCTCAGGGACGGGACAGGAGACAAGAGGTAGATTTGCCAATTTCTGTAACAGTGTATCAGAGTAGCTTTCTACCTGTCCAATCTAATAAGCAAAATAATTTTCCTTGTAATTTGATTGTTATTGTATTTACAGAAATACTGGATAGGGACAGCTTGCAAACAAACAATTTTTTTTTAAAAACCTGCCTAACTAAAACATTAAGTGTACCTGCTCAACTAAGAATATCTTTCTTTTTTTTAAAAGATTTATTTATTTATTCATTTGACAGAGATCACAAGTAGGCAGAGAGGCAGGCAGAGAGAGGAGGAAGCAGGTTCCCCGCTGAGCAGAGAGCCCGGATATGGGGCTCGATCCTAGGACCCTGAGATCATGACCTGAGCCTAAGGCAGAGGTTTTAACCCACTGAGCCACCCAGGCGCCCCTTAGCTAAGAATTTCTGCACAAGAAATAACCTCTTTCAACGGAGATAATGAGCCTTACCTTTCTATATGGGGAAATATATATGCTTAAAAATTATTATCCTTAGGGGCGCCTGGGTGGCTCAGTGGGTTAAAGCCTCTGCCTTCGGCTCAGGTCATGATCCTGGGGTCCTGGGATTGAGCCCCGCATCGAGCCCCGCATCGGGCTTTCTGCTCCACGGGGAGCCTGCTTCCCCCTCTCTCTCTCTGCCTGCCTCTCTGCCTACTTGTGATCTCTGTCTGTCAAATAAATAAATAAAATCTTTAAAAAAAAATTATTATCCTTATTTAGGGCTCCTGGGTGGCTCAGTTGGTTAAGCGTCTGCTTTCGGCTCAGGTCATGATCCCAGGGTCCTGGTATCGGTCCCACACTGGGCTCCCTACTCAGTGGGGGGGGGGGGGCTGCTTCTCTCTACCCCTCCCCATACTTGTGATGTCTGTCTCTCTCTCTCAGATAAATAAATAAAATGTTTAAAAAATAAAATTATAAAAATAATTTTATAAAACTAAAATTATTGGGGCACCTGGGTGGCTCAGTGGGTTAGGCCGCTGCCTTCGGCTCAGGTCGTGATCTCAGGGTCCTGGGATCGAGTCCCGCATAGGGCTCTCTGCTTAGCGGGGAGCTTGTTTCCCTCTCTCTCTCTCTCTCTCTGCTTGCCTCTCCGTTTACTTGTGATCTCTCTCTGTCAAATAAATAAATAAAATCTTAAAATAAAAAACTAAACTAAAATTATTATCATTATTTAGTGAAGTTTGAGCTCCTGGGCTTGGAAGAGCATTGGGGGCTGCAGAGGTCAGGGTGGGGCTGGTTTGTCTTGGTTTGTTTTTCTGGAAGCTGCTATGCACCAAATATTCGAAATCCTTTTCCATTTGTTATCGTTTACTGAGTTCCTTCTGCTGCTTCTCTTTAACTCTTTGTCTTTGTTTTCCCGATGCCTACAATCCAGTTTTGCATGCAGTGCGATCTGTCCAACTAGAATCCCAAATCCTGCCTCCCCACCCCCACCCCTAGTCTGGTTCAATATTATAGCTGACAGATGGCAGGCTACTCTAGCACAAGCCCCAAACCCCGCTTATTTTCCTGGTGTGTAGCATGCAAAACCGCACTGCCACAAGCCCCTTCTAATCTCTGGCTCTCCTCTGTGCGTGTGGCTGGCCCATGCGGGGCACTTACCATTCTGGCTGAGAGGAAGAACAGCAGCTGGTGGGAGAGGCCATAGCCCGAGCAGCCGGGCTTGGTCATGAGGGTCCTGCACAAGTCTGAGAGCCTGCAGGGCTGGCTGCTGTCTGTCCTGCGGAAGAAGTGGTTCAGGTGCCCTGAAGGAAGCCTGAGGACATGAAGCCTGTTCCGGTCCCGGTCCCCGGCCCCCCACTGGTTATTAGAATCCCAGTATGTTCCAGGGACCCAGCTGTGCTACCCCAGCAAGGGGAGGCGACCCTGGAGTTATCCTGGATTGGGCAAGCTCCAAGGGGCTGCGACTTGCTCCGTGGGACCCCCAAGTACAGTCCTTGGGGTCCACCCACTACCCTCCCCAGCAATTCTATGAACCTAGGGGTGATTCAGGGCTGGTTCCCAGCCCCCTGCACAGCAGGATGAAATTGTGAACTTCACTAGGCTCTACTCCTGCTTGTAGAGACCTACAGCCCAGTGAGGGGGCCAGAACCCTAGACAAATGTAAATTCTATCTATGGCTACCGGTGGTGCTAGGAGAGTCAGTCTACTACTATGGGAGGTCAGGGAAGGTTCTGGAAGGAGGATGCTAGAGTGGCTCTGAGCTGTAAGCAGGGTTACTTAGGCAGGGGGTGGGGTGGGGCAGGTGGGAGGAGGACCACAGATGCCAGCGGGGCACAGGCAAAGGTTTAAAAGTGGGACAGGGTAGGTCCTTTTGAGGGCCTGACAAGAGCCCCAGGGGCTGGATTAGAGGGGCCTGGAGACCCGTAAGGGCAGCAGGAGCTGGGCCTTTGTTCTGAGAACAACAGGAAGCTTCATACTGGGGGCGGAATGTTCAGATGCGGTTTTTGAAAGGATCCCTCTGGTGTGAGAGACCAGTTGGGTGGGGGGCGGGGGGGCGGGGCGTACAGGGCGTGGGGTGGATGTTTGGACCC